>NC_028639.1:44571535-44620773 GCF_001406875.1 Solanum pennellii | reverse complement strand
ATTACAGAGAGTCGATTTTCAGTACCCAATTTCAGAATTTCTAAGTATGCTGAAACGAGACCCTGCGACGGTCCGTCGTGCCTGTGACGTTCCGTCGTGGGGTCCGTTTCCTCAGCCAATTTTCCTGAATTAAAATCTGCTGCTCAAAACGACTAAACAGGTCGTTACAGATACATATCTCGGGTAGCTTTGAGGATCATTTAGGTCTTCTTGAAGAGGGTTATGGGCGGTCTCTTCATGTAGTACTCAAGTGAGTCTTAGAGTAATTTTAGGTAGAGGATCTAAAGTGATAAAAAGGCTTACTTTTTGAATATGGAATATGTCTTATATGTGATTGTTCGCTTGTATTATGTCTATCGAAGTCCTATGATGAACATTTTTATATCAAAGTAGCATGAAAGCATATATTAAAGTAAATGTCCCTTTTTCCATAGTTTTCTTGCATGTTCACCATACTTAGTGTATTCATTGTGCTAATTCCATATATTTCTCTATTTCTAAAAGTGTAGGTTTCAAGTGATGATTCTCCATAAGTTGATGCTTGAGAAGTAGATTTTTCTCCAATTGGTATGTCCCCCTATGTTCGAGGACATGGATTATGTTTTAGTTTCCTTTTCTCGAAGACTGTGTAATAGACTATGAGTTTCTTTTCAAATTGATGAAATTGTCGTCATCCTATGATATTACTTGTTTCTAGGATGAATTATGATGAGACATAGTCTTTTCTTAGGTTTCTCAAAAGAGTTTGACTATTATTGTTAAAAGTTTTAATTACGCACTACCTTTGATATATATATATATATATATATGCGATAAATAAATGCTAAGAGGCTTGTAGAAGACCTCCGAGATGTCGAGTATGGTGTGTGTCAACTTGGGAGTGCTCCCAGGTTTTCACATAACTTATCGTGATGATTATCGATTAGATAATTTCCCAAAAAGTTACTTGTATTTTCATATACAAAACTATGTTATTGTTGTGTCATTTAATACACTGAGTTTCTATCAACATGCTTTAATGTTTTTTGTTATATTTCTCCTTTATTACTTCATTATATAGAAGATTAGTTGAGTTCAGAAAAGGTAAATGTTTCTTTCAAATTAATGTTCAAGCTTATGTCTTATTTTTATCACCCCTCACATTATTTTCATTCAACATAATTACGTCATATATATTGAATCTCTTTATAACAAAAGTATAATATTACTTTAAAGAAGTCTATTTGTGTAGTACTACAAAAAACGTCATGGAAGAGTTCATTGCTACATTTCCAAATTGCTAAAACTTCAAAGTAGAGAACCATAGGACAAGTTGTACGGCCCAGAATAGAGATCTTCCTGATTAGAAGTGGTAGATGATCAATATAAATTTCATCACAGGCTTAACATTGTCTCATGCTGGGTCAATTTTATATAGAATGACTAAATCAACCCATTTCTTAGCTATAAAGACTACGCGTTCCCTAGAAGATTATTCTAAGTTATATATTCAAGAGGTAGTCATATTTCATGGAATTCTTGTGTCCATTATTTTATATAGAGTTGGACAATTTACTGCACAACTCTTGAAGTCATTCAGGAAAGGTTTGCGTTCAAAGTTTAACTTGAGTACTGCATTTCATTCTCAGACAGACGGTCAAGCGGAGTGCACCATTCAAAATTTTGAAGATATGCTAAGGGCATGTTTTATCGATTTCAAGGGTTATAGGTATGATCACCTACATATCATTTAATTTGCTAATAATAATTGTTACAACGCTAGCATGTAAATGGCTCCGTATGAGGCTCTTAATGGAAAAAGATGCGGATCTCTTATTGGATATTTTGAGCTTTGTGAAGCTGGATTGATAGGACCTGAATTAGTTCATCAAGTTATGGATAAAATATAGGTTATTCAAGAGATTAAAATAGAACAAAATCATCAGAAATCCTATAAATATATTAGGAGAAAAGACTTACAATTTGACGTAGGTGATTGGGTTTTCTTGGAAGTTTCACCTAGTAAGGGTGTTATGAGATTTAGTTAGAAGGGGAAGCTTAGTCCCCGATATATTTGTGGTTAGAAGATATCAAAGAGGCTTGGAAATGTAGCCTATGAGTAAGATCTACCCAAAGAGTTAGACGCGGGTAATTCGAGGTTTGACATTTACATGTTAGAGAAGTAAATGGGCGATCCTTAAGAAATCCTACCTACTGAAGATATTGGTATTGAGGATAACCTATCTTATAAGGATATTCATGTACATATTCTTTATTGTTAGGTTGTATAGTTAAGAACCGAAGAAGTAAAATCAGTCAAGGTTCTGCGAAGAAATTAATTTTTTTAGGATGCTAAATGGGAAGATGAGGATGACATGAGGAAGATATGCACATATCTCTTTGAGTCAAGAGAAATTCAAAATTAAGATATTACTCCTTTTTTAAATTAAGATATTACTCCTTTTTTGACATTTCTTTTATTTTGCATGTTGTATTGTATATTTGTTTTTAGGTGTGTGACTTGTATGTTAAATGTTACAACCTTATCCTTCATACAACAATATTTTGCGAGAACGTATTATCCCAAGGGGAAGATATTGTAACATGCCGCCTTAGAAAAACTATAATTTTAAAGAATTACTTTTGGAAAAAATGTAGATGAGAGTTGGCAAATTCTTCTAAATATAAGTTTTGAGTCAATTTTAAATGAGCATAACTTTCACCACTGGATGAGTTATGTCACGGCACAAAATGGACATGATGGCACTCATCTTATATTACCAAGACAATTCAACCTAAAATTGAAATAAAACAAACTATGCGGGAGGAAGATATACTAAAATCTCAAAATATAATAAGTGTGAATAAACAAGTCAACTTAATAAAACCCCCTAAACAGGGTTTTCACGTGTATAATACAATAAATTATTAAAAATGAATTGAAAGAAATACACATGTCTCAAATGACATTGTTTCTATAATAGAACCAGATAATAAATGGGAGTAAGAACATCCGCTGAGATGATAAATATCTACGTCAAAAATATCCACAGAAAACCTCTCATAAGGAGAGAATAGAGAGTATCCCAAAGATCCGAGCTCGTAACCTAGAAAACTGTAGTATCAAGGGGTGAGTAACAAAGAATAGAGTACTTAGGAAGTAAGCTTCTAAACATAAGATAGAGGAATAAAATATGGGTACTCTTTAAACTCCAACCAAATCTCCACAACTAAACCTACATAAAACCAACAAAACCTAATAATTAACAATTTATATAGCACACAACTCAAAAATAACACTCTAACAATTACATATTCTCAATACCAATCTCAATATTCATCAAACAAAAGTTTTACGGAGAGGCACTTCCAAGATCAGTACACACAAGATCAAGTTCACCAATGACAAATATGTGCAATGCAAGAAAATGTAATGTCAATTATAGGGGTGCATGTCTGACCTAATAATACATACCCGGTGTCTCTCAGCCCGAGACACATAGGGCATGTCTGTTCATGCATGCGTCATTGTGTGTGACACGACCCTTAATAATGAAATATGTTACAGCGTGCACCACGTCCCTCGATAGTAAAATTTGTTGTTGCATGCGACATATCCCTTAAATCATAATATTTGTCGTAGCGCCAATAGGTCCCTCGAAATAATAAACCCTCCTCAATTCACATAACACTTATCAAAGCATGTCTCAAAACCAATGCAAAAATGATATGTTCACTCAAATAATGAGTAGATGACGATTTTAATAAAAAGACAGAATTCACAACAACATAATTGCAATATATCCTAAAAAATGAATCAATAAACCTTTCAAAATAATTCTCAACACAACAACCACCAATAATTAATAACATTGCTTTTTATGCACAATTCGCAACAACACAATTGTGATACAACATCCACAATGAATTAATAAACCTTTAAATGTTTAAACACATCCTACACAAGAAAGTAATCACATTTCATGTAATTACTTTTCATTATTAGAATAATTTAAATTTTACAAGTCAACACATAACCAAGTACCATTACTTCCCAATATATACCACAAAGAAAATACATAATTCTATACACTTATTTTTCTAATGATATAAGATAGTAAAATGAAAGTCTTGGAATCCTCCTTCAAACACCACCGAGTTCGCTAATTTGTTAGCTTGTATTTTTGTGTTTTCGTTAACCGACTAAATTTAAATCATTTATTTTGTAATTATTTATAGGTGTATAATGATTCGATTGAGTTTACATAATTACAATTTACGTTAGGGATTTTAAAGCAGTAAAAAGAGGAGAAAAGCTAAGGTTTTGTCAGAATATTAAGGTATATGTTACACATTTCTTAAAGTGTTAATCCGTAATATATACATGATTTCACCCATTCCCTAATCATGATTTAATTAAAAACAAATTGTTCTTGACATTAATGGATTTGAGTTCCTGATGAGTCTTGTTAAAGTTTCCTTCATTATCTTGATTGTTGAGATTTTTATGTGTTATTGAGATAATCGTATGAGTTTTAAGGTGAATTTTGAGTATATATTTGTGCACGAATGTTAGGTATTCAAATCAACGTTATTGAGGAGGAATTTATTAGATTCTAGGTGAATTGGAGTAACAAAATGAGTAAGAAAATTCATCAAGTTTTCTGGAAAAAGGGTGGAGCGCAACCCCACATAGTACCCCATGACTTTCCCTATGTAGTTTTATCTCTAGGGCATTGTTCCACTTAATACACCACTACTTTACCTCTATAGTTCACGCTCTAGTACCTTGGGCCACTCAAAACGATAGGGTCGCCAAATCTTTTACCTTTTCGCACTTCTTTCTGTTTGAGTTCCCTAGAAGCAAACCTATATTTTCTAGTTGATTTCTTAAATATATGGTATAACTAAACATCATGAGATCATATATATAATGAGATAATGATCTTTATGTTCATATTTTAAATTGAAGGTAGAGCTAAGAGTCAAGTCTAGAGAGTTTCTTGAAGACTTTTACTATTGTTTTAGACTATTTTAAAGACTTACGCATTGAGTTTAATAAAGGGTAGAACCAAGTTAATTTTTTTAAAATGATACATGGGAAATAATAATTCCCTAAGAGTAAATATTTTCTCATTTAAGATGAGAGAAAACACCAATTTGTAGAAGAGTTTTCATGAACAGTTTTAGTACCTTCTTTTTTGAGAGAAAGATCATTTAAATAATAATCTCAAACAAAGAAAAAGTATTTTTTTAAACATATGAGCTAGTTACATTTTTGGAGTAATATTAAGTAACGATATGGTTATGAGTTCAGATAATGTAATCTTCGTAAACTATGTAGACAACGTGGGTAGAAAGAATCCTCCTTTTTAGATGATTAACATAGACTATTGAATCGACTTAGTATTAGATTCTATACCCCGGCGAAGTATGGGACGGCTCTGGAAGTGTGAGTTACATGATGTTTCATTGCATAGCTCATAGTGTTTGTTGTCTATTTTAATATCCCACAGAGTTACTTGTATATTAATACACAAAAATGAGTTACTGCCTTGTAGTTTTATAGAATGAGTTTTTATCTACATGATTTAGTGTTTTTATTTATATTGCATCTTCATTAGTACTTTATATTGAAGATGAGTTGAGTTGAAAAGAGGTAAGTGTTTCTTTTTTAGTTTTGAGTTAAAGCTCATGTCTTATTTAGATTTTACCTCACGTGATTGCACATTCAATGTACCGAAGTCATTTTCCCTGCATCTTCTTATGATGCATATATATATAACCAGGATCGGCATCTGGTACTTCATTGATCAAGTTGAGCATTTTAGAGTCATTTGGTGAACCTCCTTGCTCTCTAGAGGATCCCTTTTATATTTCTTTATTGTTTAGAATGTTAGTATGATGGTTAGGCATTTCATTATATCCCTCATACTATTAGAGGCTTCATAGCTAGAGTGTTATAGTTCATTAGCCATTCAATTTTCAGTTGTTTATGTTATGATTTGAGTTGCCAAATTTTCTTGTTGAATGTTTATTTCTTAAATATTCTAAGTTTATCTATTGAAACAGTTTAGTTATGATTATATTCAGTATATTTCATTATTGAGTATGTCTTCCGCTGAGAGTTAAGCCTGTCCAAGGGTTTGCCTGTCCACAATGGTTTTTGACTGCTAGTCCTTCTAAGGATATATTAAAGGTAGCTTATGGTTTGACTTCCTATTTAGTTATATGTGCCTCTTAATTGCTCCATTGTATGAATGCATGATATGATTAAAGAAACATGTATTGAATCTAAGGAAATGATTTATTATGAACAACTACATGCTATGAACTTGATACTTAAGTATGTGACTATGTGCACTGTTCATTATGGTTGTGATTGTGATTGTGGTTTTGCTGGCTGGACTAAGTGTCACGTATCGACACATATATTGGATACAGTGTCATATTCTGACACATATATTGGATCGGTGTCACATTCCGACACACACACACACACACATATATATATATATTTATATATATAACTATTTTCATGCCCTGAGCCTACACCCTGTTCGGGACTAGCACTCAGTGACCATTGCTGGCCTCGAGCGAACCCTAGTCCTAGCTTACTTAACTCAGCGGAAGACAACAATACTCTTCTAAGGATAAAAGAACTTAACAAAATTAATTAGTAATACTATTTGAAATGTTTTAAAAGTTTAAACATCCAGCTTGGCAAAAATGGCAACAAAGACTTTAACATAAGAATGAAAATTTAAATATTACTGAACTACTAACTGACTACGAAGGCTCTAAACTAACTGAGATGAATGTTGGAACAAACCCCACAATATTAAATTGAACTAACTAGAAAGCAATAAAAGATGTCCTCATGAATGCAAGGAGGCTCACCAACTAACTCTGGGATGCTCAACCGGATCAATGGTGTGATAGATGTCGATTCTCGTTACATGTGTTTGCATCATAGTACGATGCAGGCCAACTTGCATCAGTACATTGAATGTACGAGTATGCAAGTTTGGAATACTAAATGACACTAAAAATAAAAAGGTGTATGAAAGTACATTTACCTTGGCTCTGTTCAATTCATAATTTACTAACCCTTATTCAATATATGCAGTTTAAAAGTAAACGCAATATAAACAAAAAAACTTTTTGAAACATGTTGTAAACTCTAAATGTATACAAGTATACAAATAATATCACATATTAATGTAGAAACACAAATAACTATTGTATATGCAATTACAATGCTTCTGCAAGAGTTTCAATAACCGACAATCATCACTTAAGAGTTGTAGTGATGATACAACGTTACTCGGCCCACGCTACCCCACCATCCTATCCTCGACAAAGTATAGGACCTGAACTACTTATTGGATGCACTAGTATTCTGTGAAAAAGGTTCATCTAAAACGTAATACCCTCTTTTACCCATAATGGTTACATGGTTTACATGGAGAATTAAGTTAATATGAACTCGCATCCAACATCAGTGCTCAATACCACTCCCAAAAATGTATACTGGAGGTTATAAAACGCTCTTGGAAATCATAGTTTCCCTTCTTGTTTAAATATGAAAACATTCTTACTTCTCTTTGGGGATACTTAGTCCCCATATACTTTTGAGGAAAGGAATTTCAACTTGACACTTTAGTCGTTGCTCAACTTATATTTTGAGCCTTAAAACAAGGTTAAAATGTTTTTTAAGACTCCATATATCTTTAGGAACTTACATTGTCTTGCTTTTTAACTTTTATAGTTGACTCTTAAATTCTTTGACTTTGATCTTAACTTTCCTTGAATATTTTTTATGGATTAAAGGATAATGATCTCATTGTTATGGATGATTTTAAGATGTTTAGATATACTTAAAGAATTGGAATCAACTCGGACTCATAGGTACATCACATTGGAACAAGCACAAAAAGATAGCGGAAAATGGGAAATCAAGGTTACACTTTTGCTCTAAGAGGCACAGGACGCAAGAGATTGACACACAAAGTGTTTCCTTTGGAGCTCAGGTAGGCGCAGCGCCCCAGGCCTGTTAGACTGGTTTTTCGACTTTTCTTCTCTAAGATTCAAATCTAAACCTCTCAAACTTTCATGGATCTTCCCTAAAATACATAGGATAACTAATATCCTCAATACTCAATAGTTTAGACTCGTAAAAATGTATGGAATCACGAATAACAAACAATTAAAGGTACACTAGAATTCTAACAACAAGATTTCAACAATTGTCCATCAACAACTTTAAGATTTATCATTCAATCAATACAAAGATTGGCTAATCAAACATATTGGAGTATGGATGAATAAATGTAACGCTCCAGAAAATGTACTTGTCTAGTAAAGAGTCTATTAGGTTTTAAGAATATGTTTTGGGGTACATAGGCATTCCAATGCCCAATATTGAGTAATATTGGGCATATTAGAGAATATTGGCTTAAGGGTGTTAGCTAATTCCTATGTATTAACAAGTAACTTAAGATATACTTGATGTTCAAATGATCCAATAACAACTTGTTTAGGAATTGTACCTGCAACAAAAACCTTAAGCTAAAAAAATTTTATTTCATAGCTTACATACATTAGGTACGAGGCATCCAAGTGTTAAGCCTAGGTACCATAGCACATGATCATTTAAAATGATCTTGTAGATTAAGCAATGCCCAAGGACATAGTGAGGATCCTTGGGACAACAAGAAGTGCGCAGCAACACATGTGCTTGCCGCCAAGAGACCAAGCGCCAAGACCAACGGAATTCAGTTAGGGAGGTTAGAGGACAGGCACGTGTATGGGTAAAGCCACGTGCGGCATAGCTTCCTAACATATTCTAGGCTCTAACTAACTTACCTAACTAGCTAACTAACCTAGTACTAACTAAAATAAACTAACTAGTGTGCCCGAAATCCTAAGACCTAACCGGGTGACACTAGCCGAGTAACTATCACAAGAAACATCGTAGTACCTAACCTAGAATGGCCCAAAGGGGTTGGTTATGGTCCTAGTGAAATATAGGTACTTTAGTAATTACCCTAGGTCACTTAACTAATTAAATTATCAACTTAATTAATTAATTAAAAATCATGGTCTTGCCCGAACCCTTACAAAAAATTTTAGAATTTGGCTAAAGTCATATGCTCTCCTATTATTAGTCTATTTAAGAGGGGCATTTTGGTAATTAGCTAATTGATTTATTTAATTAAGTTAATTATCCTAAGATTAATTAGTAAATATTTCAGTTCCTAAGACTTAGACTCATGTTGAAACTCAAATGAAAAACAGTGAACAAACGTGAGGAAAATCAGAAAAATTACTCTCGATTCTCCCTAGGAGATTTCAAGGCAATTCTTCAAGCTTTTCGTGCAAACAACAGGGTGATCTTCGTAGATACAATTCTACAGAAAGGTATGGGTTTTATCTCTTGGATTCCTTTCCCCAGGAGTCTTTTCAAACGTTTTGAATTCAAGAAAACCGAAACCAAGGTTGTTCCCAATGACATTGTCGAATGTTCATGTCCCTAGTTCTCCCTATTTCCGATTTTAGTGGTATGTATAATTCAAATCTCAAGCATGTTGTTGGTGTGTGGTGCTAACTTATCATTATATATAGGTTTCTAATATTTGATAATGTCGAATTAATCCTATAGGTTAGATCCGTATGATTAGAATATTATTTACATGAGAAACGAAATATTTTGATATTCCTAATTGTGTTTGAGAAGATATTGTTAAAAGTTAATATGCCTAATTGTGTTTGAGAAGATATTGTAATTTATTATGTTTCTTATAAAGCCAAATATACGTTAAAGATTGACTTGACATGATGTAACTCAATAACTCATAACCTAGGTATGTCAATGATTAGGACAAGTCCCAACATATCCAATCTAAATGAACTTGTGAACATTGTAGCACATTGAATAAGTCTTTATAACTTTCGAAAAGAATGGTACAAGACTTCCAAATAATATTGAACAAGATAAGGTGAGTAATGAAATACCATAAAAGCTTATGAAATTATAAAATTGACCTAGAATGGGGTGTTAAAGGACTTGCACCTAAACAATTATGTTAAATATACTAACATAAGAGGGTGTTAGAAATTGTGGGACAAGTCTCATTCACACCATAATGACAATATAACATTTAAGTTCACATTCATCAAGTATAAAAGGGGTTACAAGTCATCCATTGATCTATGCAAACCTCATACTAGAAGCAAGATTCCATAATGTATGAGTCAACTCTAAAAGTTGAAAGTATGATAAATTATGCTAAGCATCGATAGATTAGTAATGAGTTTGTGCAAGCACATGTAAGCCTCATGATATGAGACTAACACCAAGGTGGATAAGGGCCTCCAAAATGTCCTAGTGTTTCAACTAAGTTGCCAACATAGGTTACTAGCTAGTGGATCCACCTTAGAAAATTAGGAAGCATTCGGTTTAACTTTCATCGGTGAACCACCTCTTTTCAGTGTGGGGAAGACACTGGATTTCATGTTAGCTCACATGATCTATGTGCTAAATATTTCTTTAAGAAAGTAGGAAAGAAAGAAGAAAAGTAAGCTCAAACTGAACATGATTTTAAAGAAGAAGATATGTAAGTTAAAAACAACTAAGTAAGAAAAAGCATAAGTATTTCAAATCATCATTGTTTGATAAGAATGATGTTTTAACAGTATGCCAACAAAGGGTGAAAAATATAATGGTTCAAATATTGAAGTATGAATATATGCCCATCATCTTTATATTATGCAAATGATCAAATAATGGGCATAGCCAATAAATACTGGCTTGTAAAGATTTCATGCCCAATTTAACAAGAATGGAAAGAATAACTTGTAAGTAGGGTAGACAAATCATTTCCTTAACCTTTGGATTACTTACTAGATTCATTGTAGGAATGGGACTACAATGAATCATTGCACTCGTAAGTAAAACATATAAGCAAAGGAGATAATTGAACTACACAACAAAAAGAAGAAAAGACTGAAAAATAAACTACCTCTGGGTTAAGGAGCTCTCGGCCTAAGAGGGAGCAAAAATATTAATTTTTGTTTAAGTTGTTCTAAAGTTTTGTTCATGATTCCAAGGTCTTATGTTCATATAAAAAATGATTTGTGTGCTTTAAATGCATGAAAATATGTCATATTCATAGCATGATTCATAAATAACGAATTAGGAAAGTAAAGCAACTTCACTTTCCAAAAATGGCATGTTGCTACAGGAAGAGATTCCCTTGATCATGCATAGTACTTATGTGTTTATGTGCACACACCCATACTTAGTACAAGTGTGTACTAACCCATATACAATTACTATTTTTATAGGTGTAGGTCCTTGAAGAAGATTGAAAATCAGTTAAACCTGTTTTGACTAGTACCTCTAGACTTTGGTAGGTCCTCTTAAGTTAGAGGATGCATAAGCTTTTATTCTAGGTTTAGTAGATTAGACATAGCTAGTGGATGTTGTCCCTAGCGTTTCCTTTCTAAAATTTCTTCAAGCTTTCGTATTAAAGGCCGGTTTGGCAACTATTTATATTATTATGAATTCTTCATTTCAATTGTTCAATCTGTTAATAGATGTTTGTCTATTTTGAGCTATTAGTAATACTCTTATGCAGAAAATATATGAAGTCTAAGTACACTTCAGTAAAGTTAAAAAGTTTTAAATTTTCCGCTAAATTTAACTGTATGATTGTGAAGAAAGCTAAGAAGAGGCTTGTCTGCAACCTCTGGGAGGTTAACAACACCGGTCTCATCTAGGGTGTAGGACCCGGGTGTTACAAACTATGTATCAGAGCATCAGGTAAAATTACCTAGGAACTAAGGCTCAAAACAACCAAGTTGCGTAGTTTCTAGCTTATGGTTGTGAAGTGAACCACAACCATGAATTAGAGACTTAGTGAAGTTAAGAATCTTCCCTTCTTCTACTCTTTATCGTGCTGTGTAGAGTTTTGAAATTTTATGTCATTCTAGCATCTAATTTCCTTCTTGTGTGTTCGTGTAGAAAAATTAACTCAAGAAGAAACGCAGGCAGGAGAGTTGGAAAAGCAGCTGCTGGGGGAAACAAAGCTTCTCCTCAAGCCTCAGCTGCTTGAGTGCAAGTGCCTGTCAACCCAGCTGCGTTGACGGATGCAGATGTGAGAGTAACACTGGATAAGATGGCCAAAGCCATCACTGCTCAGGCACAGTCTATCACATCCCAGGCAACTAGAGAGGGTGCTCCCAGGGATAACCCACATGCTATCACCATGGCTATCAGACTAAGGGATTTCACCAGGATGAATCCTCCAATCTACTTCGGGTCCAGAAACAATGAGGATCCCCAGGAGTTCGTGGACGAGGTCCACAAGATTCTCTGTGCTATGTTTGTTAATGAAGAGGAGAAGGCTGAGTTGTCTACATACCAGCTCAAGGATGTCGATCAGGTATGGTACAAGATGTGGGTAGATGGCCAAGCACCAGTAGAAGTCCCCATCACTTGGGACATTCTCAAGACTGCATTCCAGGAGAGGTTATTTCCCAGAGAGCAGAGAGAGGCTAAGGTTGAGTTCATCATCCTATGTCAGCGAGGTAGGTCAGTCAAAGAATACTCCTTGAAGTTTGTTAAACTTTTCATATATGCTTCTTCCCTAGTGTGTAGTAGCAGGGATGAGATGAGCAGGTTTGTGATTGGCGTTTTGGAGGATCTGGAGGAGGAATATCGGGCATCCATGTTGCATGATAACATTGACATTGCTAGGTTGATGGTACATTAACAATAGGTGTAGGATAGTTGTCAGAGGAAGAGAGCTCGAGAAGGCAAGAAGCTTAGGCCCTCGGATTTGGCTAGTTCTAGCACTGGTAGCTGTTCGTTAGAAGTCAAGTACAGGCCCAAGTAAAAGAAGGGGAACCAGCACTCAGGTAATCCTACTCCTTACAAGAACACTAATGCCGAATGGGACAAATATGGTCCCAAGAAGGGCAATGATAGAAATACCCAGCGTGACAGAAAGTTGTGTGGTAAGTGTGGCAGTTTGCATAGTGGTGAGTGTATGGTAAGTTCTAATGCCTGCTATGGGTGCGACAACAGTGGGCATATGATCAGGGACTGCCCACATGTGAAGAATCAGGCCAAGGCAGATACTCAGCCTTGGCCTAATCATACTGCTGCAGCCGAGCCTCCCAAGAGGAATAGTTCTATGCTTTGAAAGGTAGAGAGGAGCAGGAGAAGTTAGCTGATGTGGTCTCTGGTAGATTGCATGTCTTTTATTTTCCTTTGTATGAATTGCTAGATCCAGGATCCACCTTGTCTTTTGTTACTCCTTTAGTAGCTAGTAAATTTGACTTGTAACCTGCGATCTTGCATGAACCTTTTATAGTTAGTACTCCCAAAGGAGACAACATTAGAGCTGGAAGAGTATATATAGATTGCCCAAGAACTGTTCTTGATAGAGTTACTTATGCTGACCCAATAGAATTAACCTTTGTATACTTTGATATAATTTTTGGTATGGATTGGCTCCATAAATGCTATGCTACCATAGACTGTCGAAACAGGGTAGTAAGGTTTCACTTTCCTAATGAGTTAGAGCTTGAATGGGAAGGGAGTAATTCAAATCCAACAGGCCAAATAGTTTTCCATCTTAAAGACAATAAGATGTTATCTAATGGGTATTTATACCACTTAGTCAGAATCAACGACTTAGAACATGAAGTTCCTTCCATAGACTCCGTGTTCATACTGAATGAGTTTCAAGATGTCTTTTTGAAGGATTTACCAGGAATCCCGCCTGAATGTGAAATTTACTTTGGTGTCAACTTAGATCCCAACACCAAACCAATTTCTGTTCCTCCCTATAGAATGGCTCTAGCTAAACTCAAAGAGTTGAAGTTGCAGTTAAAAGATGTCTTGATAAGGGCTTCATCTAGCCGATCATATCCCCATGGGGTTCTCCATTGTTGTTCGTTAAGAAAAAGGATGGAACCCTTAGAATTTGTATCGATTATCGACAACTCAACAAAGTCACTATAAACAACAAATACCCTCTTCCTAGAATTGATGATCTATTTGATTATCTCAAAGGTTCAAGTTTCTTTTCTAAAATAGATCTCCGGTCAGGGTATCACCAGCTTAGAGTGAGACAAGAGGACATTCCTAAGACTTCCTTCTGTACGACGTGTGGTCAATATGAGTTTCTTTTCATGTCATTTGGTATCACTAACGAACTAGCCGTGTTTATAGATCTTACGAATAGGGTCTTCCGTGAATACCATAATTCTTTTGTCAATATATATTCATAGATGACATCCTCATATACTCTAAGACCATAGAAGAGCATGAACAACATATAAGAATGACATTACAAATACTCAGGGAATATCAGTTGTATGCAAAATTCAGCAAATGTGAGTTTTTGCTGAAATCAGTGACCTTCCTTGGTCATGTTGTGTCCGACCAGGGTGTAGAGGTTGATCCAAAAAAAATTAATTCAGTAAAGAACTGGACGAGACCCCTCACTCCTATAGACATTCGGAGTTTCTTTGGTTTGGCTAATTACTATTGCATGTTTCTTGAGGTCTTTTCCATTATTGTTGTTCCATAGACAGCTTTAAGAAAGAAGAAGGTAAAGTTTTGAGTGGTGTAAAACTTGTTAAAAGAGACTCCAAGAGCTTTAAGACCGACTCACTTCATTCCCAGTTCTCGCATCGCCGAGGATTGGTGAAGGGTATGTGGTGTACTGTGATGCTTCCCGAGTAGGTTTGGAATTTGTTCTTTTGCAGGATGGCAAGGTGATTGCATATGCATCAAGATAGTTCAAAATCCACGAGAAGAATTACCCTACCCATGATCTTTAGTTAGCTGTTGTGGTATTTGCGTTAAAACTTTGGACATTACTTATATGGTGTACATGTTGCTGTATTTACTGACCACAAAAGTCTACAATATATTTTTACACATAGAGAATTGAATCTTTGTTACAGAAGATGGCTAGAATTGCTCAAGGATTATGACATAAGTGTCCACTATCACCCAGGTAAGACCAATGGAGTGGCTGATGCTTTGAGCCGATTGAGCATGGGCAGTGTGTCTCATATTGATGATGAGAATAAGGAGCTGCTTAAAGTGGTACACCAATTGGCTAGGTTAGGTGTACAGCTGGTAGATATACCAAGCGGGGGTGTTCAATTTCATTACAGTTTTGAATCCTCATTTGTTGTAGATGTTAAAGCTAAGCAGCATCTCAACCCAGTACTCATGGAGTTGTAAGGCTTAGTATTGAGTAAGCTGAATGAATCATTCTCCCTAGGGGTTTGGTTCGCTTAGATAGCAGAGCAAATTGTTTGTGACCAATATTTATAATCTGAGACTTAGTATTATTACAGAGGATCATGGCTCCAGGTATTCCATTCATCCTGGTTCCACTAAGATGTATCATGATGTCAAGGAGATCTATTGGAGGGAATGTATGAAGCGAAATATTTCTAAGTTTTTGGAGGAGTGCCCCAATTGCTAACAGGTTAAGGCCGACCAACTTAAGCCTGGAGGTCTTACCCAGTCAATTGAGATCCCAACAAGGAAGTGGGAGGCTATTAATATGGACTTTATGGTTGGTCTTCCAAGGACCAAGAAACTGCATGATTCCATTTGGGTCATTGTTGACAGGATGACTAAGTCTGCGCACTTCATTCCTGTGATGTCTACTTATAGGGCCGAAGATTATGCCAAGTTGTATATTGATGAGATAGTGAGGTGGCATGGGATCCCTTTATCTATCACTTTGGATAGGCGATCCCAGTTCACTTCTTAGTTTTGGAGATCTTTAAAAAAGCGCTTGTGTACACAGGTGAAGCTCAGTACTGCTTTTAATCATCATACGGATGGACAATCAGAGTGTACCATGACCCTTGAAGACATGCTGAGAGCATGTGTTATTGACTTCAAGGGAAGTTGGAATGATCACTTGACACTGATTGAGTTCTCTTATAATAATAGCTACCATTCAAGTATTGGGATGAAACCTTTTGAAACACTGTATGACAGGAGATGTAGGTCCCCAGTTGGGTGGTTTGAGGTAGGAGAGTCTTCCATCCTTGGCCCTCAGATCATACATGAGGCTATGGAAAAGGTGAGAATAATCAGGAATAGATTGGCTACTGCTTACAGTCGTCAAAAATCCTATGCTGAAAATAGGTAGAGGGCTCTTGAGTTCGAGGCAGGTGATCAAGTCTTCCTGAAGATATCACCCATGAAAGGGTTTATGAGGTTTTGTAAGAAAGGGAAGTTGAGTCCGAGGTATATATGTCCTTACGAGGTCTTACAGCGAATAGGTAATGTGTAAGACCCCAAAATGTGATAGGGTGTCTAGATCCTAAAATGTTTATATTAAGTTTATAAGGTCCTAAAATGTCTTATAATATGGTATAGAGTCAGTGTGTAAAGTTTGAAGTGATTTGGAAGTCGAACGTAAAGGGACGACCAAAACGTTCGATGACTAGTTGCCTAAGGGCCTCATGTGTATATGCATGCTTATATTTGTGTGTCGTGAGCATGTGAAGCTTTTATGTGAGTTTTAATGGTGTTATATGTAATTTTGAGAAGTTTGGAGGTCAAACGACCAAGAACGTCCAAGGGTTTCGAAAGATAACCCTTCACGCTCAACATGTGTCTGGATGGGGCCTAGCCTGTTTGGACGACTTCCAGTTGTTTGTTTAGGGTGAAACTTGTATTGAAGGTGTAAAACTTTTAAAGTGTTGTATTTACATTGGAAACATCCGGTTACGACCTCTAAATGGCCTCGAAAAAGGCACCACAAGAAGTCCCCAAGGCTGGTCGAGACACTGCCTTGGCAGTGTCAATCGACGGACCAAACGACGGCCCGTTGGTGAGGTATCATATACTGGTACTTAGTTTGTGAAGTTCCAAAGACAATATTTGTACAAGGATCAAACGACGGAGGTCAATGCATTGCGCATCGACTGACCAACGGCCAGTAGATGCCTCCGTCGATGGTGGCCTGCAACTTACTGTCTTCCTCTGTTTCATTACTGGAGTTAATGGGAAATTCACCACACGTACTAACCTGACTCTAATAGGTTTATTTAACTACCTTTGGGTGTATATTAGTCATCAAAAACGTGATCACCCTATTGTCAAATCAACTCACACGGTTGAAGCCTTTTCCTCTAAAAATATTTCCCTTCAAACCAACATTATTGGTGAAGCTCAAGAACTGCTTGGAGATGGGTGTTACATGGATAAATCATCATGTTTTAGAGGGTTTCAACTAAACAAAGGTATGGTGATTCTTCATCTCTAGTTATCCTTTCATCTAAAGAGTTAATCTTAATGGTATCAAAGAGAAAAGTATGATCAAGTGCTTCTTCTTGATTCTACCCATGGGTTCTTTCTTAAATTGATTTCAAAAGCATACTATGAATGTATTGATGATTATATACTGATTTGGACGTGATTTTCAATCCTATTGCATGATGAACCCATGATCTTTCACAATCTCGATTTTAGCCTAAGTATGGCTTTATGATCTTGATCTAATGCATGTCGATTTGCAATTCAATTATGTTAGTGTTCTTATGTTTATTATATATTAAGTATATTTATGGTGAATCATTGATTAATTACCCGTTTTAATCAATGCATGAAGATTCGAACACGTTTGGTCTAGTTTCCCATGGTTCACTGTAATGTTGACCTTTTAAGGTATAAAAGTGTAAATCAATTGTGTTTAGGTTCATGTAGATACTGCCTTAGGTTAATAAATTGGTTAAATTGCATTAAGTGATTCATGTTTATCGATGTTGGTAAGCCTATGATTCTTCTACTTTCCATTGATGACTTAAATAGTATATTCATTGTGATCTAAAGGTTATAGCAATGGTAGTAGGGTTTCTTGTAGAGCATGTTGTCCTTATCTACTGCCTTATATTGATGATATTAATGGATTTTGGGTATTAATTCTTGATGATCAAAGAAAAGGATTATTGGCATTAATTTATCTATGTTCTTCTAGTCTACAATTTGAATGTTGTAATGAACCTTATGTGATCTTAATTCTAGGGTATATGCATCATGATTTAGATTTGATTTATATATATTAAGATACTGACCTAAATGTATATTAATTATATATTATGATTGATGAACTAAACTTGGGAGGTTAGTTGATGCTTTAGTACTCTTTACCTCCTAATACATGTGAGATGTCATGCATTATGTTATAGTGTGATCTTGTAACGACTTTTACATGGTTTCTTTTATAATTAAAGTACATGTAACTACTTCCCTATATATGAATTGTTTATGAACAAGGTGTATTGATCAATGATGATCAAAGGGTGAGAAATTGGTAAGATATCTCTTCTACTTTCCTTATAGTATTGTAGTTGATGAAGCCTTGTATGGCATTGTGTGGTATGGTCCACTTATGGTGGAGGTGTTTACTTTATTTTCAATCTATATATGTGTTGACCATGGACATCAAGGCAAATTGATGAATATATGAACATGTGCTTTTGATGATACTATGAGAAGATTATGCCTACTTTCCTATTCTAGTTGTGATCTAGGGTGTATGGCTATTGTATGAGCATGTGTATATGCATGTTAGGGTAAAGTAAAGGTACTTCCATTTTAGTTAAAAATGGTTAATAATCCCATACCTATGTACCCTATGTGAATGCATGAATAGCACAAGTTAGGAGTTCTAAGTGTAATACGAAGTTGACTTGTCTCCTATGTTATTGTGTGTTGTGTAGTTTATGCATGATAGAGTATTATGGTCTAACAGGTTGGCTTCCTCAATATGTTGTTGATATCCATTATGTGATCATGTTGACAAATGTACACACACACTCACTTTACCTGCATGTTACAAGTAGTATAGGTCATGTTTTTGAATGAAAGGTAGTTCTTATATTCACTAGTGTCTACTACTATGCATGTTAAGATGATGTTTATGAAAGCATGATACGTATTTCCTTAGCTAGGATGACTTGATAGGTGTACTAGTATGGGCAAGGGTATGGGATTTTGCCTATGCATTGCACATGTGAACCTTGATAGGATAGGTCTAGTTTTGGTTTATATATGTATGAACATGTGTGTCTTAATGTGTTATATGAAAGGTTTGCTCACATATATGTATACACATACACATGTATGAAGACCTACTCAAGGGATGAGCCTTGAATTGTGTAGTCATGTGTACCCTAAATAGATGATGCTTTACATATGCTATGTTCATGTGAACAGATTCTTTACATGATTCAGGTTGATGAATTTTAATCTATGACCTATGAGTTAAGCACATGAGGGGATGAATCTCCTAAACCTATGTTTTATAAATTAAAAATATGATAAAGGTTTTTAATGAAGGGAACTTAGCTTAGCACCGAGTGAACTTGAATATGAGTATGTGTCCCTTCCTATAGTAAGAAGGTAGGTCACCATAAAGCTCATGAGGTTGATAACCACAATGCCTCAATGGGCATAAATAGGGTTTCCATAAGTGAATAACTACAATGCCTAATCTTGTCATAAAGAGGGTTTTCACATGTACCACCAAGTTTCATAACTATGCTGCCACCGTAGGATACTAGCTAGTGGATCCACTTAGAGTGCTATGTCACATTTGTTTCTACTTTGGTCGGTAGACCACCTCCTTTCGTTGAGGGGTTCTATGATATCGGATTCCATGTTTAGTATCATGTGGTCTATGTCTGTTAAGGTTATAGTTTCCCTAATGTAAAATTGACAATGGAAGTAAATGACTAGGACCCTAATTAGAATGACTTAAGCGAGGTTACTTAGGATAGGTGGAAGTAATGAACCCATCTAGACATTGCACAAGTAGCTCCTTAAGAAATTCTAGGAAGGTGTTCTAATGCATGTAACTATGTATGTGTTCCTTAGGCATGACATTGTAATATTTGTCTACTTGTTATGAAGATATTCATGATATGAGTCTTTATTCATGATGTTGATCTTGTTGACAATATGATGAAGGTCTTGACTTAACTAAGTCTATGTTGTATTATATTTCTATGATGGTAGGTGTTGTCTTGTGTAGATGATATGGAGGGTTTTCGTTGTGGTCCTAAGGTGATACATTGTACCAAGTATCCTTAAAGGGTTACTTGGGAGGATAATTAATTAAAAGAAAGAGTTCATAGTTAAGAAGAATTAGCTCACTATAAAGTGACCTCAAATGGGACTTAAATTATATATGTGATTTTCTATAATGTTTGGCCTTTGATTGTGTTTCGATGAAGTATGAAAATGATGTAAGTGCTATTGTTTAAAGATTTTATAATGATTTATTAAAAAAGGCATGAAGTATAATTTTAAGAAAATGTCCCTTTTAAATGCATGTTTTTGCATGGTTGCCGTACTTAGTGCATTCTTGTGCTAATCCCATTCTTCTCTACTTTCTACATAAAGTGTAGGTTATGGATGCTTAAAGGATGTCTTGAATCATGAAGATCTTGATAGATGATTCCCAAGCTCAATGAAATGAACCCTTAAGTCCAAGGATCACCTATTTATGACATTATTGTAAAGTGTCTCAATATTGTATAGCTATGTAATGTATTCTTAAGATCCGTGTTCCTAATGTATTCTAATGTTATTGAGTCTAAGATGGAAAAGAGACTTAGAGTCTATATATGTATTATGATTTATATTGTATATGTATATAAAGTAAAGTTTCTAGCATATGAGGTGCTATGAAAAGTTTTAAATTTTCCGCAAAATTTACTATGTCGATGCAATGAATGATAACTATGGGCTTGTATAAGACCTACGAGAGGTCAAGTACGCCATGTTATTTCTACGGGGAGCTCCATGATTGTGAAAAATGTGGTATCAGAGCACAAGATTTTTAAAAATAGTTTAGGGTCCAAGAAGTCTCATATTGTCACGTCTAGTAGAGTATTGTATTATTGGTGGTGAGTTGCGACACATCAAGTTGTACGAGAGGATATAGGAATATAGAGTTTCCCTTATTTATCACTCTCATATCGTTCCATAGAACTTAACTCTATAAGATCTCCCTCTTATGTTTTCTTGTCCGGTGGTCTTTTAGATTTGATTGCTTGGATGTGATTGTTCTCTATGCTTGAGGGACAAAAGGTTACTTTAAATGTTTATCTTGATTTTATGGTTTGAATGTGTATGTGTGAAGGTGAATTTTGGCATGTTTTGGTGGTGTTATGCCATTTATGGCTATATATTAAAACTATGTGAATAGCATGTTATGTTTAAAAATGTATTTCATAATATAGTTAAAGTATGTTAGAAGTTACGAAGGATAAAATGAGTTCTTTTGGAATGATGTGATCCTAAATGACTTTGCATGATGGTAGCCTGATGCTACAAATTGAACTTGAAATGCTTAATGACTACCTATGGAAGCATGCTACCCTAAGAATATGTGCTTAAAAGTGTTCAATGTTTCCTTTTGTATACATGTGGTCCATGATAAGTTGCCTAGTATGGATTGAGTCCTTTGTATGGACTTGATCCTAGGTACCATAATAGTATGCTTGTCTTGGTAAAGTTTTGTACATCATATTTTCATGCAGTTCCTATCAATTGCCTAAATGTTGCATTTTTGGAATTTGGAAGAATTTTCACTGTAATGATAGGCAATTTACTATAACATTTTTGGAAAATCAACTAAATTGTTCTTTGGTTAGATATTGTCTAAATGTATATAAAATTGATGTATATGAACATGATAATGAATGTAAAAAGGAGAATTGCTATTGGGAATTGAAAATGAGAGTCTTATGGCATGATGAGTTGTAGAATTGTTTCTAACTTCTTATTGTGTTGTGAGTCCCTTGATGATTGTGGAATTGATGTTTCCCTAGAATTGAGGGTAGTACTATTATCTTTGTAGGGTGATGATGTGGGTTTTTTTGACCTAAAAGTTACCTTACGTTAATGTTGAAAGAAAAGAAAGAGTCCTTAAGACTAAGTCTCCTATATTGTTTCCCCTAATGATGTTTGACCTTTGTGTCTATTGTATTGTATGAAAACCTTATGTGGTTGAATGAGATGACCTAACTTTATAATTGGGGATAAATTGCCTAGGATATGAAGTTATTTGTATTAAGGTTATAAGGTCGTAAAATGTCTTAAAATATCGTATAGAGGCAGTGTGTAATGTTTGAAGTTATTTTGGAAGTCGAACGTCAAGGGACGGCCAAAACGTTCAACGACTAGTCACCTAAGTTCCTCATGTTTCTATATATGCTTATATTTGTGTGCCATGAGATTTTGAAGCCTTTATGTGAGTTATAATTATGTTTAATTGTTTTATATGTAATTTCAAGAAGTTTGGAGGTCAAACGACCAAGAACGTCCAAGGCGTTCGAAAGATTGCCCTTAAGACACTCAACATGTGTCTTGATGGGCCCTAGCCTGTTTGGACGACATGCAAGTGTTTGCTTTGGGTTAAAATTATTTGGAAGGTATAAAACTTGTTAAGGTTTGTATTTACGTTTGAAAAATCCGGTAACGACCTCTAAATGGCCCCGCAAAAGGCCCCACAAGAAGGCCCCAAGGCTGGTAGAGACACTGCCTTGGCAGTGTAATTCGACGGACCAAACGACGGCTCGTTGGTTAACCAACGGACCTTTGGTGAGGTTTCGTCGACTGGTACTCATTTTGGGTAGTTATAAAGACAAAATTGACCAAGGACCAAACGATGGATGCGAATGCATGGCCCGTCGACTGACCACCGGCCAGCAGATGCCTCCGTCGATGGTGGCCTGCAACTTATTGCCTGCATCTGTTTCATTAAAGGGGTGAATGGGAAATCACCCCACTTTCTAACCTGACTCTAATAGGTTTATTTAGATACTTTTGGGTTTGTATAAGTAATCTAAAACGTGATCACCCTATTCTCAAAATCAACGCACACGATTAAAGCCTTTTCCTCCAAAAATATTTCACTTCAAACCACCATTGTCAATGAAGCTCAAGAACTGCTTGGAGATGAGTTTTCCATGGATGAATCATCATGTTTTAGAGTTTTTCAACTAAACAAATGTATGGTGATCCTTCATCTCTAGTTATCCTTTCCTCTAGAATGTTAATCTCAAAGGTTTCAAAGAGAAAATATGAGCAAGTGCTTCATCTTCATTCTAGCCATGGTTTCTTTCTTAAATTGATTTTAAAATCATAATATGAATGTATTTATGATTATATACTGATTTGGACATGATTTTCAATCATATTGCATGATGAACCCATGCTCTTTCACAAACTCGATTTTAGCCTATGGATGGCTTTTTGATCTTGATCTTATGCATGTTGAAGTGTGATTCAATTATTTTAATATGCTTATGTATACTGTCAAATATGTATATTGATGGTGAATCATTGATGAATTATCCATGTGAATCAATGCATGAAGATTTGAAGATGTTTGATATAGTTTTCCATGGTTTAGTGTAATGTTGACCTTTTAAGGTATAAAAGTTTATATCGATTGTGTTGTGGTTCATGTACCTACAACCTTAGGTTAATAAATTGTTTTAATTGTATTAAGTGATTCATGTTGATGAATATTGGTTATCCTATGATTCTTCTACTTTCCATTGATGACTTAAATAGTATATTCATTGTGATCTAAAGGTTATAGCAATGGTAGTAGAGTTTCGTGTAGAGCATGTTGTCCTTATATACTGCCCTATATTGATGATATTAATGGATTGTGGGTATGAATTCTTGATTATCAAAGAAAAGGAATCTTGGCATGAATTGATCTAGGTTCTTCTAGTCTGAAATTTGAATGTTGTAATGAACCTGATGTGATCTTAATTCTAGGGTAGATGAAGCATGATTTAGATTTGATTTATATCTTTTTAACTACTTCCCTAAATTTATATTATTGATATATGATTATTGATGAACTAAACTAGGGAGGTTAGTTGATGCTTAAGGACTCTCTACCTCCTAGTACATGTGAGATTTCTTGTATTTTGTTATACTATGATCTTGTAGCAACTTGTACATGTTTTCTTTTATGACTAAAGTACATTTAGATACTTCCCTATATATGAAATGTTGATGAACAAGGTGCAATGATCAATGATGATCAAAGGGTGAGAAATTGGTAAAAATGCTTATCTCTTCTACTTTTCTTATAGTATTGTAATTGATGAAGCCTTGTTTGGCACTGTGTGGTATGGTCAACTTATGGTGGTGGTGTTTACTTTATTGTCAATCTATATATGTTTTGACCATGCCCATGAAGGCAAATTAATGAATATATGAACATGTGCTTATGATGATACTATGTGAAGATTATGCCTACTTTCCTACTTTAGTTGTCGTCTAGTGTGTATGGTTATTGTATGAGCATGTGTATATCCATGTTAGCGTAAAGTAAAGGTGCTGCCATTTATGATTTAAAAATGGTTAATAATCCCTTACATATGTACCATATGTTAATGCATGAATATCACAAGTTTGGAGTCCTAAGTGTAATATGAAGTTGACTTGTCTCCTATGTTATTGTGTGTTGTATAGTTTATGCATGATAGAGTATTATGGTGTAACAGGTTGGCTGCCTGAATATGTTGTTGATATGCATCATGTGATCATGTTGACCAATGTACACACACACTCACTTTACATGCATGTTATAAGTAGTATAGGTCATGGTGTCTAAGTGAAAGGTAGGTCTCATATTCACTAGTGTCTACTACTATGCATGTGAAGATGATGTTTATCAAAGCATGATATGTGTTTCCTTAGCTAGGATGACTTGACGGGTGTACTAGTGTAGGCAAAGGTATGGGAATTTGCCTATGCATTTCACATGTGTACCTTTATAGGACAGTTCTAGTTTTGGTTTCTATATTTATGAATATGTATGTATGAACATGTGTGTCTTAATGTGTTATGTGAAATTTTTTCTCACATATATGTATACACACACACACATGTATGAAGACCTAGTTAACAGAGGCGCCTTGAATGGTGAAGTCATGTGTACCCTAAACTAGATGATTCTTTACATATGCTATGTTCTTGTGAAGGGATTCTTTACATGATTTAGGTTGATGAAGTTTCATCTATGACCTATGAGTTAAGCATATAAGGGGATGGCTCTCCTAAACCTATGTTTTATAAAGTAAAAATATAATAAATGTTTTCAATGAAGGGAACTTAGCTTAGCACCGAGTGAACTTGAAAATATGAGTGTGTGTCCCTTCATATGGTAGGAAGGTAGATCACCATAGATTTCATGAGGTGGATAACCACAATGCCTCAATGGGAACTAAATAGGGTTTCAATAAGTGAATAACTAAAATGCCTAATCTTGTCATAAACAGGGTTTTCACACGTACCTCCAAGTTCCATAACTATGTTGTCACCAGAGGATATTAGCTAGTGGATCCACCTTGAAAGCTATGTCACATTTGGTTCTACTTTGGCCGGTAGACCACCTCTTATTTGTGTGGGGTTCTATGACACCGGATTCCATGTTTAGCATCACTTGGTCTATCTCGGTTAAGGCTATAGTTCCCCGAAGTAAAATGGACGATGGAAGTAAATTACTTGGACCCTAAATAGAATGACTAAAGGGAGGTTACTTAGGATAGGTTGATGTAATGAACCTATCTAGACATTGAACAAGTAGCTCCTTCGGAAGTTCCAGGAAGGTGTTCTAATGCATGTCACTATGTATGTGTTCCTTATGCATGACATTGTAGTATTTGTCTACTTGTTATGAAGATGTGCATGATAATATGAGTGTTTATGCATGATGTTGATCTTGTTGACTATATGATGAGGGTCTTGACTTAACTATGTCTATGTTGTATTATACTTCTATGATGGTATGTGTTGTCTTGTGGAGATGATATGTAGGGTTTTCCTTGTGGTCCTACGGTGATACGTTGTACCAAGTATCCCTAAATGGCTACTTGGGAGGATAATGAATTAAAAGAAAGAGTTGATTGTTAAAAAGAATAAGCTCACTGTAAAGTGACTTGAAATGGGACTTAAATTCTATATGTGCTTTTCTATGATGTTTGGCCTTTGATTGTGTTTCTATGAAGTATGAAAATGATGTAAATGCTATTGTTTAAATATTTTATAAATATTTAGTAAAAAAGGCATGAAGTATGATTTTATGAAAATGTCCCTTTTAAATGCTTGTTTTTCCATGGTTGTCGTAATTAGTGTATTCTTGTGCTAATCCCATTCTTATCTAATTTTTACACAAAGTGTAGGTTATGGATGCTTAAAGGATGTCTTGAATGGTTAAGAGCTTTATAGATGATTCCCAAGCTCAATGAAAGGAATCCTTAAGTCCAAGGATTTCCTACTTATGTATTTATTGTAAAGTGTCTCAATATTGTATATTTTTGTAACGTGTTTTTAAGGGTCGTGTCCCTAATGTATTCTAATGTTGTTGAGTCTAAGATGGAAAAGATACTTAGATTATATATATGTATTATGACTTATATTGTATATGTATATGAAGTAAAGTTTCTAGCATATGGAGTGGTATGAAAAGTTTTAAATTTTCCGCAAAATTTACTATGTCGATGCGATGAATGATAACTATGGGCTTGTGTTAGACCTCCAAGAGGTCAAGTACGCCATGTTACTTCTAGGGGGTGTTCCCCGGTTGTGACAGAATGTGTCCTATGAACTGAAGTTACCAAATGACTTGGCTTTTGTTCATCAAGTGCTTTATGTTTCAATTCTTAAAAATTTTCTAGGTGATCCAGCATCCATCCAGCCTTTTGAGAGGTTAGGAGTCGATGAGAACCATTCCTAAGAAGAGGTTCCATTTTAAATTTTAGATCGCCAAGTAAAGACTGAGTAACAAGGATGTTGCCACCGTAAAGATGTTATGGAGGAACCACCTTGTTGAGGGAGCAACATAGGAGGCCGAGGCCGACATGAGATCCTGTTACCCTCACTTGTTCAGTTCTTGAGGTTATATATACTCTTCTTAAGTTTGATTTTTTTATGAAACTCTAAATTTTAGTGCATTAGTCGGTTTTGGTGTTTTAATCCCATAATAGTATGTTTTAATACTTGCACTATATGGGTTTATATGAGTTCATGCCTGCATTCTTGTTGCTGTTTTTGAATAGCGTTGACATGATTTTTGTGTCGCATGAGTTGTGATGTGAATTGAGTTAAAGTGAGATTGAGAAGGAAGTTCCACAATATCAGATATGAAGCTTCAGATAAGCTTTAAGTGATGTGCATCATCAAGAGTAAGTTGTGAATTAGTTATTCACAAAGAGTAAAGTTTCAAGTATGTTGGTGTGTTTTTCAAAAATACCCTCTTTGATTCAAAATGATGTGTAGTGTCATTCGGGGACGAATCATCCTAAGGGGGGGGTGGGATAATGTAACACTCAAGAAAATGTACTTGTCTAGTGAAGAGTCTATTAGGTTTTAAAAATATGTATTGGGGTACATAGGTATCCCAATGCCCAATATTGAGTAATATTGGGCATGTTAGAGAATATTGGCTTATTGGTGTTAGCCAATTTCTATGTATTAACAAGTAACTTAAGATATACTTTGATGTTCAAATGCTCCAATCAAACCTTGTTTAGGAGTTGTACTTGCAATGAAGAATCTAAGCTAAAATTTTTTATTTCATAGCTTACACACATTAGGTACGAGGCATCCAAGTGTCAAGCCTAGGTACCATAGAACATGATCATTTAAAATAATCATGTCGATTAAGCAGTGCCCAAGGACATGTGACAATCCTTGGGACAACAAGAAGTTCGCAGCAACACATACGAAAGCACATGTGATAACCGCGAAGAGACAAAGCGCCAAGCCCAACCGAATTCAGTTAGGGCTGTCAGGGTGCAGGCACATGTACGGGTAAAGACACGTGGGTCCTAGCTTCCTACCAATCCTAGGCTCTAGTACCTAACAAGCTGAAAAACCTAGGACTAACCAAAAAAAACTAACTAGTGTTCCCGAAGTCACAAGACCTAACCGGGTGACACTAGCAGAGTGACTAACTCAAGAAACATCCTAGTACCTAACCTAGGATGGTCCAAAGGGGTTGGTTATAGTCCTAGTGACTTAGGAGTACTTTATTAATTACCCTAGGTCACTAAATTTATTAAATTATCAACTTAATTAATTAATTAAATATCATGGTCTTACCTGAATCCTTACAAAATTTTCAGAATTTGGCCAAGTCAAATGCTCTCCTATTTTTAGTCAATTTAGGAGGGGAGTTTTGGTAATTAGCTAATTGATTTATTTAATTAAGTTAATCAGACTAAGTTGAATTAGTCAATATTCAGTACCTTAGACTTAGACTCACATTGAAACTCAAAAGAAAAAAAGTGAACAAATATGACGAAAAAAAGAAAAATTACTCTCGATTCTCCCTAGGCGATTTCAAGGAAAATTCATCAAGATTTTCGTGCAAACTACAGGGCTATCTTCGTAGATTCAATTATACATTAAGATATGTGTCTTCTCTCTTGGATTCCTTTCCCTAGGAGGCTTTCCAACTATGTTGAATTCATGAAAACCGAAACTAGGGTTGTTCCCAATAACATTGTCGAATGTTCATCTCCCTAAATCTCCCTATTTCCGATTCTAGTAGTATGTATAATGCAAATCTCGAGCATGTAGTTTTTATGTGGTTCTAACTGATCATTATGTGAAGGTTTCTAGTATTTGATAATGTTTAATGAAACCTATAGGTAAGATTCGTATAATTAGAGTATTATTTACATGAGATAAGAAATGTATTAATGAACAATTGTTTTTGGAAGATGAAATTGTTAAAAGTTGGGTTGATTAAAATGATGAGATTACTATAGTATATTTAGCTGAGGTTAATTGAATTGGATAATGATATTCTCATGACCAGTGTATAGTGAACGTTTTGTTTATGCCAAAAATTGGCCAGCAATATTATTTCCAAAATATGTAATAGAATTGTCCAATGATCAAGTTATACCAATCTTCTATGGCCAATGTAAATTATGCTGTTTCATATAAAACCAAATACATGTTAAAGATTGAATTTACAAGATGTAACTAAATGAACTCATAACCTAGGGTATGTCAATGCTTGGGACAATTCCCAACATACCCTATCTAAATGAACTTGTAAACATAGGAGCACATTTAATAAGACTTTATAACTTTCATAAATAATGGTACAAGAATACCAAATAATATTGAACAAGATAAGGTGAGTAATGAAATAACATAAAATCATATGAGTCATGAAATTGACCTAGAATGGCGTGTTAAAGGAAGTGAGACAAGTCTCACTTGCACGTATATAATTATGTTAAAGATACTCACATAAGATGGTGTTAGAAATTGTGGGAAAAGTCATATTCACACCAAAATGATAATGTAAGATTTAAGTTCACATTTATCATGTATTGAAAGAGGTAACAAGTCATCCATTTAGTTAAGCATACCTCATATTATAAGCAATCTTCCATAATGTATGAGTCAACTCTAAAAGTTTGAACTATGATAAATTAAGCTAATAACCGATAGACCGGTAATGAACTTGTGCAAGCACATGCAAGCCTCATGAGATGAGACCACCACCAAGGTGGATAAGGGTCTCCAAAATCTCCTAATATTTGAACTATGTTGCCAACATAGGTTATCATCTAGTGGATCCACCTAAGAAAGCTAGGACGTATTCGCTTTCACTTTGGCCGGTGAATCACTCTTTTTAGTGTGGGGAGTACACTAGATTTCATGTTAGCTCACATGATCTATGTCGTTTAATGTTAAAAATTTCTTTAAAAAAGTAATAAAGAAAGAAGAAAAGTAAGTTCAAAGTGAACATGAGATCAAAGAAGAAGATATGGAAGTTCAAAGTGAACTAAGTAAGCAAAAGCATAAGTACTTCAAATCATCAATGTTTGATAAGAATGAAGTTTTAACAGTTATTTGCTTATGCCAATAAAGGGAGCAAAACATAATGGCTCAAATGTTGGAGTATGAATATATGCCCCAGCATCTTTATATTTTGCAAATGATCAAATAATGGGAATAGCGAATAAAGATTGGCTTGTAAAGATTTCATGCCCAATTTAACAAGAATGGAAAGAATAACTTGTAAGTAAGGTAGCCAAATCATTTCCTTAGTATTTGGATTACTTACTTGATTCATTTTTAGGAATGGGACTACAATGAATCATTGCATCATAAGTAAAACATAGTATCAAAGGATATCATTGAACTACACAACAAAAAGAAGAAAAGACTGAAAAATAAACTTAGTCTGGGTTAAGGAGCTCTCGGCCTAAGAGGGAGCAAAAATATTGATTTTCGCTTCAGTTAATCTAAAATTATGTTCATGATTCAATGGTCTTATGTTCATATAGAAAATGAGTTGCGTGCTTTATATGCATGAAAATATGTCATATCCATAGCATGATTCATAAATAACGAATTAGGAAAGTAAAGCGACTTCACTTTCCAAAAATGGCATGTTGCTATAGGAAGAGCTTTCCTTGATCATGCATAGTCCTTATGTGTTTATGTGCATACACCCATACTTATTTCAAGTATGTACTAACCCATATACAATTACTATTTTTATAGGTGCAAGTCCTTGAAGAAGATTGAAAATCAGTTGAAGCTGTTAGGACTAGTACCTCCAGACTTTAGTAGGTCCTCTTAAGTTTGAGGTTGCATACGCTTTTTTTTCTAGCTTTAGTAGATTAGACATAGCTAGTGGATGTTGTCCCTAGTGTTCCTTTCAAACATTTGTTCAAGCTTTCGTATTAAAAATGTTTTGGCAACTACTATAATATTATGGATTCTTCATTTCAATTGTTCAATCTGTTAATAGATGGTTGTCTATTTTGAGCTATTAGTATATCACTCTTGTGCAGAAATTATATGAAGTCTAAGTACACTTCAGTAAAGTTAAAAAATTTTAAATTTTCTTCTAAATTTAACAGTATGATTGTGATGAAAACTAAGAAGAGGCTTGTCTGCGACCTCTGAGAGATTAACGACGCCGGTCTAATCTAGGGTCTAGGACCTGGGTGTGAAAATGAACCCACACAGAAAGAGCACACATACCTCGATAGGGAGCACCCCCGATGAATTCTACTAGCGAAACTTTAGCGTACTTGAAGAAATCATGATCTCCCTTGTCTCTTCTCTCTTCTCCCCAATCCCTAAGCATTCTCAAATTTTAAAAAACTTAATTGGGATTTGGTTTACCCCTAATAAGCCCTTAAAACGAATTAGGAAATACTAGGGTGAGAAGACTACTTTACCCTTATTAAAATCTGGATTGGGCTTTCCTTAGTTCAACCCTACTTCCGAAAGGCATATCTCCTTCATAAAACATTGAAAATTCCCTAACTCTACGTCGTTATAAGGATATTTCAAAGGGGTTTCTAACCATATAAAGAACTCACTTTTATACTTAGGAAATTTTCCAGATTTTCCTATTTATTTCCAAAAATGTTAATTCTTGGTTTCTTAGCTTATTCTTAGCTATTTGATGTTATGAGATGTTACAATATCTCCCCTTGGAAATATTCGTCCTCAAATAAGAACTATTTCATTAAGCTAAGGGTAGTAACATAATTTTATTACCCAACAACAAAAGCAAATCACAAGCTGCGCACACATAGTCTTAGAAAGTACTAAGAAGAGAATTTAGTACATTGATCTGCATTCTATCCGGTTTCGAACAGATATGGATATCTCCTCTTCATATCCTCTTTACGTTCCCATGTTGCTTCTTCAACAAGCTGATTTCTCTAAAGTTATTTGACTGATGCAACTTACTTTGTTCTAAATTTTCAAACATGACGATCAAAAATTTGAACCGGAATCTCCTCATAGAATAAGCTATCCTTAGTCCCTACATTCTCAGTTGGTACAATCAGTGGAGGATCACCTAGGAATTTCTTCAACATAGACCCATGGAATACTGGATGAACTGCTTCTAACCCTTGGAGTAGATCCAACTCATATGCTACATTTCCAACCCTCTTGGAGACTTTATAATGGCCAATATATTGAGGATTAAGTGTCCCCTTCTTACCAAACCTCATAACCCCCTTCATGGGTGAAACTTTCAGAAACATCCAATTGTTCACCTCAAATCTAACGACCTTCTCCTAAGATCTGCTTAGGACTTTTGGAAAATCTCAACCTTTCTCAATCTCTCTTGGATTAGTTTCACCTTCTCCATAGTTTGGTGAACTAGAGCTAGTCCTATTAATCCTACTGCACCAACTTCGAACCATCCAATAGGAGTTTTGCATTCTCCCATTTAGCGCCTCATATGGAGCCATTTGGATGCTCGAATGGTAACTGTTATTGTAAGAAAACTTGATGAGAGGTATGTGATCATCCAAATTTCCTTTGAAGTCGATCACATAAGATATCAACATATCTTCTAAGGTCTTGATAGTACGCTCTGCTTGTTCATCTATCTGAGGCTGAAAAGCAGTGCTTAAGTTCACCTTTGTACCAAACCTTTCTCAAAAGATTTCCAAAATTGTGTAGTAAATTGTGCACATCTATACGAAATAATGGAGACTTGAAATCTATGAAGACTTACCACTTCTTGAAGGTACAAATTAGCATAATCCTCGGCCGAATAGATAGTGTTTACTGGCAAGAAAGGGGCTTACTTTGTCATTCGATCGACAATTACCCAAATAGAATCATGTTGCCTGTAAGATCTTGGTTACTCTGTGACAAAGTCCATATTTATTATATCGCACATTCATTCTGGAAGTTATATAGTCTGAGATAAACCTCCAGGCTTTTGGTGCTCCACTTTCACTTGTTGGCAATTTGGGAACTTGGCAACAAACTCAGCAATATCTTTCTTTATGCCTTCCCAACCATATACCTCTCTCAAATCGCGGTACATCTATGGTGGAAACTGGATGAATGGAATACCTAGAGCTATGAGCCTCCTCCAGGATCCGCTCTTGGAGTCCATCTACCTTAGGTACACAGAATCTACCTTGGTACTTCAGTATAACATCTCCCCCTTTTTCAAAAGCCAATACTCTTTACTTCTGAACATTTGCCTTCAAATCAAGCAAAATGGGGTTTTTGTATTTTTTCTCTTTAACCTCAGACACTAGTTATGATTCAGCCCCATTAGTAGTGAAGCATATAAGTAGTGACCCCATATTTTCAAAGCAAACACTAGTGAAGCAAATTCTAAGTCATGAGTGTCATAATTCTTTTCATTAACTTTAATTTGTCTAGAGGCATAAGTTATACCCTTACTATTTTGGATTAACACGCACCCCAAACCAACTCTCGATGCATCACAGTACACCACAAAACCTTGAGTACCCTCTGGTAAGATAAAAATAGGAGAGGTAGTCAATCTCTTTTTCCATTCTTGATAACTTCTCTCACAAGCTTCAGACCATTAAAACTTGACTGTCTTCTTAGTAAGATTGGTCAAAGAAGACTAGATAAATGAGAAACCTTCTAAAAACCTCTTATAATAGCAAGACAAACCCAAGAAACTCCTTATATCTCTTGGAGATGTGGGTCTAGGACAACTATGAACTACTTCTATCTTTTCGGTGTCAACTATAATCCCATTACTAGATGCAATGTCCCAAGAATGCCACGGAGTTAAGCCAAAACTCACACTTAGAGAACTTGTCATATAACTCTTTATCTTTCAACGTCTATAGAATAATTATGAGGTGACTAGCATGATCTTCTTTATTCCTTGAATAAACCAGTATGTTATCAAGTAAAATGATGACAAACAAATCAAAATAATGTCTGAAGACTTTGTTCATAAGATCCATGAATGGTGCTGGTGCATTTTTCAAAGCTAAGGATATAAATAAAAATTAAAAATTCCCAAATATTGTTCTAATAGATGTCTTTGCAATGTCACATTCCCTAACTTCGAACTGATGGTAGCCTGATATGAGATCAATTTCGAGAAGCAAAAAGCACCATGAAGCTGGTCAAAAATATCATCTATCCTTGGAAAAGGATATTTTTTTTGAAGGTCCTCTTATTCAACTGACGGTAGTCTATACACATCCTAAAGGAACCATCCTCCTTCCTTACAAACATGTCCGGAGATCCCCAAGGTGAAACACTTGGTTGAATGAAGCCTTTATCTAAAAAATATATGAATTGTTCTTTTAACTCTACAAGTTCCATTATTTATGGTTGAATAGAGATAAGGAAAGTATCTGGAATGATGTCTATGCCGAAATCTATTTCTCTTTCAGGAGGGACTCCGGGTAGATCATCAAAAAAGACTTTTGGAAACTTATTGTATATAGGAATTGACTGAAGGAAAGGTATCTCAGCACTAGACTCGTTAACTCGAACTAAGTGATATATACACCCCTTGGAAACTAACATTCTTTCCTTAAAATATTAAATCAAACGACCCTTAGACACTGTTGAACTGCTACTCCACTCTACGACTGGCTCATTTGGAATATGAAACTTAATAACTCGAGTTCTGCAATCTATTCATGTATAAAAGGCATGGATTCTGTCCATACCTATGATGACATCAAAATCTATCATGTCTACCTCTATTAAATCAGTCATGGTACTCTTGTGACAGAAAAAAACAGGACAATCACAATAGACTCTTTCCGCAAGAATGAATTCACCAACAGGTGTGGAAACACTGAATCGTTCGCTACGTTTTTGATGGATAATTTCAGAGATCATTCAAACATAAGGAGTTACCAAAGATAAACTCTCTCCTGGGTGTAGCAATGCATAAATAGTGAAGTCAAAGACTCAAATCATACCAATGACAAGATATGGAGAATCCTCTTTTCCTTGGTGATTGTTGAGAGCATACAAGCAGTTTGTTCCTCTGCTAGAACCAGAAGTAGCTCCCCAAGATGCATTCCTGTCTAGTGGAGCATTTTATAAAGACTGAGCTCTATTACCCCATTATAACAATTTTGATTACTCTTTTTACATTCTTTCATGAAATGCCCGGTCTGATTTCCTTGAAACTACCCGCGGAGCCTTCACAACATATTCCGGAGTGATTTCTACCGCACTTGGTGTAGGCAGGAGGCTTAATACCTTCTTGCGCCACACTATCCTGTGAATATGCAGGCCTAGCTTGGGAGTTATGATCATGATGCTCAACTTTATCTATGGGCGTAGCTGCACTAGATGATGATGGTGCATGCCCCTCTGCTTCTGGAATTGTGGCCGATTCGAACAACCTTTCTGGTGCCGAGACTCATTTCCTGTCTTGGATTTCTTGTTCATGTACTCCTCTCTATCCCTAATCTTATCTTATATACCTTCTTCACATAGATGATTAACCTTGAAATTTCCATGTCCTCTATCAAAAATGCAGCCCTAACTTCTTTGCTTGAAGCGTGAGCCAAGCCAGCAACAAACAATCTCATTCTGCTCCTCATATCCTAAACCATTTTAGGAGCATAGTTAGACAGTTCGGTGAACTTCAACCCATACTCATGCAAACTTAATGAATCCTGCTTAAGGGTGAGGAACCCGCGTACCTTTGCTTCCTTCAGTTCTCGGGGAAAGAAACACCCCAAGAAAGCTTATTAAGAGAAAACCCAACTCGGATGTGATGCATCCTCACCTCTGCCCTCCTTTGACTGATGAACCTAGTCCTAGCCACATTTTTGAGTTGCTATGCAGCTAGCTCAACTATGTCAGCATCAACCACATGCATCACATCGGATATCTTCTTCAGCTTTTCCACAATGTTTTCCGGATCCTCAGTACTGCATGAACCAGTGAAGCTTCGGTTATTCAGCATCACGAATTACCAAATCCTTGAAATATCAGCCCCTTCTTGTCGAGCTTCCCTTTATTTACCAACTTGGTTGGTCACATCTTGGCTTAGCATCTACATAGCCTCACAAAGTTCAGTGTTGGTGACTTCTCCTTCTGCTTGCACATTCGCTGCATTAGGAACCTTTGGCTTTTCGACATTCCTTCTAGTTGGTCTATCTCTAACTGCTATTTTAAAAGGCATGGTGATATGAAAACAGGAGCAGACACAAATTATAAGGAATATTTCTAGAGATAAACTCTAAAGCTTAAAAGGAATATGAAAGAAATAAAGGATTCCTAAATGTCACACCTTCTAATCATGGATGTGGCACGCTTCATACCTATGACTAAGACCATACAGACATGGCTTTATAAACATCCTAGAACTCTTGAACTTTGTGCTCTTATACCAAGTTTGCCATGCCCCGAGCCTACACCCTTGGCGGGACTAGATTCAAGCAAACACATGGCCTAGGTGTCATATCCAGGGATCACCCCCTATAAGTAACATGCAGTACTTGACCTCTCGGAGGTCTTATAGAAGCCCATTGTTTTAATTCATCGCATTGACATAGTAAATTTAGCGGAAAATTTAAAACTTTTCATAGCACATCATATGCTAGAAACTTAACTTCATATATATATAAAACATAAGTCATCATACATATTAGACCCTAAGTCTCTTTGCCATCTTAGACTCAACATCAATAGAATTCATTAGGGAAACGACCCTTAAGAGATAATACAAAACTATACAATATTTAATAGACTGTACAATAAGTACACATTAGGACATCCTTGGACTTAAGGATTCCTTTCCTTGAGATTGTTAATCACCTATCAAGATCCTCAATCATGATGACACCCTTTACGCATCCATAACCTACACTTTATGTAAAAAGTAAAAAAGAATGGGATTAGTACAAGTATGAAATAAGTATGGCAACCATGGAAAAACATGCTGGGATTAGTACAAGTATGAAATAAGTATGGCAACCATGGAAAAACATGCATCTAAAAGAGACATTTTTGTAAAAATCATATTTCATGCCTTTTTGAGTAAATCCTTATGAAACCTTTAAACAATTGCATTAACATCATTTTCATACTTCATAGAAACACAATCAAAGTCCAACCATCATAGAAAAGCACATATAGAATTTAAGTCCAATTTTAGGTCACTTTACAGTGAGCTCAATTCCATTAACAGTGAAATCCTAGTCATTATGCTCATACACTTATTTTACTTCACATAGGACCTTACAAGACCTATCTTATGCCCCTAATCTCGGTCTACTTGTGAAATGAACATGTAAGGCCCCATAACTACACATATACTTAATAAACCTATCATGAGACAGCAAGCCTTATACATCCAAGTCATATATCAACATAGTGAGAGGAAACAACTTCATTTTATTGTCAAGCAAGACCTAAATCATATAGTCAACAAGATCAACATCATGCACAAAACACTCATACCATAAACATCTTCATAACAAGTAGACCAATAATACAAAGTCATGCATAAAGAACATATACATAATGAAATGTATCAGAACACCTTCCTAGAACTTCCTAAAGAGATACTTGTGCAATGTCTAGATGGGTTCATTACTTCCACCTATCCTAACTAACCTCCCTTAAGTCATTCTATTTAGGGTCCTAGACATTTACTTCCACTGTCAATTTTACTTTCGGGAAACTATAATGTTAACCGACATAGACCATGTGATCCTAAACATGGAATCTGGTGTCATAAAACCCCACACTGAAAGAAGGTCGTCTACCGACAAAAGTAGAACCAAATGTTACATAGCTTTCTAGGTGGATCCACTAGCTAGTATCCAATGGTGGCAACATAGTTATAGAACTAGGGGGTACACGTGAAAACCCTCTTTATGCCAAGATTAGGAATTTTAGTTATTCACTTAGGGAAACATCACTCTAGCACCCTTTTGGGTCATGAGGCTTTCCACCCCATGAGATTTATAGTGACCTACCCTCCTACCATAGGAAAGGACACACACTCATATTCAAGTACACTCGGTGCTAAGATAAGTTCCCTTTATTGAAAATCTTTATTATATTTTAACTTTATAAAACATAGGTTTATGAGAGTCATCCCCTCATATTCTTAACTCATAGGTCATACATTAAAGTTCATCAACGTAAATCATGTAAAGAATCCCTTATAATGAACATAACATATGTAAAGCATCATCTAGTTTACGATACTCATGAATACATCATTGAAATCCCCTCTCTTGACTAGATCTTCATACAGGTGTGTGTGTATACATTTAAGTAATAAAACATTCCACATAACATATAATTACCACACTTGAGCATACATTCATATTCATACATATAGAAACCGAAACTAGAACTATCCTATCAAGGTACACATATGCAATGCATAGGCAAAATACACATGAGAAAAATGAATTTTATCAAAATTTTACTTTCATGCACTTTAGAACATTCATAATATCTTCAAGGTAATGTCAATCAATACATATCAAACATATAAGGTCATGCAATTCATACTTTATGCAAAACTCTTATTCATGAACAAGCTTACTACAAATTCAATAAATTCAAGTTCAAGCCAAAATAGAAGGTCAATGGTAGAAAATATCTACAACCTTACTACTCCATCACCATCCCCCACATAGGGTAAACCCACTTAAGAGTAAATAACCCCATCTTAATAGCATCTTAACTAAACAACCTTTGTTTTCATCAATTAAAAGTGATTACAACTTTTGAAGGAATTTACAGTAAGTTAACCAAGGAAAATCCAAACTTCATCTCCTAGGCAATTTATCCCCAATTAACAAGTTAGGTCATCCATTTCAACCACATAAAGTGTTCATACAATACAATATACACCAAGGTCATACATAATTAGGGGAAACAATATAGGAAAATTAGTCATAAGGACTCTTTATTTTCTTTCATCCTTAATGTAAGGTAACTTCTAGGTCAATCAAACCCAAATCATCACCCTACAAGGATAAGAGTGCTACCCTTAATATTAGGGAAACATCAATTCAACAACATCAAGGGACTTACAACACAATAAGAATTTAAAAACAATTCTACAACATATCATGCCATAAGACTCTCATTATTTATTCCAAATTGAAAATTCTTTTCACATTCATTATCATATTCATATAAATCAATTATATACACATTTCAACAACTTCCAATCAAAGAACAATTTAGTTGATTTCTTAAAAACATTACAGTAAACCGTCTTATCATTTACAGCGAACATTCTTTCAAATTCCAAAAATGCAATATTTCGGCAATTGATAGAAAAAGCATGACAATATGATGTAGAAATCTTTACCAAGACAAGCATACTGTCATCTAACCTTGGATCAAGTCTATACAAGGGACTCCAATCCATACTAGGCAACTTATCAAGGACCACATATATACAAAAGGAACATTGAACACCTTTAAGCACAAAATCTTAGGGTAGCATGCTTCCATAGGTAGTCACCAAGCATTTAAAGTTCAATCATATCATAAGGCTACAATCATGCAAAACCATATACTAAGACATTATTCCCAACAGAAACTGATTTTAACCATAATAACTTCTAACATGATTCAACTATATCATGACATACATTCTCAATACAAAATTCTATTTCACATAAATTTCATATATAGCCATAATTGGCATTAAATCATCATAATATGCAAAAATTAACCTTCACACATACTCATTTGAACCATAAAACAAAGATAAGCATTTAACCTCACCTTTTCTTCCTCTACCAAAGAGAAAAATCTCATACAAGCAATCACATCTAAAAGCCCACCGGAAAAGAAAACATAAGAGAGATATCTTATAGAGTTAAGTTCTATGGCACGATATGATAGTGATGAAGAAGGGAAACTCTATCGTCTGATAGCCTCTCATACCATATGACGTGTCGCGAATCATCACCAATGAAAAAAGACTCTACTAGACGTGGCAATATGAGACTTCTTGGACCCTAAACCACTTATAAAAACACATGCTTTGATACCAACATTTGTTAGATTCTGGGAGCACCCCCTAGAATTAACATGGCATACTTGACCTCTCGGAGGTCTTATACAAACCCATAGTTATCATTATCACATTGACATAGTAAAATTTAGCGGAAAATATAGAACATTTCATAGATACTCATATGCTAGAAACTTTACCTCGTATACATATAAAATAAAAGTCATAATGCATATATAAACTCTAAGTCTCTTTGCATTATTAGACTCAACAACATTAGAATACATTAGGGACACGGACCTTAAAACATAAGCATAAGTACAATATTTAATAGTCTTTACAATAAGTTTAGGTCATCCTTGGACTTAAGGATTCCTTTCCATGTGCTTTGGAATCACCTATTAAACTCCTCAATCATGAAGACACCTTTACGCATCCATAACCTACACCTTGTGTAAAAAGTAAAGAAGAATAAGATTAGTACAAGAATGCACTAAGTATGACAACCATGCAAAAACATGCATTTAAAAGGGACATTTCTTGAAAATCATATTTCATGCCTTTATGAGTAAATCCTTATGAAACGTTTAAACAATCACATTTACATCATTTTCATACTTCATAGAAACACAATCAAAGTCCAAGCATCATAGAAAAGTTAAATATAGAATATAAGTACAATTTGAGGTCACTTTACAATGAGCTCAATTCCATTAATAGTGAACTCCTAGTCATTATGCTCATATACTTATTTTTTTTCACATAGGACCTTACAAGACCTAACTCATGCCCCCAATCTAGGTCTATTTTTGCAATATACATGTACAGCCCCATAACCTCACAGATACTTAATAAACCTATCATGAGACCAAAAGCCTTATACATCCACGTCATATATCAACATAGTGAGAGGAAACAACTTCATTTATTGTCAAGCAAGACCTTAATCATATAGTCAACAAGATCAACATCATGCAAAAAGACTCATACCATTAACATCTTCATAATAAGTAGACTAATACTACAAAGTCATTCATAAAGAACATATACAAAATGACATGCATTAGAACACCTTCGTTGAACTTCCTAAGGAGCTACTTGTGCAATGTCTATATTGGTTCGTTACTTCCACCTATCCTAGGTAACCTCCCTTAAGTCATTAGGGTCCTAGTCATTAACTTCCATTGTCCATTTTACTTTAGGGAAACTATAGCCTTAACCGACATAGACCATGTGATGATAAACATAGAAAATGTCCAAATGTGACATAGCTTTAACCGAAAGAAGGTGGTCTACCGGCCAATGTATAACCAAATGTGACATAGCTTTCTAGGTGGATCCACTAGCTAGTATCCTATTGTTGCAACATAGTTATGGAACTTGGGGGTACATGTGAATACCCTTTTCATGCCAAGATTAGGCATTGTAGATATTCACTTATGGAAACATCACTCTAGCACCCTTTTGGGTCATGAGGCTATCTACCCCATGAGATTTATAGTGACCTACCCTCCTACCATAGGAAGGGATACACACTCATATTCAAGTTCACTCGGTTCTAAGCTAAGTTACCTTTATTGAAAAACTTTATTATATTTTAACTTTCTAAAGCATTGGTTTATGAGAGTCATCCCCTCAAATACTTAACTCATAGGTCATATATGAAAGTTAATAAACTTAATTCATGTAAAGAATCCCGTAACATGAACATAGCATATGTAAAGAATCATCTAGTTTAGGATACACATGAATATATCATTCAAAGCCCCTATCTTTAGTAGATCTTCATACATGTGTGTGTATACATATATGTGAGTAAACATTCCATATAACACATAATTACCACACATGAACATACATTCATATTCATACATATAGAAACCAAAACTAGAACTATCCTATCAAGGTACACATGTGCAAGGCATAGGTAAAGTCACATATCATTGCCCATATTACTACACCTATCAAGTCATCCTATTAAGGAATCCATAACATACTTCACATACATATACTTTACATGCATAGTCATAAACACTAGTGAATATGAGAACAACCTTTCATTTAGACACCATGACTTGTACTACTTGTAACATGTATGTGAGTGAGTGTTTACATTAGTAAACATGATCACATAATGGCTATCATTAACTCATTTAGCCATCCACCCTCTTATACCATATTAGACTTTCAAGTATAGACCACACAACCCAAAATAGCATAGGAGACAAGTCAACTTCATATTACACTTAAGACTCCTAACTTGTGCTATTCATGCATTCACATAGGATACATAGGTAAGGGATTATTAACCATTTTAACACATCAATTGAAGCACAAATACTTTACACTAACATGGATATACCCATGTTTATACAATAGCCATACACCCTAGATAACAACTACAATAGAAAAGTAGGCATAATCTTCACATAGTAGCATCATAAGAACATGTTCATATATTTAAACAATTTGCCTTCAAAGCCATGGTAAACACATATATAATGAAAATAAAGTAAACACCGCCACCATAAGTGGACCATGCCACACAATGCCATACAAGGCTTTATTAACATTACTATAAGGAAAGTAGAATAGGTAAGGATTCTTACCAATTTCTCACCCTTTGATCATCATTGATGAATACACCTTGTTCATCAACAATTTATATATATGGAAGTATCTAAATATACTTTAATCATAAAAGAAACCATGTACAAGTCGCTACAAGATCATACTATAACATAATACAAGGCATCACGCATGTACTAAAGTAGAAGAACATTGACCATTAGACAATTTATTTTATATGGATTATAGATCATANACGCATGTACTAAAGTAGAAGAACATTGACCATTAGACAATTTATTTTATATGGATTATAGATCATATTTAATGAATTATATCACTATAAGTAAGTAGCTAATCCTACACTTAGTCACAATGAAAACATGCTTAAGCACTTCAAGATCAAGATGCTTTTGTAGCCATTTAACTATCAATTAAATGTAGAGTAGAGACAATAGGTCATCTTATCAATTTTACCAATGTTTTGATAATAAATCACATTTTACCAATAAAGTACATGCTAGGCAGTAGCTAATGAAATCATTGTCCAGATGAGACACTACTACAATTGCCATTAAGGTTTACACAAGCATGCTTCATATATGAAGTTCATGGAAGGTAAGTTTGCATAGGTTAATCCTATTAAAACTACCATGGATTGACCCATATTGTATTAATTACATATAATTCATCCTCATATTTCATTATAGGCAGCAGCTATAGACTTTAACCATGATCAATTCATATAGCAACTAACGTAATGTCAAGATCACACGTTACAACTCCAAAGACTAGAAGACCATAGATTAATTCATACCAAATCTTCTATACTTTGGTCATACAAGATTTATATCCACAATTAAACCATGGTATGAGACTAAAAAAGTAGCTGCAAGAACCACAACTTAATCGAAATCCACTTGTAATCATTAAGAAGTAAATGTTATAGTGAATCATGTAAAACAAAGCTAAACAATTTCAAATCTTCATACATTGATCCTCATGTATCCATTACATACAATTCAACATTAATTCCCGTAAATAACAGTAGATATAGGAGATTCAATGTAATAGAATCATAATTCAGTTGATAACAAATCCAGATCACAAAGCCCATGAATGAGCTAAATCGATTTTTGAAGGGAACATGGGTTCATCATGTAATTGGATTAAACTCACATTAAAACCATTACATTAACATCAATTTATCATGATTTAATAATTAAAAACATTTTGACAAAGAACCCATGTCTAGATTGAAAGATTGGAAGATTGATCTTAAGATCTTTTGTTGGGCCATTGAAAGGTTTAACCTTGACGTTTCCAGATTAAATAAAACCCTTAACAAGTTGTATACCTTGCATATAAGTTTCACCCAAAACAAACACCTGCAAGTCGTCCAAACAGGCTAGGCCCAATCAAGACACACGTTGAGCGTCTTAAGGCCTATCTTTTGAACGCCTTGGGCATTCTTGATCGTTTGACCTACAAACTTCTTGAAATTACATATACCACCATTTAACATAAGTATAACTCACATAAAATCTTCAAAAGATCATGAAAGACAAATATTAGCATGCATAGACACATGAGGCACATAGGTGACTAGTCGTCGAACGTTTTGGTCGTCCCTCTACGTTTGACTTCCAAATCACCTCAAACTTTATGAACTGACTATATACAATATCATAAGACATTTTAGGACCTTAAAACCATAAGACAAACATGTTAGGATCTAGACACCCTCACTCATTTTGGGGTCTTACACTAGGTTACTTAATTTAGTGGAAGACAGCAATCACACTTATAAGGATAAAAGAACTTAACTAATTTGATTAGAATACTATCTCAAATATTTTAAAAGTTTAAACGTTCATCTTGGACAAAATGGCAACACAAATCTTTAACATAAGAATAAAAATTTAAAGACTACTGAACTACTAATTGTCTACGAATCCTCTTAAATGTATGATATGAATGTTGTGACAAACCCACAACATTCTATTGGACTAACTAGAAATCAATAAAAGATTTCCTCCAAAATACAAGGAGGATCACCAACTGACTCTGGGATGCTCAACTAGATCAAAGGTGCACTGGATGTCGACCATTGTTACTATGTTTGCATCATAATACAATGAAGGTCAAATGACATTAGAACATTGAATGTATGAGTACGTGAGTTGAAACACTAAACGACACTTAGTCTTGAAAAGGAGTAAGAAAAAACACTTACCTTGGTTCTATTTAACTCATGATTTACTAACTCTTATTCAATATATGTAGTTTAAGTGTAAATTCAATATCAAGAAAAATTGATTGAAACATGTTGTAAACTCTTAATGTATACAAGTATACAAATAATAAGTAAGATGTATGTAAAAATACAAATAGTTGTTGTATACGAAACCTATAGTGATGATACATCGTTACTCAACCTACGCTGCCCCACCATCCTAACCTTGCGAGAGTATAAGACCTAAACTACCTAATGGATCCACTAGTATTGTATGAAAAGGGTACATCTAAAAATTTTGACCCTCTTCTACCCATGATGGCTACATGGTTTACATGGAGACTTGAGTTAATATGAACTCACATCCCCATATCGGTGCTCAATACCACTCCAAAAAATATATATTGGCTCTTATGTTTTTTAAACATATTGATTATGTGATTTGTGATTAGTGCTCAAAACTTAGCTTTATAAATCTCTCTTCGAAATCATAGTTCCCTGCTTGTTTAAATGTGAAAAAAAATTTACTTCTCTTTGGGGATACTTAGTCACCATATACTCTTGAAGTAAGAATTTCAACTTAACTATTGTTGCTCAACTTATATCTTGAGCCTTAAAACAAAGTTAAAATGTGGTTTAAGACACTAAAAATCATAAGAAATTACTTTTACATGCTTCTTAACTTTTAGACTTGACTCTTAACTTCTTTGACTTTGGTCGTAACTTTCCTTGAATTTTAATTTTTGATTCAAGGATCATGATCTCAATTTTATGGAAGATTTCTTGATTTTTAGATATACTTAGAGTGTTGGAATCAACTCGTAATTATTGATACATTACTTAGGAACTAGTACGAAAAGATGTGAGAGAAATGGGAACTCCAAGTGACCCTAACTCTCTTAGAGGTGCGGGGCGCCAAAGCCTTACTGACATACACTGTCCTCACGCGCTCTCGCGTGAGAGCCGCACCAGATCCTGACGAATAGAGTCTGTCCTGAGGGGCTCTGGTAGGTGCGGCACCCAGTGCCTGTTAGATTGCTTTCTAACTTTTCTTCTCCGATTTTCAACTTTAAACCTCTCAAAATTCCATTGATCTTCTGCCAAACACTTTGGATCACTAATATTCTCAATACTAAATTGTTTAGACTTGTAAAAAACCTCAGAAAAATGATTCACAAACCACTAAAGGTACATTACAATTCTACCTACATGATTTAAAGAATAGTTCATCAACAACTTCAAGATTTATCATTCAATCCATATAAAACATGTTAAATTTAAAATATTGGTGTATGGATGAAGGGACTAACATAGGAAGATCTCATATACCTCGATATGGGTCATCCCCGACAAATTCCACTAGGGAAACCTTAATGTTCTTGAAGAATTCTTGATCATCCTCTTCTCCCTAAGACCTAACTGTTCTCAGCCTTTCAGAAACAAAACAGGGACTTGGTTTTAACCCTATTAAACCCTTAATACGAATTAGGAAATCCTATGGTGAAATGACTACTTTACCCTTACTAAAATCCGGATTGGGCTTTCATCAATCGAACAACCCAACTTCCAAAAAGCATATCTCCCTCATACGACATCAAAAATGGGAAAACATGGGGCCGTTGGAAAGATATTCCGAAGGTATTTATAAACATATAGAGAACTCACCCTAAATCCTCATGAGATAGGAGTTATGGCCCTTTGCCAATGACCAAAAACTCACTTTTGCACTTAGGAAAATTTTCAGATTTTTTCATATTTATTTCAAAAAAATGATTATTTTTTGTTTCATAGATTATTCTTAGTTATTTCAATTTACTAGATGTTAAAGATATATATTGAATAAGGTGTCAAGTTTAAACACCCTAATAGTTTGGGTGTGGGTTCCATGAGATGACAACTTGTTATTATCACATTCATATCTACCTATCATTGGTATGGACACAATTTATTGTGTTGTAATTACTTTCTTATATTTTGCTTACTTGAGTAGCCGCGTGATCCTACTTGTACCCTGTTGTTTCGTGTATTGAAACTGGACTTGCTCTTTCTTTGTTGAGCACATGACCTTTTTATGCAAATACTGTCAGACCATAGTTAGGATATCATTGACCAATACTAGATTCAAGGGTGACCCAATACTGTCAGGCTTCCATAGACTCATCAGTAATATAGTCCAGACTTTTTGGATTAAGAATATATATATATAGATTTACTTACATTTACTTTTTAGGGTTGTGCCCTTTTTTTGTAGACTTGCTGATTAATAGAGTTTTGGTACAATGTCGTTAATATTTAGTGGTTGAATTTGCCTGCGGTTTAGGCTTAGTTTTTTTGTTAAACCTTTTAAGTTTATGGGGAACTTAGTACTTAATTCATTATTTATAAATGCTTTTGTATCTTTAAATATTTTAGTTTCTTTAAGTTGTTTAGTCGGGTTGTAGTAGTGGTTCTCCCATCAGAGGGTTTGTGTGGGTTCTAATCAAGACTATCTGGGTCATAACATCAATAAGATTTGATGTTACAGAATCTAAATTGCAATCACCAATAAAATATAAACAAAGAAAAATGGTCTGGTGGACCCTTATACTTGTAACAGTATATAGTCCCAGTCCTTCTACTTATTCCTTTGTCATCTAGAACCTTTAGCTCAACTAAAATGAGATTTTTAAGCCCCTCCAACCGTGTGTGCAGCTCACTCTACTTTATATAATTGACATGTCATATACATGTCTGATATATTAATGTCAAATCATAATTATTTCATAATTTATTTTTAATATAATTAACAAAAATTATTTAATAAAATGTAAAATAATAACATTGTAATACATTTTTGACATTTTAAAAGTTAAATACCATACATCCATTTTCCTTGTTTTCATTACCAAAATCAACCATAAAAAGACATCAGCGCTGTCGTCGCCATTTTTGCCGACAAAATCACATATACATTCTCGTTTACTTGTCTTCATCTCCGCCGCACACCATCACTAATTTTATTTCCTCTTGCAAACTTCCCAAATACCACACGCTAAGTCATCACGCCACCAGATCTGGCTGAAGAAACTCTTCACCACACCCTCACCCACCCTATTCTCCTCTCCACCAGCCAATTAGAAAAATATGATATACAAATTTGATAATCATACTCATTTACTTTATGATTCCAAATCGATAATTTTTCCTTCTCTTTATTTTGTCTTCACTTGGTTCCAACGTCACCTTGATAAATTTGGTTATGGTAAATTTCTTATTCTTTTGGTTCTCTTATGCATTTCGACCAACATGTTCTGAGCATTTCATCCAACAAGTTCTCTTCAAAGATCTACTCACAAAGTTCAGTGTAGTTGTAGGTGGAAAGAAATTAAACTTTGGGAAAGATCAAATGAATTTTGAGGTCATGGTTTTTTTTAAAAAAGATTTCCTTTATAATTTTAAATCGTTTTAATCAATAAAAAAAATTCACTCGTCTTAAGGCGTGTGAAGTCACACACTTTCTCCAACTCAACCATCTTAAAGACACATAAGTTTGGTCAATGGTCAGAGGTATTTGTTAATTTGTGTTTTGTTTTGTTTAAGGGTCCATATGACTAATGGATAAGTAGAAGGGTTCAAAATACAAACTGATACAAGTATAAGGGTCAACCAGACCATTTTTCCTATAAAGAAACATAACTTAATTGATAAATACTTCATGTAAATTTTTGTTCCTCCCTTGATTTTTCACTTATATTGTATTTATTTATGACTTAAGGGTCGTTTGTGGCGTATTTCTCAAACTAGGATGAATTGAATTTGATCTAATTATGAATACAACATGAATTTGTGGGATATTTTAAACTCTTTATCAAGGGAGTATAGTACCCTTTATATACGCATGCTCTACGGTTTTAGGGTTGAGTGGCCTCCAAAAACTCTAATAGGAACTAAATAAACCTGCTACTATCACACTCGAATTGGATATTCTTTTAGATTCATACAAATTCCAATGTCAACAAATGCCCAGATTTTGAAGCCTTATTGGAGTGTAAATTTGTCGAAGCTGAAGGATGAGGCTTGAAGTAATCATTCCTCAACTTTTTTTGTCATGTGACTTCAAATTACAAATTTTGTTCTATAAAAAGAAGAGATGAAGGGCGAATTTGGTCCAATTAGGCGTGTCAATCAATTTGTTTGCAATAAATTTTAAAGCAACAAAAATTAAATTAAAATCACAAACAAAATATGAAGAAACATAACTTTATTGAAAAATAGTGTGGAGTACTGTTCTATACAATCTTGATTCCTCTCTCATAATATTTCTTCATGATTCAAAGGTCATTAATGACATATTTCTCGAACTTGGGTGATCTAAATGTGATTATTTTATGTATAGTTCATGAATATGCAAAATATTTGAGGTAAATTTACAAGGTAACATAGTACCTCTTATATAGGAATGCATTAGGGTTCAGGGTTAAGCAGCGTCAAAGAATGGTAATTAGAACTGAATACACGTTGTAGATTGTAAACTCAAATTGAATAAACATTTAGAACCTACATATGTATGTGTATATAAGAGGCATTTGCCTTCATAAATAAAATATCAATCTTCCACTACTCTC
>NC_028639.1:44522954-44561535 GCF_001406875.1 Solanum pennellii | reverse complement strand
GCACCCGAACCCCCCTTCTTACTACCCTTTCAGAAGGTGAGGCAGAAGGATTGAGATTCTCGTTGTCTTTTGTTTTCTAAGGAAATAATTGTCTAAATAATAGTATTAATAGATTAAAGTTAAGTCTGAACTATTTTCCTCGTGGGAACGATCCCAACCTCATTAGTTGGGTTCTTTACTTGATACGACCGCTTTACTTCTTATTTGAGAAGTAAGTTTTAGCGTTATCAGAAGGTAATCCTGTGTGTCTAAGATACTTCTCCCAAGTCTCTAAACTAATCGATGAAGGAAAGGACGACCCATAAGTGGACCTACGTCCCATCGACGGGCAGGTCGTCGTTGGCAAGTTCATTGTCCCAGACCACGGACCAAAGGACGGTACGTTAGTCCGAGGACGGGGCGTCAATGGTCTCTTAGGTTGAGACTTAGTGTTGTAAAAGGATGAGTAAGCTTGGCATGTCGCTGACCCAACCAATGGAGGGATAGACTTTGGCGGTTCTTTAAGGGTCATTTGGGTATTTTAGAGGAGTATATAAGTGGTTAACATATTGAAGACTTCATTCTTCAAAATCAAAGAACCTAAAATCCCTTACAATTCTCGCAATGACTCCATTGAAGTCCAAAAACAAGGAAGGGTTTAAGGTGACATTTTTAGTGGAAATTCTTCATCAAAGTGAATAATTAGATTCATCAAGGTATGGATATTTATCCTTGATACTATCTTCATCAAGGAGCCCCAATTCTGAAGATGTTTTCAAAGTTGCTAAAGTTGAATTTTCCAATTTCAAGATTCTACCATTGGTTCTTGCATTAATGATTTGTAAACATTGAATAATTATTTAATTGATATTGTATTGATTATTTTAGTCTAAATTACCTATGAACCCATGAATTTGATGAACCCTAGATTTTGACTATGTTAAGGGTTACTTGATATTAACCTAATGTTGTTGAATTCTAGTGTAGATTTCAATAGGCTTTCTATGATGTTAGATTGTGTTCAATTTATATCTATGTTATCTTAGATTGTTGAATCTCTATTGAGTTGACCTAGTTTCATTGATTATCATAGTTTCTACATTGAATTGTTGTTCATGGTCATTGGTAAGGGCCTTATGTTATTGAATTGGATGAAGTAGCATCAAGTAGAGGTGTTGAGGATGTTGAGGGTGTAAGCTGCCCTATTTCTCTTATTTTTATGTTATTTATACTTCAATTATGTCATGTTTGGTATGGTCCACTTATGGTGGCGGTGTTGTGTGAATTGACGAGGCGTTGTCGGCGTTACTTTTTGCAATATGATGATCATGGCCTTAAGAAGATAAGGGTCATCTTAAGTGCTTTAAAGAATGATATGGTATATGTGATAAAGTGAAAGAATGTAGTGTCTTGTTTGGTAGACTTGTTTCCCTCACTTGATATATTAATGAATGTTATGATATTATGAGATGTCTTGACTAGGGAGGATCAGTGCACCCTTGTCATGTATGAATGAAAGATATGTGAGACCTAAGAGGATATTAAGAAGGTCAAGTACGTGGTAAAGGTTATGTTATGAATGTGTAAGTCGAGAGTCGTAATGGTATCCTTCATGTAAAGGAATGGTGGAATTAAGGTTAATTAGCCGCAATGACATCATATTAATCCTTAGGAAAGTTATAATGAGCTATCTTATTCCCCATTGAAAGGTAACATAAGAATGTGATTTGGTTATGAACTAGATAAGGAACCTCTTCATGTGATCCTTTAATGTCAATAACTTTATGAGAACAAAGGCTAGCACCGAGTGATTATGTAATTGGAAGTAGCTCTACTTGAGAATGAGTCTAGAGTACAATGTAGGTCTACTTGAGATTGAGACTAGAGTTCATAAAAGCCCTTCATACTCCTTAACCATATGCCTACATGGGATGTGTCCTAGTTCTACCCTTGGCATGTAGAACACCCTCATCGGAGTAAGTTAGAACTCCGAATTCCATGTCTAGCTATCATGGTCTATGTCTGTTATTGCCTATTCTCATCAAGTGGGATACTAACTAGTACAATAGAAGTTCTATGATGTTTAGGTGGTGGAATGGGACTCTATTTAGACATTGCACAATAGGCTGTGCAATTGTTAGTTAGAGTCCCTAGGTCTTGTCTAAGAACATTACTTGAATGTCCTTTATGTTATGTATGAGTCTTTATGAACTAATGAAGTAATGTTTTACGTTATGAAGTATGAAAAGGAATAAGTACCTATCCAGAGTAGTTAAGGGTTGTCTAGTTAAGGTATGAAGGGGGAATAAGAATGGTCACTTCATTTCTGACCTAGATGAGTCTTAAGAATGACTCTAGATAGGGAAGATGTTGATTATGTGGACATGATCCGATCTTAGGAAGTCTTATGGATTATTTAGGTAGTCTTCAAGAGGTCAATCATGGACGTTATCTTCTTGATCTACTTAATTAAGTCTTTTTGATAGCATTTGATGAGGAAATGTCATAGTGTCTATACGTTGATATGTTTGATGTTTTGAAGTGTATATGTGACTCATTATAAGTAATCTTAAGGGTCGTTTAGGCACATGTCGAGAGGGTGTATGGGCAGTCTCTCTTTGTGTGACTTAAGTGAAACAAAGGATAGCTTTATTACATGCTAAAGTGTATCTTAAGTGAAGAATAAGCATCTTCACTGTATAGTGAAATAATTGACTGTAACAGTGAATGAGTTCATTGTAAAGTGATCTCTAAAATATGATTTTTTGTTTAAATGTTATCTTATGTGTTTCTAGGTTGTTAAATGTTGTTACTATGATTATAATATTATTTTTAAATGAAAATATGTATATTTCAATTAAAAATCTGTTTTCATGATTTTTATGCATAATGCCATGCTTAGTGCATGTGATTGTACTAACTCCATGTTTTTATCTATCTATATAGTTCTTGGTTGATGAGGAGCTTTGAGAAGTGAAGACTTGGACCATCGCGTCGTTCGAGAGAAGTTGAAGTATGTCCTCATTTGACTCGAGGGCATATATGTCTTTTATATTTTCTATTTGAAGTATTGTAATAGACTAAATATTTCTATATTCATATTTTGAAACCCTGTTTTTAAAACTCTTTAACAACACTTACATTTTATTTATTCATTTATGTTTGATCCATATGGCTTGGGGACACAAGTTCGAGCCCCAATGCCTTCATTTTATTTTTCCCTTAATTTCTCTCTTCATTTTTTGCTTAATGGAACTTAGAGGATGTGGGATCGAACTCCCACAACCTCATTTACTTTTTATTTTCATTGCCTTTAAATTTCTCTCCTTTGGCCGAGGGGTTGTGGGTTCGCACAACCCCGCTTTAATTTCTTCAAATTTTTCTCCTAAAATCTTCTTAGGAGGTCGTGGGTTCGATTCCCGCGCCTCACAACTCTTTTCTGTCATTTCCTTTGACTCTCCTTCACTGCCTAGAGGTCGTGGGTTCGATTCCCACTCCTCACATTTCTTTTCTTTCATTTTATTTACTCTTGTTCATTGCCTAGAGGTCGTGGGTTTGATTCCCATGCCTCACATTTTATTTTTAGTTTTTTTACTCTTCCTTAAATCTGATTGAGAGGTGGTGGGTTCGAATCCCACTCCTCTCATTTCTTATTTTTTTCTTTTAAGTTACATTTTCCAGCAAATACCATGGTTTGAATCCCCCTCACCACATTTCTTTTTACTTCTTTATTTTTATGATTTTTAACATGGTGAGGTCAAGGGTTCAATCCTCCATGACCTCACTTGTTTTAATTCAATTTTTTTCAACATTTTGAACCGTCTTTGCCTACCGAAATTCATCACTAGAAGCTTGAAATTTTCTTTTAATTTTTCAGCATCCTTTCATCAAGTTACACCTTAATTCTTAGGGGAATTCGTAGTGCATTTAGAACGTTTTGGGTGAGTTTTCATGGGTTCATTTAGCCAAGAGATTGTACCTCAAATCAGCCACATTTCAACTCATATGAACATTACATTTACATCAACATGTGTACGTGGAATATAAAGAACTATCATGCCATTTCAAGTCCTAAACCATGAACAATAGCCACGACAAAACACATCTACACACGTAGTTACATTTTCGGAAACATCAACATAAGTCACATAATTCCAAACATACATATAAACACATAATCATTCCTAAAACACGTTTCATCCCTAGTTTTCTACCAGGAAACATAACCACCCTATGATTCAATGGGAGCTAGTGACAAGGATATGCAACGGGGAACAATCCTAGTTTTCGGAATGAATATTCTGAACCTTAAAGGGTCTCTTGGGAATGGGACCAAGAGAGAAGAGAACCCATACCTTTTTGACGTTCAAACCTAAACTTGCTGCCCAAAGAACCCCTCCAAAAACACGTCCAAATCCAAGAGCTTCAACACCAACTTGACGGAAAAATCCTCAATTTGCCTAAAGTGTTTGATTAGTTGTTTGTTTATAATTTTCGTTGTGAGTTCTTTAAGTGTGAAAAATTTTGGTTTACCTACTGTTTTTGTACGTTATATGGCAGAGAAAAACGTGAGTGAGAGTGATAGAGACATGAGAGAGGATGAGAGTGGGAAAGAAGAGTTTTCTTAGGCTTAGGAGTCTAGTTTAGGACTTAGTCAAATAAGGTTTTATTTAATTATTAAAAATATTATTTTCTTTTATTCTAAATAATATAAAATAATAAATATAAATAAATTACATTAATTTACCAACTTAAATTAAAAACAATTTAATTCATTGCTTCCACCTAGGTTCGAAACCGTGTGAAGCAAGACTCACTTCAAGAGACCAATTTCGGCCCTCTCTCCCCAAAATGCCCCTCCATCTTATTAATTAAATAATTAATTACATATTTAGGGTAATTATGATATAACCATTAGCCTGTAAAAAGACAATTTTACCCCTAGACCCTCCAATACTTAGATTTTCCCTTTTTAAGTTTGGTAAAGACTCCTTCAAGTAAATCCTCATATTCGAGAGACATGGTTGGACCCAACCTTTCCTAGATCAACTAACTCCCCAAGTTAGTTGGCTTGGATGTAGCAAGGGTTCCGGGGTCTGGTTCTACGCGCATCAATCCGTGTGAACCAGGTCTAATCGTTGTCATTCTAGACACATTAAGCATTACTTAGCATATCCATTTTTAGGGTTGTTACATTATCCCCCCCTTAGGAACATTCGTCCCCGAATGACACTACTTTTCACTAACAATAAGTAATTCATCTATAGAATGTATGCATACATAGGTAATTCAATACTCCCCATTGGTGAATATATAATTCACAAATTAACATGATGGTGCACATCCTTGAAACCTACTAGTAGATTCACATGAATAGACTAACGAACTCTTTCCTAAACTAGTCTCATTAAAGCATACAACATAAGTAAACATGCAAGTCTTACAAATAAGCAACCAACATGTTGACTCAAAAATATTAACCTCATACTAGTGCATAAACACAATACACAGTCAAATACATGAAAGACTAATTAACGCTATGCACCCGAGACTTCAGAGGTGCCTGCCCCTGCACCCCTAGACTTGAGTGCAAAGAATCGTTGTGTCCTTGGAGCCCCTTCACTTGGACCATTAGGTTGAACTCTCTCCTTCATTTAATCTTGACTTCTCGTATTCAAAAAATCCTTCGTCATGTGACCCGGTTTGCAACAACTGTAACAAGCGTTAGAGTCCATCATAGATTTTCCTCCATGCAGTATGCCACACTTCCTACAAGGTGGCCTCTCCTGGACTGTAAAGTTTTGCGAACTTCAGGAAGTAATCCCTGACTGACATCGAGCCCTGCTTGAGGCTGATGAATTCCTCAACCTTAGCTTCTTTCATATATCTGGGAAATAACCGCTCTAAAAAAGCCATCTTGAAAAGATCCAAGGGAATAGGACCTCCTTCTAAGGCCCTGCTACCCTGCCACACTTTATACCAAGATTGAGATACATCCCTTAGCTGGTAGGATGCCAACACAAACTTCTCCACATCAATCAAACCCAATACCCTGAGCTTGTAAAGTTCTCTATACCAACGTTGTCCTTACTTCTCCATTTTTCAACCCAGCTAGGTTAACAGGCATCTCTATTCCAGCAGCTGGAGCTACGGGAGGAACATGAATTACCCCAGCAGCTACTCCCCCAATCTCTCCGCCTGCTTTTCTCCTTGTATTCATCTTTTGGAAACTTCAAGAATTGATATTAGAAACTCTCTTAACACCAACAAATCCGACGTTAGAGAAGGCACGATAAGATTAGAATAAGGGAAATTTTCCTACGCATCATACAGTCTCTAATTCACGATAGTGGTGTACTTCACTACTATTACTTAGAAACTACTCAATGTGGTTGATGTGAACTCATTATCTTCGGAATGTAACCTAGTGGTCTGATACCAACTTTGTCATGACTAGAATCTAGACCCCACACGAGACCGGCGTCGTTGAACTCTCAGAGGTCGTAGACGAGCCTACATACGTCATCTTTACTTCATCTAGATTAATTTTTGTGGAAAATTTGAAATTTTTGTTATTTAACATTCGTATAAAACATTCTACTTAAACTCAAAAATGTTGACAATCAACCATCTAACATTAAGATAATCAAATGAAAGGAATAGTTCATAGATGCATTAAATATGTACATGCCAAAACGGCACCAATACAAAATTAGAAATGATGTGGGAAATGAAACACTAGTGGAATATGCTCCACTAGCCAAGGTCTACATCTAAGCTAGATAATAACAGTAGACAACCTCGAGATCATGAGTTCCTACCAAGTCTTGATGAAAGCTCCATGTCCGGATAACTGTAATATTGTACCATACGATCAAACGTCTACTTGTGCCTGCACCTAAAAATAGTTAATTGTATGGAATTAGTACACACATGTACTGAGTATGGGTATATGCAAGCACACACAATGGACATGCATGAGAAAGAATAGCCCTTTCCTAACAACATGATTTATGGAAAATCAAGTCAGTGGAATTGGCAAATTGGAATTATGAAAGTCAATGGACCTGCCAAATTTGGATTTTGAAAGTCATGCCGTGAGTGTAACATGCATAATCAAACTTTTCATTTTGCTAACAACACATAACATATTTCACATATCATATCACGTAGTTCATATCATTCTTTCATATGCCATGAGACCTTGGGATCATGGACTTGACGTTAGGACTTCCTAAAATGGGGGCTCAACATATGGGACCTCAACTAGGGAGCCTTTTTTAGCAAACACAGAGTCTTCTTCATTCATTCATACACACTTCATTTTTCATTCTTTCTTATATTAGTGCAATCACCAATCATACCTAGGATGTAGTTTATGACTCTCATCGGGTTTGTTGTGCAATGACCAAGAATAATCTAGCGTCATTACTTAAGTCTAGATCACCTCTTGACTATCCAATCCTTACACCTTTTGTATCGTTCATTTCATTATGTGCATCATTTGAGGCTGGCCACATTAATTCTTTGGAATTTTTAACTTTAACCGACATTGATCATGTGAGAATCATGAAATACAGTGTCTCCCTCACATCGAAAACAGGTGGAATCACCAGCCGAAGTGACCCAAAACATGCTAGCGTACATGGGAATTGAACCACGCCAGATCCCTATATTGGAAGTATAGGTTCGAAGACAAGGAGATATAAGGAGACCCATACCCGGACTGCCAAACATTCTCATCTCATGAGAGTTATGTGAACCTCCACCCTTCCCGAAAGAAGGCATCACCGCTCATAGCTAGTCCATCGGTGCTCATTATAAAGTTCCATTACATTCAACTCATACGTCATGGAAGCTGGCTTCTAGTATGAGGACATCATAGCTCAATAGATGATTTCTCATCTCATCATTAGTATTAAGTGTGTTAATCTCAATACTTTCATTAGAGTGTTCATAGATACTGGCCTATTCATTAACTTTACATTCTCATAGGTGAGTACATTTTGGTAATAATTACATAGGCTCATTAGAGATTGCTCTCATCTCTTACATTAGCCTCATATCATGTTGTCACCACATTCATTATCATTAGCATATTTTCTCTTCATAGTTACTCACCCCTTTTTACGTGAATGTTCATTTCATTGTATGCCAATGCACTTGGCCAATAGGTGTGTTTCATACTCTTACTTAACCCTTCTAGGGTTTCATCATTTCATTGTTCATTTCATCATTTCATTGTTAATTTAATCATATGCCAATGCACTTGGCAATTTAGTATATTTTACGGTAGTACTTAATCCTTCAAGGGTTTGATCATTTCATTTCATACATCTTAGGTTCACTTACGTTTAAACGTATGATAGACTTATGGGTCTATACATAAAATCATGAGGCTTCATTCATAGTTCGTTAGTGACTCATATCTTCCTAACATTATGTAGTACAAGAATTATGCATCTTGTATGTATTCCATGATCTCGATTTCGATCTAAGTAGGCAGCATTATTCTTGAAAATTTAATTCACGTATGACTTATGTATTAATACGGAATCTGGGCAAGGGAACCCGATTTTAAAATCTCTTGAACAACACTCACATTTTTTTAATTCATTTTGGTTTGATCCATACGGCTTGGGGACCTAAGTTCGAGCCCCAATGCCTTCATTTTATTTTTCCCTTAATTTCTCTCTTTCTTTTTCGCTTAATGGAACTAAGAGGATGTGGGATCGAACACCCACAACCTCATTTACTTTTTATTATCATTGCCTTTAAATTTCTCTCCTTTGGCCAAGGTGTTGTTGGTTTGAACCCCCACAGCCCTTGTTTAATTTCTTTAAATTTTTCTTCTAAGATCTTCCTAGGAGGTCAGGGGTTCGATTCCCGCGCCTCACATGTCTTTTATTTCATTTCCTTTGACTCTCCTTCACTGCCTAGAGGTCGTGGGTTCTATTCGCACGCCTCACATTTTTTTCCTTCATTTTCTTTACTCTCCTTCATTCCCTAAAGGTCGTGGGTTTGATTCCCACGCCTCACTTTTTATTTTTTGTTTTTTTACTCTTCCTTAAATCTGATTGAGAGGTGGTGGGTTCGATTCCCACTCCTCTCGTTTCTTATTTTTTTCTTTTAAGTTACATTTTCCAGCCAATACCATGGTTCGAATCCCCTACACCACATTTCTTTTTACTTATTTAGTTTCATGGTTTTTAACATGGTGAGGTCACGAGGTTCAATCCTCCATGAACTCACTTGTTTTAATTCAAATTTTTTCAACATTTTGAACCCTCTTTGCTGACCGAAATTCATCTCTAGAAGCTTGAAAATTTCTTTTATTTTTTCAGCATCCTTTCATGAAGTTACACCTTAATTCTTAGGGGAATTTCGTAGTGCATTTAGAACGTTTTAGGTGCGTTTTCATGGATTCGCTTAGCCAAGAGATTATACCTCAAAATAGCCACATTTCAACTCATATGAATATTACATTTACATCAACATGTTTACATGAAATATAATGAACTATAATGCCATTTCAAGTCCTAAACCATGAAAAATAGCCACGACAACACACACCTACACACGTAGTTACATTTTCGGAAAAATCAACATAAGTCACATAATTCCAAACATACATATAAACACATAATCATTCCGAAAACACGTTGCATCCCTAGTTTGTTACCAGCAAACATAACCAACCTATAATTCAATGGGAGCTAGTGACAGGGATATGCAACGGGGAATAATCCTAGATTTCAGAATGAATATTCTGAACCTTAAGGGGTCTCTTGGGAATGGGACCAAGCGAGAAGAGAACCCATACCTTTTTGACATTCAATCCTCGACTTGCTGCCAAAAGAACCCCTCCAAAAAGACGTCGAAATCCAAGAGCTTCAACTCCAACTTGACGGAAAAACCCTCTATTTGCCTAACGTGTATAACTAGTTGTTTGTTTATAATTTTCGTTGTGAGTTCTTCAAGTGTGAAGAACTTTGGTTTAACTACTGTTTTTGTACGTTATTTGCCAGAGAAAAACGTGACTGAGAGTGATAGAGACATGAGAGAGGATGAGAGTGGGAGAGAAGAGTTTTCTTAGGCTTAGGAGTCTAGTTAGGACTTACTCAAATAAGGTTTTATTTAATTATTAAAAATATTATTTTCTTTTATTTTAAATCAGATAAAATAATAAATATAAATTAATTACATTAATTTAACAACTTAAATTAAACAATATAATTCATTGCTTCCACCTAGGTTAGAAACCGTGTGAAGCAAGACTTACTTCAAGAGCCCAATTTTGTCCCTCTCTCCATAAAATGCCCCTCCACCTTATTAATTAAATAATTAATTATATATTTAGGGTAATTATGATACAACCATTAGCATGGAAAAAGACAAATTTACCCCTAGACCCTCCAAATCTAAGATTTTCCCTTTTTAAATCCGGTAAAAACTCCTTCAAGTGAATCTTCATATTCGAGAGACATGTTGGACCCAACCTTTCCAAGCTCAACTAACTCCCCAAGTTAGTTGGCTTGGATGGTTCAAGGATTTCGAGGTCTTGTTCTACGCACATCAATCCGTGTTAACACAGTCTAATCGTTGGAATTGTAGACACATTAAGCATTACTTAGCATGTCCATTTTTAGGGTTGTTACATTATCCCCCCCTTAGGAAGATTCATCCCTGAATGACACTACTCTTTACTAACAATAAGTAATTAATCTATAGAATGTATGCATACATAGATAATTCAATACTCCCCATTGGTAAATATATTATTCACAAATTAACATGATGGTGCACATCCTTGAATCCTACTAGTAGCTACACATTAATAGACTATCGAACTCTTTCCTAAACTAGTCTCATTAAATCATACAACATATGTAAAATGCAAGTCATACAAATCAGCAACCAACATGTTGACTCAAAAATATTAGCATCATACTAGTGCATAAACACAATACACAGTCAAATACATTAAAGACTAATTAACGCTATGCACTTGAGACTTCACAAGAGGTGCCTGCCCCTGCACCCCTAGACTTGAGTGCGAAGAATCGTTGCGTCCTTGGAGCCTCTTCACTTGGACCATTAGGTTGAACACTCTCCTTCTCTTGTTCTTGACTTCTCCTATTCAGAAAATCCTTCGTCATGTGACCCGGTTTTCCACTACTGTAACAAGCGTTAGAGTCCATCATACATTCTCCCCCATGCAGTATGGCACACTTCCTACAAGGTGGCCTCTCCTGGGCAGTAAAGTTTTACGAACTTCGGGAAGTAATCCCTGACTGACATCGAGCCATGCTTGAGGCTGATGAATTCCTCAACCTTAGCCTACTTAATTTATCAGGAAAATAACCGCTCTGTAAAAGCCATCTTGAAAAGAGCCAAGGTAATAGAACCTCCTTCTAAGGACCTGCTACCCTGCCACACTTTATGCCAGGATTGAGCTACATCCCTTAGCTGGTAGGATGCCAACACAGGCTTCTCCACATCAATCAAACCCAACACCCTGATCTTGTAAAGTTCTCTATACCAACGTTGTCCTTACTTCTTCATCTGAAAACCCAGCTGGCTTAATAGGCATCTCTATTCCAGCAGCTGAAGCTAGGGGAGGAACATGAATTACCCCAGCTGCTACTCCCCCAATCTCTCTGCCTGCTTTTCTCCTTGATTTCATCTTTTTGAAACTTCAAGAGTTGATATTAGATACTATCTTAACACCAAGAAATCTGACATTAGAGAAGGCACAATAAGATTAGAAGAATGGAAATTTTTCCTACACATCATACAATCTCTAGATCAGGATAGTGGTGTACTTTACTACCATTAGTTAGAAACTACTCAATGTGGTTGATGTGAACACGTTATGTTTGGAATGTAACGTAGTGCTCTGATACCAACTTTGTCACGACTAAAATTTAGATCCTAGACGAGACCTGCGTCGTTGAACTCTTAGAGGTCGTAGACAAGCCTACATACGTCATCTTTACTTCATCTAGGTTAATTTTTGCGGAAAATTTGAACTTTTTGTTATTTAACATTCGTATAAGACATTCTACTCAAACTCATAAATGTTTACAATCAACCATCTAACATTAATATTATCAAATGAAAGGAATAGTTCATAGCTGCATTGAATGTGTACTTGCCAAAACGCCACCAATACAAAATTAAAAATGAAGTGGGAAATGAAACACTAGTGGAACATGCTCCACTAGCCAAAGCCTACATCTAAGCTAGATAATAACAGTAGAAAGCTTCAAAAGCATGAGGTCCCACCAAGTCTTGATCAAAGCTCCATGTCCGGATAGATGTAACATTTTACCATACGATCAAACGTCCACCTGTGCTGCACCTAAAAAAAATTGTATTTAATTAGTACACACATGTACTAAGTATGGGTATATGCAAGCACACACCTAGGACATGCATGATAAAGAATAGCTCTTTCCTAACAACATGATTTATGGAAAGTCAAGTCAGTGGACTTGCCAAATTTGAATTAGGAAAGTCAATGGACCTGCCAAATTTGGATTTGGAAAGTCATGCCATGAGTGTAACATGCATCATCAAACTTATCATTTTGCAAACAACACATATCATATTTCACATATCATATCACGTAGTTCATATCATTCTTTCATATGCCATGAGACCTTGGGATCATGGACTTGACGTAAGGACTTCCTAAAATAAGGGCTCAACATATGGGATCTCAACTGGGGAGCATTCTTTAGCAAACACAGAGTCTTATTCATTCATTCATGCGTACTTCATTTTTAATGCTTTCATATACTAGTGCAATCACCAATCATGCCTAGGATGTAGTTTAAGACTCTCATCAAGTTTGTTGTGCAATGATCAAGAATAACTTATCGTCATTACTTAAGTCTAAGTCACCTCTTTGTTATTCAATCCTTACCGAAAGATGGCATCACCGCTCATAGCTAGTCTATCGGTGCTCAGTATAAAGTTCCATTACATTCAACTCATACGTCATGGAAGCTGACTTCTAGTATGAGGACATCATACATCAATAGATGATTTCTCATCTCATCATTAGTATTAACTGTGTTAATCCCAATACTTTCATTAGAGTGTTCAAAGAGACTAGGCTATTCATTAACATTACACTATCATAGGTGAGTACGTTTTGGTAACATTTACTTAGGCTCATTTGAGATTGCTCTCATCTTATACATTTGCCTCATATCATGTTGTCACCACATTCATTATCATTAGCACATTTACTCTTCATAGTTACTCACCCCTTTTTACGTGAATGTTCATTTCCTCATATGCCAATGCACTTGGCCAATTGGTGTGTTTCACTCTCTTACTTAACCCTTCTAGGGTTTCATCATTTCATTGTTCATTTCATCATTTCATTGTTCATTTCATCATATGCCAATGCACTTGGCAATTTAGTATATTTTACGCTAGTACTTAACCCTTCTAGGGTTTGATAATTTCATTACATACATCTTAGGTTCATTTATTTTTAAACGTATGCTAGACTTATGGGTCTATACATAAAAGCCATGAGGCTTCATTCATAGTTCGTTAGTGACTCATATCTTCCTAAGATTATGTAGTACAATACTTATGCATCTTGTATGTATGCCAAGATCTCGATTTTGACCCATGTAGGCAACATTATTCTTGAACATTTAATTCACGTATGACTTATGTATCAATACAGAATTTAGGCAAGGGAACCCAGTTTTTAAATCTCTTGAACAACAGTTACATTTTTTTTATTCATTTTGGTTTGATCCATACGGCTTGGGGACCCAAGTTCGAGCCCCAATGCCTTCATTTTATTTTTCCCTTAAATTTTCTCTTCATTTTTCGCTTAATGGAACTAAGAGGATGTGCGATCGAACCCCCACAACCTCATTTACTTTTTATTTTCATTGCCTTTAAATTTCTCTCCTTTTGCCGAGAGGTTGTGGGTTCGGATCCCCACAGCCCCTCTTTAATTTCATTTAATTTTTCTCCTTAAATCTTCCTACGAGGTCGTGGGTTCGATTCCTACGCCTCACATCTCTTTTCTTTCATTTCCTTTGACTCTCCTTCACTGCCTAGAGGTCGTAGGTTCGATTCCCACGCCTCGCATTTCTTTTTACTTCTTTATATTCATGGTTTTTAACATGGAGAGGTCACGGGTTCAATCCTCCATGACCTCACTTGTTTAAATTCATTTTTTTATCATATTGAACCCTCTTTTTTGACCGAAATTCATCACTACAAGCTGGAAATTTTCTTTTAATTTTTCAGCATCCTTTCATCAAGTTATACCTTAGTTCGTAGGGGAATTTCATAGTGCATTTAGAACGTTTAAGGTGCATTTTCATTGATTCGTTTAACTAAGAGATTATCCCTCAAATAAGCCACATTTCAACTTATATGAACATTACATTTACTTCAACATGTGTACATGAAATATAAAGAACTATCATGCCATTTCAAGACCTAAACCATGAACAATAGCCACGGCAACACACACCTACACACGTAGTTACATTTTCGGAAACATCAACATAAGTTACATAATTCCAAACATACATCTAAAAACATAATCATCACGAAAACACATTTCATCCCTAGTTTTCTGCCAGCAAACATAACCAGCCTATAATTTAATGGGAGCTAGTGACAGGGATATGAAACGGGGAGCAATCCTAGTTTTCGTAATGAATATTCTGAACCTTAAGGGGTCTCTTGGGAAAGGGACCAAGAGAGAAGAGAACGAATAAATTTTTGGAGTTCAAACCTCCACTTGCTGCCCAAAGAACCCCTCCAAAAACACGTCCAAATCCAAGAGCTTCAACACCAACTTGACGGGAAAACACTCTATTTTCCTAACATGTTTGATTAGTTGTTTGTCTATAATTTTCGTTGTGAGTTCTTCAAGTGTGAAGAACTTTGGTTTACCTACTGTTTTTCTGCGTTAATTGGCAGAGAAAAACGTGAGTGAGAGTGATAGAGACGTTAGAGAGGATGAGCAGTTTTGTCCAAGTCTTGGGACCTTCATCTAGGATCCCTTGTGGGTCCTAGGTGGGGTCGTTCTCAGATCTTAAGCCCCTAAAATAAGCCGTCTAGGTCTTAGAAACATCCTACATCAATTTTTGTTGAAACGAACACATAAAACTCACTCAAACACCTCAAGACACACAAATACTTTCTATGGCACACCTTCCGAACGTCATGGACGTTCTTAGAGGTTTGACCTCCAAACCTAACCAAATTCTAATATAACTCATTTAAAAACAAAATTAACTCAAGAAACACTCACGAGGTTCTAGTTCACCTTTGTTCGTTTTTGGGCATTACATTCTCCCCCACTTAGAATACATTCGTCCTCGTATGATACTTAAACTTGAAGAACAAAAAGGACTCACTTAGTATCAAATAACATATTAAAGTCAAGTATCAAACACCTAAAATAAAAGCATCAACTAGCAAGGAGAATCCTTTCATAATTTCAAACACTTAGCAACATAAGCACTTTTAGCAAAACTTTACAAACTTCAAAAATCACCCTTAACCTTCTATTATGGAGGAACTACCTTCTCCAACATTAAATGTGCTCACATACAATACTTATTCATACATTGAGACATCAATTCAAGACAAAACAATATTCTTAAAAAATGATAAATTTTACAGTGAGCATTCACTGTATTCACTATTAAGCATGCCAAATATTTTTTAATGATCCATTCTTTGAGCAATTTATCAAGATGACATAATCATATCAACTATAAAACCATATAAACTCATTTCATATCAAAATGTGTTAAGACTTACCACAACCATCAACTCTCGACTAGTTATCCTTCCTAGCTCCAATCCCATTGAAAGGGTTCTTCTTTGGAGCATTAGGATCTAAGGAAGCTTGATTGACCTCTTTCCCTTTTGCTTTAAGGTTAGGGCAGTCCCTCATATTGTGGCCCTTATGACCACATGCAAAAAAACCATCTGTTCCGGGAAGACACCTACCCAAATGTCGCTTACCACAAGTAGGGGAGTCCTCTAAAAAGAATGGAGACCACCTTGGGTATTTTGGTTTGGATCCCTCTCCTTGTTTCCCATGGAAGAATCTTGGTGATAGAACCTCTTCTTAGGCTTTTGATGACTAGAATAATCCGACCTAGGGATCTTAACCTCTTGCCTTATTTCCCTATTTTTGGACACCTCAATTTTTTGTGCATAGACCATGAGCCTAAAGATATCCATGTCATTAAGAAGCATTATCGTATGACACTCCTTATCCACCAAGCTAGACACCCCCATCACAAAATTGTTCATCCTATCTCTAGGGTTGGCTACTATGGTTGGGGCATACTTATAGAGTTGGGTGAATTTGAGAGAGTACTCTTGAACACTCATTCCTCCTTGACGAGGGTTCATGAATTCAATCATCTTCTTATCCCTCCATTCTAGGGGAAAAAACCTATCTAGGAAAGCCTCTTTGAATTCCTCCCAATAAATGGGACGTCTATGTAAGGGTTTCTAATTCCTACATTCCTCAAACCACAATTGAGCCACATGTTTGAGTTGGTAAGCGGCTAGCTCCGCTTTCTCCCTAGGGGGTCACACCCATAACATCTACCACTTTGAAAACCTCATCTATGAAACCTTGGGGGTGTTCATCCACATTAGTGCCATGAAAACTGGGAGGTTTCATCCTCATGAAATCCCAAATTCTAGAAGCGAGAGTAGTAGCATTAGGTTGGGGTCCAACTCCTTAGTTAGCTTGCGAAACAAAGTGATTTTTGATGACATGAGATTGAGCGTCATGAGTTGGGTCAAGTTCATTGGGGAAGCCCTCAACTCCGCATTAGTCATATCTCCTTCAACAAAAGGAGCTTGAGTCATAGGAAGAACTTTGGGCACTTGAGGCTCTTGGGGTTCCGGAGGCACTTGAGGCTCTTGGGGTTCCGGAGGCACTTGAGGTTCTTGAAGGGGAACCTCCTCATTCTCTTCCTATATACCAACAATAGGAACTTGTTCAACACAGGGAGGGATCCTCTCATTTCCTGCACCTCCCTCCTCCCTTCTAGCGTTTGATCTCCTTGTATTCATGCCCTATAAACACAAAGAGAAGAGGTTTAGAAAAACCACCTTATGTGACTCAACTCTAAGGCATGACATTAGAATAGAGAAGAAAGTATAACTTCTATCATCCTATAACCTCTTGTCCATGGATGTGTCGCGACTCACACCAATGACCAAGATACTAATAGATGTGGCTTGTGAGACTTTTAGAATCTAAACTATTTCCCATAATATTATGCTCTGCTACCAAGTCTTTCACGAGCCGAATGTACCCCCTCAAAGTTAGGGAGAGCCCTCGTTTCGTGACCGGGCGTACTTGACCACTTTGGAGTCTTGTACAAGCCCTTTAACTATCGTTCATTAAATGAGACATGAAAAGTAGTGCGGAAATTAAAAAATTTTCACGAATACTTAATAAAAGACACATGTTTCATAATCGCTTAGACAATATCATCGTCACAGGCCAACTTAAGACATCATGAATAATATCTGAGGGACATGGACTTTACATTGAAATGAATACATATTAATCTTTAAAAGAAAACTAAGAAAAGGACTATGTCCTCAAATATATAAGGAGATTCTTTTCCTTGAGAGAAACTTTCCCAAGCTCTTTCTTCTAGCCTTCAACCTTCAAAATCTTCAAACCTATACTTATAGTATAGAAAAGTATGGGGTTAGTACAAATAATGTACTAAGTATGGCATATGCAAAAACATGCGAAAAGGGATATTTTAGTAAAATAACATTTCATGCAATTTAAGTAAAACATTCAAGAAAATAAAGACAAAACACCATAAGAATTATCATTTAACACTTAGAAAATAATTTCCTTGATTTTAAACAAATGAAGCAATTTATAGTAAACATTCCAAATCATACAGTGAAATTAAATGACCCTTACAGTGAACTATTTTAAACCATGATAATTAATTATTTAACGCATTAACAATGAATTATCTTATTCTTAATGAGTTAACTTCCAAGGCCAAACAAAGAGAAATTGAACTCATTTCCGTAGGAGTTTCCCTACCTCGGTATTTCCTAAGACTCACAAAGGTAAGACATGAAGAAAGTATGCATATGCCTTCTTCAATATACACCAAAGAAACCTCAAGTATACCCTTTTCGGCTTACTCACCTCTTGAGAACAAGCCCCTCACTCAATGACAAGACATTAAAAGGACACCCAACAAACCACAAAATTCTTCCCTTTCTGAAGGCCTACATAGTGCAATGAGAAGATAGCATTCCATACTTCCACATGGCCTAAGTAGTACATTTATTAGGAAGGTTTTGCACCAAGTCTTCCCTTTCGAAAGGTCCTACCTAGTGCAATAAGTAGATAGCGTCCCATACCACCACCTACCCTAAGTAGAACGTTCTATTAGATGATTTAGTTCAATCAATTCTTTTGTGGAGGGTTAGCTTAACCGACATAGACCATGAGAGCTGGACATGAAATCTTGACATTAACCCCTATCGGATGAGGGATCCTCACTTGAATAGAGTAAGGTCATTATTTTTAACTTTTATATGGCTTTCACAATAGATATACATATGCGGGCACGTAGTTAAGGGATAAGGAGATTGCTACTAAGTAACTCATTATCTACTAATGAGGAGTACTAATCTCAAGAGTTACATTGGAATACAACATCTCAACTCACGAAGTTTAACCACCTCTTCTTCATATCCTGTAGGTGAAATACATAACCCCCACGGATTCTAAATTCTTTAAACTATAGGTTAAGGATAGCTAGTGAACACCACTTCTCAAATCATGAAGGGCGTTCATCCTCCGACCTATTTAGAAAGCTCTTATGATGTAGTGAAGTTGCTACTAAACACTTCATCTCAACTCACGAAGAGTTTTCACCCCTAAACTCCTCTACTTACTCAACTTTGCTTCGTGTAGTCATTTAAGTGTTAATGTGTACTTGTAAGCACATCTTCCATATAATACCAATTTCATTAACATTATTGTCTATACATTCTATAGACCTACATTCATAAACTTACACACTTAACATACTTCACTAAGTCATATACTTTACTTACGCTAAATCTAAGCTAAACATACTATTAAACTTCACAAAAACACAAGACAAGACTTATGTTAAAATTAACTTCTTTTGATTTACTAGACCTTCAAATCCACACTCAAAAAACAGACTAAGTAATATCAAGTTCATCAAATAAACACCGGCACAAAGAAGGTGGACCATACCACTCAAGAGCAATTCATCATAAGAACTATACAATATAGGCAACTCATCATTTGACCAAGACATAATCCACTATAATAAATTTCTAAGTATTTCATCATAATAAGTCCCTTAAGTAGGTAACTAAACAAAAAAACAACATAAGAAAACCAAAGTTCATACCTTGCCCAAACATGCTCATTAACCCGTTTCTTAAGCTAAAAGTTTGAAATATGCATATCTATGAGTTCTTTAGGCTTTTAACATGAAAATCATCAATTCATACAATAATAAACATATTAAAATCATTATAACACTTTTACAAGAATACTGATGCTTAAAATCAAAGATAAAAGGAAATAGAGTTTGAAAACCCTTTTTGAAATCTTTTGGAAATGACTCCTTGAATGGAAGAGGGTTCAAGGATGGATACCATACCTTAAATAGAAGGAAACCCACTAATTTTGGATGAATATACACTTCCAAACCAGCCCTCCTTGCCTTCCTTGAATCTTAGCTCCAATGGTGACTTTGAGAGAGTTTTCTTAGGAGAGGGAGTTTTAATATTTGAAGTGAGGGGTCTTGTCTAGATCTAGAACATAAAGCAAAATTAATATAAGATAAAAACACTAAAAATATTGACCTAGGGTTATAAAAGACTTCTGGTGAATTTAGATAAAATACCCCAAGTAGGCAGCAAGCTCCAGCATCTTTTTGTAGGAGTCAATCGACGACCCAAGCTATTGTGCGTCGATGGGTCGATGGCCCGACCTGCTGGGCGTCGATTGTTTCAGTGACTGCATCATGGGGGTCTATACTTACCACTAAGTATGGGATGATTCCCCCCCAGTCGTCGGGGCGTCGATGGTCCTACGCCCAGTAGGCTGCCTTGTCGATGAAGCAGTGTTATTGGCTGTTTTTTCCAAGTCTTGGGCCCTTCATCTAGGGCCCCTTGTGTGTCCTAGGTTGGGTCGTGCCCAGACATTAAATACTTAAACTAAGTTTACTAGGTCTTAGGAACATCCCACATATATTTTTATTAAAATGACCACATAAAACTCACTCAAATGCCTCAAGACACACAAGTACTTTCTAAGGCACACCTTCTGAACGTCATGGACGTTCTTAGACGTTTGACCTCCAAACTTAACCAAAATTCACACACTTCCCAATAACACTAATATAACTCATTTCAATATAAAATTAACTCAAGAAACACTCATGAGGCTCTAGTTCACCTTAGTTCGTTTTGGGGCGTTACACTCATTTTGGGGGTCTTACAATATTCCCCACTTGGGAACATTCATCCTCGAATGACACTTGGAGCACTTTAATCACAACAAGGACTTCAATGAATCGTAGAGCATCTCACAACATTCATAACATCATCTCATTGATGTCAATGAAAAACAATACAAGAAACACCAACCTCTAAGCCACTTAGCGGTCAATGCAACACAAGCACGCACAAACTTTTATTCTCTTACTTTGAAAATGCATAAAACACAAGGCATCACTCATGTTCATAGGAAGAACATATTTCTCCTAATTATAACATTGTCTTTACATTCAAATTTACTAAGAGCTCATTATGCGACTACATTTAAGTCATACTTAGGCAGATTCAACAACACTCAAGAAACTAATAAGCACTCTTACTTCAACGCAGATCAACAATGAATTCTTATAAGTTATGTCTAATGCCATGAGGTTCATACTCAACCATACCATGCTTACTTATGTTTAGGGAGGAACGTAATTATCCTTAACACACTTACAAGTCTCATGAGTTCACACCAATGCAAGGCTAAAAGGTCAATTAGATTTTTTCAAATGATGAATTTTCACCCTTTTAATCCAAAGCATGCTTATATTTCCTTCCTAGTAAAGTTAAAATGGTAATTCATACCACACACATCACAACTATAGGAAGTCATATCACAAAGTTTCCACTTCTAGCTTTACAATAACTTTCATAAACATGCATCATTTAGGGACTTCATGCAATTTGTAGGCACACATAAAAACTGTAGCTAGACATGCCTTGACTTTGTATGAGTGAGCCTACAATCATGCTTTCCAAACCATAAAAGTCACATAATTTTCAAGATACTTATCATTTTCATTTCAAGGAGACTCAAATTTTTAATCATGATGCTAAATACTAGACATTTAGATTGACTTCAAACATGCTTCTTACCTTATCTCATGAATTTAAATGCACAACTAGCATAGCAAGATGTACAATCAATATGAGAAATGATGAATTTGATCAAAAATCCTCTTTCAAGAAATTTAAAATCATAAAAACATGCTTAACATATTGTTAATAATACATACAAAACATAGGGAGAACATGCAACTCATACTTTTATGCAAGCCTCCTATCATGAAAAAGCTTCTAAGAATTCTTTAAATTCAAGGTCAAATAATCATAGAAGGAAAAGATAGGAAATCTACCACCTTACTACTCTCATTCTCATCCCCCTCTTAGGGTAAACCCGTTTAAGAGCAACTTTACTCAACTATCATCATTCCTCTATGGCTAACACCCAAAAAAAATCCATAACATTCAAGATAGATCATACTCTCAACCACATAAAGCCTCAACTATACCATGAACATCAAGGGTCATAAAAACATTAGGGGAACCAATTAGAGTAGACTTAGTCCTAAGGCCTAATTCCTTTCTTTCAACATTTGAGTAAGGTAACTTCGAAGTCAATCAAACCCACATCATCACACTAGAAAGTAAGCACACCATGTCACGGGGCGTAGGACATAAATTGAATTCTTGAACAGCCCTTCAATTGCTCAATCCTAAAAACCAAATGATCACCAAAAGGTGTAATAACAAGACGGCCAAAAACAGTCCACAAAAACAGCCAAGCAAGGGCCAAATCGGAAAGCTAATTTGGGAGGCAAATGACAATTTTTCAATATGTATTTCTACAAGTCTTTACAATAATAATGTCCCTAAAACTCTATACCAGCCCCTTATAAATTAGTCAAAACGTTTGGAAGCAAATCCCAAAAGAAAAGCTATAAAAGGAAACTTTTACACAAGGTACAAAGTAAGTAGAAAAGCAGGCTGCTTTATTTCCAAAAGTGGAAACTGTTCCATCAGATGTTGTCCCATCCTTGGGGAACGTCCTTGTCTTGGCATGGGGAGCAATAATTGCTTATCTTATCCTACAAGCAACCCCCAAAGGTTGGACTGGATATTGACATGTGTTCTTTACCCTCCATATCGCGATATGACTCGGCCACGTTGACGAAGGTGCTGAAATTGTTGGATTTTAGTGTAACGCCTTGCGGGGAGGTACACGCTCCCCCACTTGACTTGGTGACAACCCCGACGCACACAGCTACAAATAATTGTGGACCTTGTCGTGAAATTGCAACAAGTCGTCATACTTCTCCCATGTTGCCTCCTCCAGTGCTGTCCCTTTGCCATGAACAAGTTGATGATCAATGATGGCTTTGATTTGTTTGTCCATAGTCGGCGGCGTGATGAAAAATCAAGCTCTCCCGAACTGCCCCCGCTCCTTGTCTTCCATGTCTTTAAAGTATGGTTTTAGTTTCATAGCATGGAAGAAAGGATGGATCTTCAAGTAGTGGGGCATATCAACTCGATATGAAGTCTTGCCAGCCTTTGCAATAATCTCGAAAGGGCCCTAATACTTGCGAGTCACACTTTTACTCACATTCATCAATGATTTGAACTGTCTAGGATTGAGTATCACGATAACTCGATCCCCAATTCTATAGTCAACTGGGCGCCGCTTCCGATCAATAAATTTCTTCATTTTAGAGCTGCCTTATAAGGATATGACCGTGCAAGGTCAACCTGCTCCACCCAGGCTTTCTCCATATGATAGGCACCCGACTCTTCAAGCAGGTGTCAACGGGCAAGGATTGGGGTGTGTTAGGGCTGCTGCCCCGTTGCCAATTCAAAAGGGCTCCTTCCCGTTGCTTCGCTCCGCTGGAAATTGAATGAAAACTGGGCTGTGTCAAGAAGCTTGGCCCAATCCTTTTGGTTTGCATTGACATAGTGTTGTAAGTAGCATTCCAAGAGTGCGTTAATACGCTTTGTCTGCCCATCCATCTGTGGATGAAAGATGGTCGAAAAATGTAACTCCGACCCCAATAGACTGAACAACTCTCTCAAGAAAGTTTCGGTGACTCGAGGATCTCGATTACTGATAATGTGCTTGGGTATGCCCCAATATTTGACGACGTCGCGCAGGAAGATACGGGTGATCAACCACAACCATGATGGTTCCAAGCCCTTCTGAGTTCGATAAACATGTAATGAAGTCCATAGTGATGTTGTCTCAAGGCTTTTCAGCGACGGGCAGCGGCTGAAGCTGTCCACCCGGTGCCATCGTCTCGACCTAGTCTTGTTGGCAGATAAGACAAGTCCGCACATACACCTCAATGTCTTCTCACATTAGAGAAAAATAATAAGAAGCCTCTAACAAGGCCAACGTCCTCTTCTGCCCAGGATGACTAGCCCATACATTGTCATTTCCCTCTTTGATCAACATACGCCGAAGATTAGCCCACTTCGGGACGTAACGTCTTCCTGTAGTATAGAGCAGACCACCTTCTTCCAAAAATTTCCGTCTTGCCTTGCTGGGCAAAGACAAGGAGTTGTTTTTCCACGAGATCATCTTGGATGCCTTCCCTTATCTCGTCAACAGTAGTGCTGCAATTCGAGCTCACGATCGCAGCCAAGGCAGCCTCGCGACTAAGCGTGTTGGCTACTTCATTAGCCTTCCCCGGCTTATATTCAAAGGTGAAATCGAACTCACGCAAGAAGTCCTGCCAACATGCTTGTTTGGCAGTCATTTTTTTTTGAGACTTGAATTACGTTGTCGAGAAGTTGTCCATCTTGACAACAAAATGAGCATCCAACACATAATGATGCGAAGTTCTTAGACACTGAACTACGACCGTCATCTCCCTTTCATGAGAAGAATAACATCGCTCCGCCTCATTCAATTTTCTTCTTTCGAACGCTATCGGGTGGCCCTCTTGCATTATGATTCCACCAATAGAAAAATCTGAAGCATCCGTATGAACCTCAAATTCCTTAGTGTAATCAAGCATTCCCAAACCAGCTCCTCCGTAACTGCTACCTTAAATTTCTCGAAGGCAGTTTGGCAAGCATCAGTCCACTCCCACTCGTGATTCTTTTTCAATAAATCAGTGAGTGGAGCAGTAATAGCCGAGTAGCTAAAAATGAAATGCCGATAATAGTTAGCGAGGCCAAGGAAAGACCGCAGCTCGGGTACCTTCATTGGAGCCTCCCGAATTGCTTTCACCTTGTCTCCGTCCATCCTTATCTCACCATGACTGATCGTATGTCCACTTCACTTCTCTCACTTCATGCACAAGTCGTCATGCAAAACTTTTAACACCTTGCACAAGTGTTCCACATGATCCTCCATGCTGTTGTTATAGACGACAATGTCGTCCAAGTAGATGACCACAAACTGATCCAAGTTAGGATGTAACAGATTATTCATCAATGTACAAAATGTCTGCAGTGAATTCGTCAAGGCAAAGGGCATGACCTACCACTCAAAAGCACCATAAAGAGTTACACAAGTTTTCTTAGGTTCATCACCTACGGCAATCCAACCTTTGTAATAACCTTTCCTCAAGTCCATCTTCATGAACTCCTTGGCCTGTCCCAATCGATCAAATAAGTCAGCAATCAAAGGAATGGGGTATTTGTTCTTCACCGTGACCTTGTTGAGGGCTTGGTAATCGACATACAAACGTAGCATACCTTCCTTCTTCTTTTGGAACAAAACAGCCGAACCAAATGGCGCCTTGGATGGCCTGATATTTCAAGAATCAAGCAACTCCTTTAGTTGTTTCCTCAGTTCCTCCAATTCCGGGGGTGCCATATGTTAGGGCGTCATGGCAGGCGGCTTTGCCCCGGGAATCGGCTCAATATGATGATCAACATCCCTTCGGTGTTACAACCGTTGGGGAAGTTCTTCCGGCATCACGTCCTTGTTGTCAATAAGGACCTGCTCAATGCAAAGAGGCAAAGGTACTGCCTCAGAATAGCCTTCGACGCCTCCAAAAAGGGCATCAAGAAAGGTTGGCTCACCTCTCTTAAAACCCTTAACGATCTGCATAGCCAACAAGTGCATCCCGTTTTGTGGTACCCGAATAAGGGGTACCACGCATGAACCTCCACTGTAGCTGATCTGTAGCTGGTTTTGACGCGGTGAAATAAACGCGTTAACCTCGTACAAAAAGTCCAGACCCAAAATAATATCGAAAACATCCATAGGTGCAATGTGAAGTCGGTCAACCCCGTCCATCCTGCTAAATCGATGGGGACTTTAGGAGCGAAGCTATGGACAGAAGTGGAGAGGGCATTGACCGTCTTCAACATCTTGTAGCTGGCAACATAAGTCAGGCCAAGGTCCTTGTCCTTCTGCTCCTTCAGGAAATTGTGAGTCGCACCTGTGCAAACCATAATCTGCACGTCCTTGCCATTCAACTTGTCATTGACGAATAGTGATTCGCACGACTTTATACTAGCCGGCTGAGTAGCTAAAGCAACAACTGAGATATGGTTGAAAAATGCCATGAGATTAAATATACCAACAATTTTTTCCCTTTGTCCGTCCCGCTGTTCTGCACACGTTGCTCCCCAGATAAACGTCCGGTTTGCGTCGCAACCTTCTCTTGTTGCTTTTCGGCAGCCACCATGGCACTCAGTTTAATAAGGGATGGACAGTAACGAGCAGAATGTGTTGTTTCACCATAAATATAGCAACCTTCACGATGAGGAGTGCCTTTCTTGCGATCCTCATAGTTCTTGCAGAAATTAGAGGGTTGATTACGAATGTTACCTCTCATGTCGCTGCCTCTGTTTGGTGTTGATATGCCTTTGTTCCTTCTATTGTCAACCTTAGCAGGAACAAATTTTCTCTGATTGTCCCTCCTCTTTGCCGCATCTGCCCGAAAATTGTTAAGCAATTCTTCCACTACTATCACTTCGTCCACGTCGTAGACTTGATGCCTTTTGAGTTCTTGTTTGGCCCAGTTTTGGAGACCATCCAAGAAGTAAAACAACAAATCATCACTTGTCAAGCTCGGAATTTGGAGTGTCAATTTTGTGAACTCTTTCACATAGTCCCAACTAGAAGAAGTTTGTTTCAACTCCCTCAACCTCCGACGGGCTTCATGGACAACATTCTGCGAGTAAAATTGACGCTTGAGTTCTTCCTTGAACTGCTCCCAATCATAAATAGAACAAACAACCCTGTCCATGTCCCCTTTCTTCCTCCGCTACCACAACATTGCCGTATCAGTCAAGTACATGGCAACCGTTCTGATTTTGGCAGCCTCACTTCATATTCACGTGCTCAAATTAGGCGTCCATCTGCCACAAGAAGTTTTCAACATCTTGAGCACTCCTTTCCCCACAAAATTCCTTGGGTTTGGGAGCCTCAATGCATGTCTCAGGCACAGTCACTGGAGCAGCGACCCCGTTTCAACAGCCTCATCAACCTGCCATTTTAGTGCTTCAAACTCTCTACGAAGGGAGGAGAGAGCCTTGGTGAGCTTGAGTTCGAGGTTGGTCAAACCCTCTTTATGAACTTCCTCAAGATCAACCAGGTTGTTCTTCACATCATCCAGACCCTAAAGAGCTACAGCTTCATGAGAACTAAAATGGTTCTCAACAACAACAATACGTCTATTTAGGGCCGACAACCCCGCCTCAACTCCGATAATCTTTTCGTCGAGTTGGCTGGTGTCCAACCCTTCCCCCTCTTCCCCATCAACTCTAACACTAATAGAAGGGTTACAAGAAGGGTCTCTTACCTTACTCTTGTCACGTTTCTTGGCACTGTCCCTTCAAACTTCCAACTCCTTGTTTTGGCCAGCCTCTTCGTTCCGTATGGACTTTGACGTCACGCTTCACCAAAGCTCTGATACCACTTCTCACGGGGCTATTTTCTAAACCTCGTGGGACAGAAAATGAATGCTTGCACAGCCCTTCAATTGATCAGTCCTAACAACCCAACGATCACCCAAAGGTGTAATAACAAGACGGCCAAAAACAATCCACAAAAACAGCCAAGCAAGGGAAAAATCAGAAAGCTAAGTTTGGAGGCAAATGCCAATTTTCAAATATGTACTTCTCCAAGTCTTTACAAGAATAATGTCCCTAAAACTGTATACCATCCCCTTATAAATTAGTCAAAACGTTGGGAAGAAAATCCCAAAAGAAAAGTTATAAAAGGAAACTTTTACACAAGGTACAAAGTAGGTAGAAAAGCAGGCTGCTTTATTTCCAAAAGTGGAAACAATTCCATTAGATGTTGTCCCATCCTTGGGGAACGTCCTTGTCTTGTCATGCTGAGCATTAATTTCTCATCTTAGCCTACAACCAACCCCCAAACGTTGGACTGGATATTGGCATGTGTTCATGACCCTCCGTATCGCGATATGACTCGGCCAGGTTGACGAAGATGTTGAAATTATTGGATTTTAATGTAAGGCCTTGCGGCGCGGTACACACACACCAACTTCATTCCGAGGATCAAGTCTACACAAAAGACTCCAATCCATACAAGGCAACCACGAAGGAATCACACATATAAAGCAATACATGAACCATTCCAACATATATAAAGAGAAACAATGAACACTTTTAAACACATGTAATTGGGGCAACATGGTTCCATAGGTAGTCACTAAGCATTTCAAGCTCAAATCATCACATTAGGCTACCATCATACAAAACCATATAATAACATTCTAATCCCAAAAGGAATCTCAATTCAACTATAACAACTTCTTTAAAAAGCTATAACTAACTGATAACATAAATCTTCATAAAAAATGTCATTTCTCATAATGCACATATATAGCCACAAATGGCATCACATCAACATATATCAAGGTTCACCTTAACACATACTCATCAACCATAAAACCAAGATAAGCATCAAAACACACCTTTTCTCCCTCAAGCGTAGAGATACCATCTAATCCAAGCAATCACACCTAAAAGGCCACTAGACAAGAAAACATAAGAGAGAGATCTTATAGAGTTAAGTTCTATGGCAGGACATGAGAATAGTGAAGAAGGGAAACACTATCGTACTATAGCCTCTCGCTTATAGATGTGTTGCTACTCACGAGCAATGATCGAGACTCTACTAGACGCAACAATATGAGACTTTGAACCCTAAACCACTTTCATAAACCTCATGCTCTGATACCACGTTTCTATCGGGGAGTACCCCCTTGAAGTAACATGGCGTACCTGACCTCTTGGAGGTCTAGTACAAGCCCATAGTTGCCATTAATCGCCCATAGTTGCCATTAATCGCATTTTAGTAGGTAAATTTTGCGGAAAACTTAAAACATTCTATCATATCATATGTTATAACCTCACTTCCATTATATTTAAAATATCATAATACATAGTTAAAGACTCTAGTCTGTTTTTGTCATCCTAGATTGAACATCATTAGAGTACATTAGGGACACGACCCGTACAAAAAAAATGATAAGAACATTTATAACTAAACTTTACAGTAAGATAGACTTAGGAAATCTTTGGACTTACGGATACCATTCCTTGAGCTTGAGAATCACATATCTAGATCCTCACCATTTAAAGTCATCCTTTAAGAATCCATAACCTACACATTTTGGAAAAAGGTAAAGTTAATGGAATTTTTACAAGAATGAAGTAAGTATGACAACCATGCAAAAGCATGCATTTAAAAGGTACATTTTACTTTAAATCATGCATCATGCATTTAGTGAAAACCTCGTAAAATATTGACACAATATCATTATTTAATTTACATACTTCATATAGGCATATTCAGTGGTCATACATCATATAAAATAACACATTGCACTTTTGACACATTTAGGATCATTGTACAGTAAGATCTTTTTTCCTTCGACTGATCTTATCTTATTTTACAGTGAAACCTTTTTATTTTTTAATTCCTTACTTTCTTAACTTCCCAAGTAACCCTCTGATGATAATTGGTGCAATGCATCAACTCAAGGCCACAAGGAACTCATACATTAACCTTACTAATCCAATACATATATTCATAGAAATATAACCTATCACAAGAAACATTTTAGTCAAGGCTTACAACATCATTACAGTGAACCATAGCCTACATGCACATATGCTAACTTCACTTCACATAGAACATTTTAATACATCACTCACAATCCCAATCTAAGTCTACTAGTGCAATGTACATGTGAGCCCCATACACATACTTAGTAAACCTATAATGAGACCCAATCCTCAACAATTCACTTCATACATAAAGAAGGAATCATAGACAACTTCATTCATGCCAATCAAGACCTTAATTGTATAGTCATTAGGACCAACATTGTGCATATAGAATAAGACCATTTCCTGTAGACTCATACCATAAATTTAATCTCAACAATTAGACAATACTACTATGTCATGCATAAAGACATAAACATATACATATACATTAGAACACCTTCCTAGAACATCCTTCAAGAGTTTCTTGTGGAATACATCGGTGAAGTCTGATAACCCGACCTACACTAGGAAACTCTCCTTAGGATATCATAGTTAGGGTCTAGTTCTTTAATTACATTGTCCATTTTACTTTCGAGAAACTATTGCCTTAACCGTCACTAAGACCATGGGTGCTACATGGAATTTTGTGTTATAGAGCCTTACACCAAGGAAAGGTGCTCTACCAAGGTAGAACATTAACACATGATAACATACTAAGTGATATCAGTTGCTAGATCCTATGGGGAAAGCATAGTTTATGGAATTTGGAGGCATACATGGAAACCCTCTTTATGGCTATTAAGGCAATGTACTTATCCACTTATGGAAATATCACTCTATGCCCTTTGGGCTATGAGGCTAACCACCTCGTGAGGACTATGGTGAACCTACCTTCCTACAATGGGAAGGTCACCCCTCATCTTCCTGTTTACTCGGTGCTAAACTAAGTTCCCTTTATTGAAATCCATTATCATTCATTACTTTATAAAATGTAGGGTTAGGAGAGTTAACTCCTAATATGCTTAGCTCATAGGTCCTAGATGAGATTTCATCAACCTAGATCATGTGAGAAGTAATTCATATTTGCATACCATATGTAAAGCACCATCTAGTTTAGGGTAAACTTTGAGAACACCTTTCAAGACCCATCCATTGAGTAGATCATAATGCATGTGTATGGATACATATATGTGAGCAATCCTTTCACACACCACATTAAGACCACACATGTCCGTACATTAACATCATCATGCATTCATATTCATGTACATAGAAAACCAAACCTAGGAACTATCCTATCAAAGCACACTTGTGCAATGCATTGACAAGGTCCCATACCCTATTTATACTAGTACACCTATCAACTCATCCTAGTTAAGGGATACATAATCATACTTCATGGACATATACTTATCATGCATAGTAGTAGACATTAGTGCATATGAGAATAACGTTTAATAAGACACCATGAACCTATAGTACTTGTAAGCATGCATGAAGTGCGAGTGTGTGTACATTGGACCACATGATCACCTAATGGCTATCAACAACAAATTGATGGAGCCACCCTCTTATGTTTACAATACACATTCAAGCATAGACCACACACCACAATTTAACGTAGGAGACAAAGCTAACTACAACACTTGCATTCAAGAGTCCTAGCCATAGATAATCAGACATTCATATAAGGGTACATAGGCACGGGGTAATTAACCATTATGATTCATCAAAAGCAGCACCTACACCTCACCCTAGAAAGTTCATTCAATTTTAGAAAACATCATCAATACCTAGAACATGCTACTAGATTTAGAACTAGACATAAACTTCACATAGTGTAGTCCTCATAACCACACACTCATATACCATCAATTTGTCCTAAAGGCCATGATCAACACATATATAGGTTTACATGAAGTAAACACCGTCACTCCATAAGTTTACCATACCACACAATGCCATTCAAGGCCAATTCAACTAGTAATTCTATTGAGAAGTAGAGGAGTAGAGCAATTCGTACCAATCCATTAACCTTTTACCATCACTGAGAATTATCATATTTCATAAACAATTCACATATAGGGAAGTAGATAAATGTACAAAAAAATGTATGAAATCATGCATAAACCACAACAAGATCATGATACTAACATGTACACTACATCACAAATTTGCTAGAGAGTAAAAAGACATAGATCACTAACTAAATTGGCTTGATTAGATCATAAATGATCAATACTCCAAATTCATCAACAATAAAATGTAGGGAAGTAGCCAAAGATATCATAATTTAAACGAAAGCCTGCTTCCTCCACACTTGAATTGAGATCATAAAAGTATTCGACATTATCAATCAATAGAATTCAATAGAAGACTGAAGCACATCAATCAATGATACCTAATCTTAAATCCTTGATCGGCATTGGATCCATCAAATCTAATTCATTATCTCTATACATAATAATAAGTAGATATAAGCAATTGGAGAAGCTAGAACCATAATTCTATCAACATAAAGTCAAGATCACAATGCCCATAAAATAGGCTAATTTGAGAATAGGAGGGAACATGAGTTTATCAGGAAATTGGATTGAATTCAACATGGAAAAGAGTATATAATCATCAAATTATAAAATCATGCTTTTGATAAAATAAACCATGGATAGATTGAAAACTAGGAAGATTGATCATGAACTTTCATTGAAAACATTGGAAAGAGAATTTAAGATGGAAGATTATCTAAAGATGAAGGATCACCATACCTTATTGTTGGATAGAACCACAAAATCTTCTTGAATAATACATGGTAATCCAAGCTCCAAGTTTATCTTGAGCTTTATCTCCAATGGAGGTTTCTAGAGAGGTTACTTTTTTAGAGGGAAAAGTCTGATTTGAAGAATGAATTTTAAAATGGGTATTTATCTTAATAACAAATTAAATATACCCAAAAATATCTAAATTAACATACTAGGTTTAGGTTAGGATGTGGGATGAATTTCCCATTTACCCCGTGATGAAACAATGCGCAGGCAGTTGGAGTTGCAGGCTGCATCGATGGAGCAACCTACGCCCCTTAGGCCCATTGACGGGCCGTTCTACTGGCCGTCGTTTGGGAATGAGGATAGGGATTTGTTGCTTTGTATCCTAGACTAAGTGTCGGATGACACCCACCCATAGACGGGGCGTCACCACACCTACTATGCGTCAATTGAGGGTCTTAGGTAGACAATGCCAAGGAAGTGTCTAGGGAGACTTTGGGTCCTCCTGAGGTATTTTTTTAGCCCCTTGGGGAGTCGTACTTAGACGTTTTCAATGTAAATACACTCATTAACATGTTAATGTCCTTCCACATCAGTTTCAACCAAAACGAACACGCAAAACATTACAAGACACACATGCACGCTTCAAGGACTAACTTTTGAATGTCTTGGACGTTTGACTTCCAAATGACTTCAAATCAATTGTAACGGCCTGCAATCACCCCCTAGAAGTTATGGAGAACCCCTTGGATCATGACAAGGAATACTTGACCCTTGGGGGTCATGTACAAGCCGTTTAACTATCGTTCATTACATAAACCATGAAAAGTAGTGCGGAATTAAAACTTTTCATGAATAATTTAATAAAGGAAACATTTTTCATAAAATACTAAGGATTTCTCATATTCACAAGCCAAATGTAAATACACGACAAAATATCTTAGGGACACGTCCCATTACATTAAAAGAAATACATAATAAGTCTTTGAATAAAATTACTAAGAAAATAGGATTATACACTCGGATATATGAGGACATGCTTTGTCTTGAGAGAGTAGATTCCCAAGCTTCGTCTTCTAGTCTTCAAAATCCTCCAACCGATACTTACTAAGTATAGAGAAGTATGGGGTTAGTAAAAATAATGTACTAAGTATGGCATATGCAAAAACATGCAAAAAGGGATATTTAGTGAAAACACATTAACATGCCAATTAAGTAAAACGTTCAAGAATATAGAAGTAAAACATTATAAGAATCATCATTTAATACTTAGAGAAAGATTTCCATAATTTTAACCAAAAAGGACCATTTTACAGTAAGCTTTTCAAAATGTTACAGTGAACTCTTTTTAACATTACAGTGAATCATTTTATCCCAAAACAGTGAACTCCCAAAGTCAAGCCAAGAGGAAGTAAACTCATTTCCTCAGGAGTTTCTGTAGCTAATGTTATCCTAAAACTCACCAAGGTAAGATATGAAGGAAATTCCCATACACCTCCTTCAATCCACACCTAGGTGATCCCCAAGACTACCCTGTCTAGGCTTCTTACCTCGGGAGAACAAGTCCCCACTCAATAACTAGACACTAGAAGAACTCTCAACAACACACCAAGACTTTCCTTTCAAAATGCCTACCTAGAGTTTGTCACATCCCGAAACCATACCCTAGAAGTTAGGGGAAATCTCAGATTTCAACCGGCGTACATTACCTCTCGGAGGTCTTGTACAAGCCCTTACATATCATTCATCGTATAAACATAGTGAAAAGTAGTGCGGAATTAAAACTTTTCACAAAACATAATTCATAGTCTTTAAAAACTCTTTAATATAAGGCAATAGGAAATACCAAGTCTCAATCTCATCATATTAAGACACAAGTATACTTGGGACACGGCCCATACTTCAAAATATATAAATACTTAGTCTATTACAATACATCAAAAGAAAACATAAAAAACATATATGCCCTCGAGTCAATTGATGATATACTTAAACATTTCTTGAAACGATGCTACGGTCCAAGTCTTAACTTACCAAAAGCTTCTCACCTACCAACAACTATAGAGATAGATAAAAGCATGAATTATTACAACCATATGTTCTAAGTATAGCATAATGCATGAAAACGGACAATTATTGAAAATATGCATCTTTTAATTTAAAAATCATATTATAATCATGCTAACAACATTTAATAACTTAGAAACACATAAGATAACATTTAAGCAATTTAACATAATATTGGAAGCACTTTACAGTAGCTTCACTTCACTGTACAGTGAAGTCTGATACGCTCAAACTTACTTCTCAAATAAGAAGTAAAGTGATCGTATCAAGTAAAGAACCCCACTAATGAGGTTGGGATCGATCCCACGAGGAAAATAGTTTAGACTTAACTTTATTCTATTATTACTATTAATTAGTCAACTTTCTCAATAGAAAACAAAAGACAAAAAAGGGGGGTTTTATTTCTAAATTAATGAAAATAATAACTAAATTAAAGTAAACAACTAACAGATTCAAATCTCGGAGCTTAATCAATAAATAAAAATAACTATGGATTAAGTGTTCCCTAAAGGTTCCTAACTTGATAATTCTAACTATAACAATTCTTTCCTAGTATCTTGCATGTAAAGTGATAAGTTATGTATAATCTATATCCTTGGTCCGGCATTTAGAAAATTTCACTCCACACCTTGGTCCGGCTACGTGTGTTGCTATACTAACCCTTACCTTTACCTCATATTAAGCATTGTATTCGATATTTGATTAAGTTATTACCTCGTACCAACCGACACTAGACTATTAGATAGTGTATACTAAATCTATGTTGATAATTCTTTTCCTATTATCTACCTCCTTGGTCCGCAAGTAGCATTTAGGCGAGTTCTAATGTTAGCCATCCTTTAAAAAGACTTCTAAACGATAGAATTATCAATACATGCAAGACACTATTCTAGAATTGCTATTTTAGTTAGATTTTACCTCATTATTCACACATGGTTCCCATAACCCTAGTTATGGAGTTTAGTTACCCATTGTCATAATCACACTATTCATATATTTAATATGAGAATTCATGCACTTACTTTAATGAGAAAGAATAAAATCCAGTAATTCACTTGATTAATAAAAAAAACACCAATAATCAATTCCAGAAAAAGTGTATCAATTACTGAAATTAATTCTTCAATAGTTGAACAAGAGAACTAAAAAATATCGAAAAGTCTAACCCCAAAAACGAGGTTTTTGGAACTGTTTATAATAAAAACAAAAACCTAATAAAAGAAGGATTCTAATTACTGAAAATCTGTCCAAACGCGTCTGAGTCGACTGACCTTGTGACGGACCGTAGTGGTCACGACGGGCCGTCACGGCCTCCTTCGTCCCATACTTCACAAATTCTTCTGCTGCTTTCTTCATTACCCTCAACGGACAGGTATTACAGACCGTTCCAAGCACGACGGTCTGTCGTGGGTCGCCGTTCCATAATACTTTAACTTCTTGGAATTTGGGTGCTGGGACTACTCTCTTATCATTACGACGAACAGTAGGACGGACCGTCGTGGCTATGACGGTCCGTCATGGACTTACGTAATCCCAGACTAGGTCAGACTTCCCCATCTTCCTTCAGCAGCTTCTCTCCTCACTATGATGCCACCTACGGACCGTCACAGATTCGACAGACCGTCATAAGTTCCGTAGGTGGTCTCTTCTGCATTTCTCGCTCAAAAAATTTCGCATTCATCTTTGGACAAATTTCCTGCAAATAAGGAGAAACTTACATAAAAATCAATACAAAAAGGCTTTTGGACACACACTAATCTTAAGGAAAAAGCATTAAAAATATACCGTGAAACCACGGTACATCAACACCCTCAACTAAAATTAGTTGTTTGTCCTCAAGCGACGCACTATGACTCACTATAAAATCTTTGTACAAGAGTATCCATATTTTAGCTTTCGCAATCATTTGGCTATCAATCCCGATCCTTCTCATCATGTTTATGCATGTTATCACTATTAGGCTTGAAATATGTGGAACCAGACCATGACACAGACTCACCATGCACTAACACCTATCGTCTTCAATTTCTCACCGAGGTGCTAATATTTCCGGTATTGCAACTAGTGTCCTCACTTCAAAACAACATCCTCATTTTTCACACAATGACTTCAGTTTGAGTATACAGATTACTTTTCAACAATCATTCTCAGAACAAATTCACAACTCATTCATACATATTGCCATAAGCTTGCCCTTATTTTAACTAGTTTATGTTCGCCATACAACTCTTAGGTTCACGATAGGACTTTCTTAGATTGTAACATAGGCTCAGGGTCAGGTAGGGTATATTTAGGTATACTTTAGTGACTTTTTGCCCTCCTTGACATATAGGCTAAACGTACCACCTTTTTATCATTTTATTTCGCCCAATTTCTCAATTTTCTTTTTATCTTGCTGTTTTGCGTTTCTTATCCTTATATGTAAGTGACTTTTCTTTTTTCTTAGTCACTTCTGTTTTGTTCTTTCTTTCTGTTCATTCTTTCAACCCCACTTTCCGGAGTATTCCTTATAACAGCCACCCTCAACTCATGACTTTGCCATGAGTCAAGGTTCACAATACCCACAGTTGGGTCAGGGCCACGACAAGGTTGTTTTCTGCATTTGCCACTCTCAACTTATGCTTTTGGCATAAACTGAGATGCACATGTCCAAGGATGGACCAGGGCCAACACATTGTTCCAAGAGAAGATCAGTTGGGGTGAAAAATAAAGATCTGTTTTTAGGCTCAAATAATTTGGATAAATACGGGATTAACTTCATTTAGTTTTTTGTTATTTTTTTTCTCAAGATTGACTATTTCGAACAAAGGCCTATGATCCTTTCCTAATTGTTCATTTTTGCTTACTTTTAGCAAGACTAACTAGGCCAGTTCTAGCTCAGTCTCAATGGCGGATCCTTCGAATTTTGCTCACACTCATTTGACATTCATTACATTCCTAGAATATTAGACACCTAGATCGAGTCTTAGATTCAAGGTCATGCACTAGTGTATCTTTACATCATGTTTAGAGCCACACAATTATCAATTACTATGCCTAGTCATGCATTATTTTCATATCGGGATATCATATTTGTTTTATCCATCATGCTTCAGAGTTATACTATGTACACAAGATATAACATGTCTGTTCAACAATAAAAGTAATCAATCTTTTGGGGGGAAAAGAACACAGGCAAGAAAACCCCAAAAGAGGATCGTGAGTTGGGCTACTAAGACTTCACCCTGGCACTCACTTTCCATTTACCCCACCCCCAACAAAAAGATATGCAATTGTCCCCAATGCATAAAAAAAGCTGAAATACGAGAGTGGTAGGTGAAGCAAACTTGATGCGCAAAGCGTCGGCGATCAGCAAGCTGGTAGGTCCGGTTCCCCGAAACCCACTACCTCTGTTGTCTGGACACCCTAAGTACTGTCCTCATCAGAAACAACACTATCAGTCGTGCCTCCCGTTGTCTCCACATCTATGAAACTAGATGCCCCGGCAGCTGACTCTACATACCTAATCGTACGTGCCTCCTCATCAGCAATCGAGGCTCTCCTCACATCCTCCATCTCACGAAGCTCCTTCTTCCTTGACCTAGCCTCATCCTTCTCTCAACCCCTGCGCCTCTTGGCGTGCTCTCGAGGGGGAGGTGGTGGAATATCATAAGTGGTGAATAAAGCAGCCAACAATGTGTCCTCAGCAGGCTCTGCAGAAGGGGCCTCAGACTCAGGCACCCTAGCCTCTAGGATCATATCAAGATCTGCTCGCAAACTCTCAACCACAGCCTGAAGGGTCGACACGTCAATCGAAGGGGCTGGCCGGGCCATCACCCGCAACTCAAAAGAGTCTAAGCACTGATGAACCTCCGTGATCTTCCTCTCTGTGTGCTGTGCCATCTTACGCTCAAAGCGCTCCTCCGCCTCAGCAATAGACCTCTGCATCCAAGGTTGGATGTGATGCACAAGTGTGGCCATCTGAGCCTCTAGTTTCTGGACCCTAGCAAGCGGGACCAGAGTGGGGGAAGGGGCTGAGCGAGAGGAGCTGGGGGCAGTGCTACTACGCGGGATAGATGATACACTCAAACTTACTTCTCAAATAAGAAGTAAAGCGGTCGTGTCAAGTAAATAACCCAACTAGTGAGGTTGGGATCGTTCCCACGAGGAAAATAGTCTAGACTTAACTTCAACTTGTTAATACTATTGTTTGGTCAATGACTTCCTTGGAAAGTAAATAACAATAAAAGGGGGGTTTGTATTTCCTAATGAGTAAAAATAACTAACGAAATTGAAAGAGATACTTAATAGTTTTGAAAGTTGGATTTTAATCAATTAATCAAAGTAACTAGGGTTTACGTGTTCCCCACAGGTTCATAACTTGATAATTCTAACTATAACAATTCTTTCCTAGTATCTTGCATGCAAAGTGA
>NC_028639.1:44516491-44519925 GCF_001406875.1 Solanum pennellii | reverse complement strand
TTCTTCCTTGCTCGCGCCTCATCCTCTGCTCGACCCCTACGCCTCTTGGCAGTCTCTCGAGGGGGAGGTGGTGGAATTTCTGAAGTAGTAAGCAGGGCCGCTAGCACGGTGTCCTCAGCAGGCTCGATAGAAGGGGCCTCAGACTCTGGCACCTTCGCCTCTAGGATCGTGTCGATGTCGGCACGAAGACTGTCGACTGCAGCCTAAAGAGTCGACACATCCACCGGAGGGCTGGTCGAGCTAACACTCTCAACTCAAAGGCGTCCAGACGCTGGTTGACCTCAGCAATCTTCCGCTCTGTAAACTGTTGCATCTACCTCTCTAGACGCGCTTCAGACTCAGTAATCGACTTTTGCATCCACGGCTGGATATGATGTAGAAGAGTGGCCATTTGTGCCTCTAGTTTTTGGACCCTAGCAAGAGGGACCAGTACCGGTAGAGGGGTTGTGCGAGAGGAGCTCGAGGCTGTGCTACTACCCGGGATAGACTCGACCGGTGTACTGTTAGTGGATGCCTGTGTAGCTGTGCGGGCCTGGGCTACCATATTAGCAAGATCATCAGCAAGTGGTGGCAGCTCTGGACGGGGCCCTCTACGTGGGGCCAACTCATTGGCCTCGTCTATGATGAGGCCGACGTCAACGGTGCCCTGCGGCGTCTTCAACTGATCTATGTGCCATATGGGCACACCTGCGGACCCTCGAAGGGCAAAGATCATACACGGGAAGGGGTAGGTAGTAGTGACCTTGAATTCCCTCTCGTGCATGACTGCCTGGAGAAGCCATGCGAAGTCCACATCGATGACGGCTATCATCGCCGCCATCAGCACTGCTCGATCCCAGGTAACGATGTTATCAGCAGCTGTGGGGGAAAGGTAGTGACGGACGAGCAGCCACAAGAACTTTGCTATGAACGTGACGTTGGCCTTCTTTATAGCCCCCTTCGGCTCAGTGACCCAATCGGCGCCCTCTCCATCTACTGACAGGTGCAGGGCCATCCACCTCTTGGCGGTCTCTCTCAGTGCTGGCTCGCGCAAGAACTGTCCATCCTTTACTATCTGCCAGCGGTAGTCAAACTCGGCAGTGATGGGGGTCCGAGTGGCATCTGCACTCTCGCCGTATAGAAACCGGCGGATGGCTGGCAGGGAAATGTCAACCTGCACGCCCCGGACTCGAACCTGCTCCAGTGGGGCCTATTTAGCGGGAGCAGCCCGCCTATCGATCTGTGATCGGAGAGTCGCTACGTAGGATGCGTAGAACTCTCGCACCATTTCCTCGCTGTATCGTCCCAACGGACGTGATGTCCACTCTAAGCGATGCCTGGTGAAGAGGTTATGGATCTCCGGCATCGTTGGGAGACTCCCTGTAAGTACCCGCCGCTCCAAGGTGAGTGTTCGAGTCATTACTCCTTTATCAGTCAGGAACTTGGCGTCGGAGTACACTTGTAACTGGCCGTCGATACACCACCGGTTTGGCTGGTCAGAGGCTGGGGTGGGGACCTGAGCTGGTGCGCCGGATGTAGAGTCTGAACAGTCAGCCTCATCAGACGAGGTCGACGCTGCAGCAGTGACGGGTGCGGGAACCTCTACAGAGCCAGAAGCTTCCTCGGACCATGATACTCCTAAGGAGCCAGACGCTCCTTCCTCATTTGTGGCTGACCCAGAGGGTGTGCCATTCAATGTGCGGTCCTCATTAGACTGGGAGGCGGTGACTACGCCAGACGCCACCGTTTTGGGTGTGGCTATGGGAGCACGTGTAGCATGGGAAGGTGTGGAACTGCCTGGGGGCACATACTCAGGGTCCCGCTCATCATCAGAGCGGATGATCAAGCGTGCAGACGGGGCAACAGACTTTGATCGCCCGCGTGCGTAGGTTCGGTCTTGCTTGGGTGCCATAGTAGATAGTACCTACAAAGAATCAATATTAGTATGAGTAGTGGCAAACAAGACAAGCGAACCCATAAGAAATAAAATAGTGAAAATAGTGTGCCAGTGATATTGAAACTGTATCACACGACGGGCCAGATGACGGCTCGTCGTGGATACGACGGACCGTCATGAGGTCCGTCGTGTTATACTTAGTCTATGTATATATAAAGAACCCTGAAGGAGAGTCTCTGACTAGCATGACGGTATATGCAGGACGGACTGTCGTGGGTACGACGGTCCGTCGTAGGACACTTAGAAAAATATTAGAGACCCTTAGCAGAGGGGTCTCTGACCATCATGACGGTCGTCCAGGACGGACCGTAGAGGGTATGACGGTCCGTCATAGGTGTCCGTTGTAGGACACTTAGAAAAATATTGGAGACCCTTAGCAGAGGGGTCTCTGACAATCATGACGGTCGTGCAGGACGGACCGTCGAGGGTACGACGGTCTGTCGTAGGTGTCCGTCGTAGGACACTTAGAAAAATATTGGAGACCCTTAGCAGAGGGGTCTCTGACCATCATGACGGTCGTGCAGGACGGACTGTCATAGCCATGACGGTCCGTAACATGTATCCGTTGAAGGACACTTGGGAAAAAAAATGAGAGACCCTTAGAAATAGGGTCTCTGACAACCGGAACGGTTGTGCAGGACGGACCGTCATGAAGACGACGGTCCGTCACATGTTTCCGGTAGGACAGGGGTGCTAGGGCTTGTGCAACGGACCCTACGACGGTCCGTCATGGCTACGACGGTCCGTCATCGGGGTCTCGTTCTGAATGACAGTGACAGAACTAAAGGTACCCTAAGCAACCCCGATGAACCCACATGGTCTTGTAGTGTTTTGGACCTATATTTGTCTATCCCAACTACCTAGGAGACTAGCAATGCAAAATCACCTATGGCTAGGGTTGTCAACATGGCAATTTCGAACATTTGTAACCTAGGTCAGTCAGAATCGTATAAAGTAAACAAAATACTATGAGGAACTAAGATTAATACTAACTAGTAACAAAAATGCAAGATAAATGAGTATAAATTAGAGACACATTCCGTAGAAATGGAGAAAAACAGATGCAAAGGTACTCGGTGGCAAGGTAGACACCTACAGCAGCAGCTCCGACTAGTAGATGATAATTTTAAGGCTTTGGAGAATTGTGGGGGCAATGATTAGTGGGGGGGAAATTTGGAAGTTGAAAAGAGAGGGGAGATGAGAGGAATAATGAATGAATGGGGTTAAAATGAGGGGTTGGGGGGTTTAAACGGTCAGATTTTTAAAAAGGGTCCAGCCGGGTTGGGTCGGGTATATTTATTAATCACGCGACGGTTCCCTGACGACGGTCCGTCGCAGTTGTGACGACCCGTCATAGGTTCCGTCGTGTGTGCCCTAATTTCAAAATAGCAGAAAAACGTACCTGGACGACGGATGCATACGACGGTCCGTCGCAGGCGCAACGGTCCGTCGATATATCCGTCAGTGACTGCTGCGGAGTAGTTTTCTGCAGAATTTC
>NC_028639.1:44516237-44516454 GCF_001406875.1 Solanum pennellii | reverse complement strand
GACAAGTATTGGGTTGCCTCCCAACAAGCGCCTGATTTAATGTCGCGGCACGACTGGGGACACTTGATTACTCAGCCTTCATCAAGATGGTTTTCCCTACTAATTTATTCCCCGATGCTTTATGCCCAAAATAGAGTTTTATTCCCTCTCTATTCCTCTTAAACCACACTCCCTCCTTGGCTTTTAACTCAACTGCTCCATGAGGGAATACTTGGGT
>NC_028639.1:44513118-44513366 GCF_001406875.1 Solanum pennellii | reverse complement strand
GACAGTGTTGCTAGGAAGAGTGCCCGGTTGCCGTGTGTTCACTGTCGCAGATAATTGGGCCACTTTCAATTCAATCTATTTAATCGAAATTGCATGTGTATCAACTTTTAGCCCAATACTAGCTAAATCACCCCTTAACTCTTTAATATGCTCATCACTAGCATCGAACCTCCTCATCATTTTGTGCAACATATCCTCAACTCGCGCCATACTATCTCCACCATCCCTAGGAGTAACTTCACGATTTT
>NC_028639.1:44512656-44512888 GCF_001406875.1 Solanum pennellii | reverse complement strand
CATAGTAACATTCATCGTTAGGGGGTGGTGGTTTAGCCAAGTAGTTGACTGCATTAATCTTTTCTGCACCCCCAGTGACATGTTTTAGTACCAACCCAAGCTCAGTTCTCATCTGAACCATTTCTTCCCGAATCTCATCTGTGGCTGGGTTATGAGTGGACTGCACTGTGAAGGTGTTTCTCCCTGTATCAGACTTCCTAGTACTCCAAGCTTTGTTATTCCGGGAGATTTT
>NC_028639.1:44496755-44511144 GCF_001406875.1 Solanum pennellii | reverse complement strand
CGTGTCTGACTATCGGGTGTCTAACTATCGGGTGTCTAACCTCAAAAACGAGGTTTTTCGAACTATTTATAAAAAAAAACCTAATTTAACAAGGATTCTAATTGCTGGAAATCTGCCAAAACGCGGCTGGGTCGACGGACCACGCGACGAACCGTCGTGGTCACAACGGACCATCGTGGACTCCGTCGTCCCATACTTGTGCAATTTCTTGTGTTTCTTTCTTCATTCCCCTCGACGGCAAGTATGACGGACCGTCACAGGCACAACGGTCCGTCGAGGGTCTTCTTTCCAAAATACTTCAACTCTCGAAATCTGGGTACTGGGATCACTTCTCTGAACTTTACGACGAACCTGCAGGACGGACCTTCATAGCCATGACGGACCGTCACAAGCTTCGTAATCCCACACTTGGTCAGACTTCCCCATCGTCCTTCAGTAGCTGTACCACGCTGCCACCTACGGACCGTCACAGGCACGACGGACCGTCATAAGCTCCGTAGGTGGTCTCTTCTGCATTTTCTTGCTCAAAATCTCCGCATTCAGCTTTGGATAGATTTCCTGCAAAACAAAGAGAAACTTATATCAAAATTAGCACAAAAAGGCTTTCGGACACTTACTTCTCAGTTTAGTTACCCATTGTCATAATCACACTATTCATATATTTAATATGAGAATTCATGCACTTACTTTAATGAGAAAGAATAAAATCCAGTAATTCACTTGATTATTTAAAAAAAACACCAACAATCAATTCTAGAAAAAGTGTATCAATTACTTAAATTAATTCTTCAATACTTGAACAAGAGAACTAAAAATTATCAAAAAGTCTAACCCCAAAAATGATGCTTTTTTAACTATTTATAATAAAAACAAAAACCTAATAAAAGAAGGATTCTAATTACTGAAAATCTGTCCAAATGCATCTGAGTCGACGGACCTCGTGACGGACCATAGCGGTCACGACAGACCGTCACAGCCTCTGTCGTCCCATACTTCACAAATTCTTCTGCTGCTTTCTTCATTACCCTCAATAAACAGGTATGATGGACCGTTCCAAGCATGACGGTCCGTCGTGGGTCTCCGTTCCATAATACTTTAACTTCTTGGAATTAGGGTATTAGGACTACTCTCTGAACATTACGACAAACCAGCTGGACGGACCGTCGTGTCTATGACGGTCCGTCATTGACTTCCGCAATCCCACACTAGGTCAGACTTCCCCATCTTCCTTCATAAGCTTCTCTCCTCACTACGATGCCACCTACGGACCGTCACAGACTCGACAGACCTTCATAAGTTTTGTAGGTGGTCTCTTCTGCATTTCTCGCTCAAAAACTTCCGCGTTCATCTTTGGAAAAGTTTCCTGCAAATAAGGAGAAACTTAATAAAAATCAATACAAAAAGGCTTTTGATCGCACACTAAACTTAAGGAAAAAGCATTAAAAATACCGTGAAACCACGGTACATCAAAGTCCTTCACTGTTACAGTGAAGTACTTTCTCTTCACCTTTAACTTCTTCTAGCATGTAGTCTACTCACTAAAAGTTATCCTAAGACCCACTTAAGCAACACAAAGAGAAACCGCCTATACAACCTCCCTAAGCATACCTAAATGACCCTCAAGAACACTTATAATAATTCATATACACACTTCAAGACATCAAACATATCAACATATAGATAATATGATATTTCCTCATCAAAGGCTATCAAAAGACTTATTTAAGTAGATCAAGAAGATAGCGTCCATGATTGACCTCTTCAAGACTACCTAAATAATCCTTAGGACTTCCTATGTTTGGATCATGTCCACATAATAAAAATCTTCCCTAACTAGAGTGATTCTTCAGACTCATCTAGATAAGATACAAAGTGACCATTCCTATGCCCCTTTCACACCTTAACTAGACAATCCTTAACTATTCTTGATAAGTTCTTATTCCATTAACATACATTCTTACTTAAATTAAGTAATTGCATTCATAAATTCATTTAAGACTCATTCATCACATAAAGGACATTCATGTAATGGCCTTGGACAAGACATAGGGACTAACTAACACCTTAAAAGCCTATTGTGCAATGTATAGATATCCTTCCATACCACAACCTAAACTTCATAGAACTTCTCTAATGCAAATAAGTATCCACATGATGAAAATACGAAATAACCGATATAGACCATGATAAAAAGACATGGAATCCGATGTTCTAACCTACTCCGATGAGGGTGTTCTACTTGCCAATGGTAGAACTAGGACACATCCCATATCGGCACATGGTTAAAGAATATGAAGGGCATGCTTTGTAATCTAGTATCATTGTTTAACTAGAAAAACTTTCCTTACCATACTCACTCGGTACTAGCCTTCGTTCTGATAGAGTAATTCACGCATGAGGTTCACATAAAAGGGTTCCAAAACTAGTTCATAACCCTATTACATTTTCCCTACCAAAGAGGTCCCCTTAAGGCTACCTTCCAATGGCGACAACAAGATCATGATCAGTTTCCTAAGGATTAATATGATGTCGTTCCATCAAATTAACCATAAGCCCATCATTCCTTTACTTTGAAGGAAACCATTACGGCTTACGACTTCAACATTCATAACCTTACCACTAGGTTCAAGGTTTCACATAAATGACTCTTAACTTCATTTAAGGTCACATTTCATTCATACATTCAATACTAAGATCATTAACATCCTAGGTGAAGTTATCACATATCGATAATAATATATACATCATTTAAGGGACACAAGTCAACCAAGACAATACATCACATACTTCACTATAACCGATAATACATACTACTCTAGAAACACATAACAATAACCATATAATCTTCAATTCATCCTATACACTATCATATAATCATCTATGTGACCAACATAGACTCATATAGTAAAGTAGGAATAACCAAGACTCAACCATAGGACTATACACACAAGGTCAAACTCGTAGTCTAACATGATCACCTACCTAACATCAATAGAAAAAATATACTTTCACATTTCCTAACATGTAGATCGATATCATTATACTTAACATAATCAACTACAAAAATAGCCACATTACTCCAAGTAGTGCCGACAAGGCCATGATCATCATATTGCAGAAAGTAAGCTGACAAGGTCACGTCAATTGCTAGTAAAGCACATAACACCGCCACCATAAGTGGACCATACAAATCACAACATAATTGAAGTATAAACAACATCAAAATAAATTAATAGGTCACCTTACCACCACAAAATCCTCAACACCTCAATTTGATGACAAATCAACCATTTCAACACCATAAGGCCCTTATCAATGGCCATGAACAATAATTCAATATAAAAACTATGATAATAAATGAAACTAGGTAAATTCAATAGATATTTATCAATCTAATACAACCTAGATATCAATTGAACACAATTCTTACATCATCAGAAAGCCCATAAAAATCTACACTAGAATTCAACAACATTAGGTGAATATCAACTAACCCATAACTTAGTCAAAATCTAGGATTCATCCAATTCATGGGTTCCTAGGTAATTTAGGTTAAAATTATCAATACTATACCAATTAAATCATTATTCAATGTTTAGAAATCATTAATGTAAGATCCCATGGTACAATTATGAGATTGGACAACTCAACTTGAAAACTTTAGAAAACATCTTCAGAATTGGGGATCCTTGACGAAGAGAGTTTCAAGGATCCAAATTCAGACCTTGATGAAGATAATTCTTCACTATGATGAAGAATCTCCACTCAATTTGTCACACCAAGTTCTTTTTTGACTATGGACTTCAATGGAGTCCTAGAGGGAATCCTAAGGGATTTGGGTTTTTGATTTAGAGAAATGAAGTCTTCTTATTGTTAATTATTTATATACATGTTTAAAATACCCAAAAGACCCCTAATGAACAGCCAATACTCTTATTTGGAAGTGGAGTTAAATTATAAGTTCACCCCTAACTTGGCAGTGAACTGCACGCAGGATAGAGACTCACCAACAGTTGGCAGTCGATGGACCGTTTGTCCACAAACGGACCGTCCTGTCCTTTCGTTGGTTGGATCAAAGACTTGACATGGTTCTAATATCACCCAATACTAAGTCCCTACCAATGGAACCCACCGACAGGGCGTCGATAAGGCCACGAGTTGTTGCTGCCTTCGTCGTTTGGGTCTGCCTGGGACAGTCTTGACTCCATGTTTGGGTCCTTCCTCAAGGACACTTGGTTGGTCCTTGTGGATGTTTTCCTGGACTTATCCAACCCAAACACGATCGTATACGAGTTAAGCACCTCTCACATGAATTTCATCCAAAAAGAACACGTAAAACTCAATGAAACATGCTTAGACACACAAGGTTATTTCAAAGCACATCTTTCGAACGTCATGGATATTCTTAGACATTTGACCTCCAAACTCCACGAAACGTGACACACTGCCTATATATGCTATAATAACTCATTTAAAGACCTTAAAACCTGATGAATCACACATAAACATATAAAACCACATATGAGGCACATAGGTGACTTAGTCATCGAATGTCTTAGTCGTCCCTTGACATTTGAATACCAATGCACCTAAACTCATAGACACTGCCTCAACATAATATAATAGGACTATTTAGGAAATTAGAACATCAAGACCTACTTGTTAGGCTCTAGTTCACCTAAGTCATTTTTGGGGTCTTGCATTCTCCTCCACATGAACAATATTCGTCCTCGAATGACACTTGCCACTCTCAGAACACTTCCAAGAATAGATATTTAATTAGCAGATCATGACCATACCATACAACACATAATCAACAAGAAAACATCAATTTCACATACTCAAGATATTCATAACACAACAAGAAACTATAAAACAATTCTCTAACTCGTCATGCTAGAAATATAACATGCTTCATTCTAAATAACAAAAAATCATTTTATATTCAATATCATCTTCATATACATAATTTGTACAATAATTTTTAACCAAAGAATCAATTGTTCAATTTTCAAAATTTTTTGAAAGTGAACTAGCAGTATCCTTACAGTGAATTAAACAATTTTTCTCAAAAATGCAACTTTTAGGAAATTCATGATATAAACATGCCATTATGCAAGGTAACACCATATAAACACATCTTACAAAATGATCATATCTTCACAAAATACATAATGCAAGAATTTAATGAAATTCAATTTCAAGAAAACGCCTAAACATCATGCACATACAACATGCTTCTATATCATTCTATCCCATCTTCTAACCATACTCACCCACTTAGAAGGAACTCATTCCACTAAAAGAAAAGCTAGGACTTACCCTCACCATCATCAACATTCTCATCCGGCTTTGATCCTCTATGCCGGAGTGCATAAAAACGCCTCTTTGTTGGAGCATCATCCTTTGGAACACTAGGAGCAACTTGCTTACACTCTGTTCCTCTAGAAGCAATCATAGGACAATCTCTCACCTTATTTCCTTCCTTACCACAACATAGCAACTCGCGGTACCTAATAGAAACTCATCATAATGTTTCTTGCCACAAGTGACAGATGTAGGTTTGACATTTTGAGAACCACCTCCTCTCTCCAATTTAACCTTAACAGTCTTAGGTTGTTCTTGACCTTGGGACCTCTTCTTAAACCTAGGTTGCCCTTGATCACTAGCACCACTCCTTTTCAATCTTCTTGCCATCATCCAAAGTTTAGACTCTTCAATCAATTGTGCATACACCTTGAGTCTATCTAGGGTCATATCATCATGTAACATAGCGGTAGGACATTCCTTACTCACTTAGTCGGCCACACCCGTCACAAAACGACTCATTTCATCCCTTAGACTAGATACAAGAGAAGGGGCATATCAAGATAACTTGAGAACTTCAAAGAGTATTTCTCAACACTCATATGCCTTGTTTGAGATGGATAAACTCCTCTTCCTTAACTTCTCTCTTCTCCCGGGGAAAGTACTTACCAAGAAAAACTTCCTTAAATTGATCCCACTCAATAGGACCCAATTACTCCGTCCTATTATCCTTCCATTGAGTGTACCATATTTGAGAAACGTCCCTCAATTGGTATTTAGCCAACTCCGCCTTCTCCTTAGATGTAACACCCATGGAACTCAACACTTTGTACACTCCATCAAGAAACTCTTTGGGATCCTCTCCCATCTTAGAGACAAGAAAAATAGAAGGATTCATCCTCACAAAATCTCTCAACCTAGACGTCATAGTGCTCTCCACCACATTCACCCTAAGCACCATACTTAACTTCACTAAGAATCACTTAACTAACAACAAGAGACACCTCCCATACAACCTCTCTAGGCATACCTAAATGACCCTCAAGACTACTTATGATGAGTAACATACCCACTTACAAGACATCATAAACATCAATGTAAGATTCTTCTACAAAAAGGTGACTCTATGTCTCACTTGAGTGAGTTGAGAAGAGACCTCGCATACAAACCCTTACACACTCACTTAAGATATCCTATAGACTACCTAGGATAGGATCATTCTCACAAAGTGTATAAACATATAGATAATATGACATTTATTCAGCAAAGGCTATCAAAAGACTTACTTACGTAGATCAAGAAGATAAAGTACATGATTGACCTCTTCAAGACTACCTAAATAATCCTTAAAAGTTCCTAAGTTTGGATCATGTCCACATAATCAACATCTTCTCTGAGTAAAGATATTCTTAAGAATCATCTAGGTAAGATACGAAGTGACCATTTCTATACCCCTTTCTCACCTTAACTAGACAACCCTTAACTGCTTTTGATAAGTACTTATTTTATTTACATACTTCACAACATAAGTCATTAGTTCATTAGTTCATTTAGAAGACTAATACATCACATAAAGGATATTCAAGTAATGGTCTTAGACAAGACCTAGGGACTCTAACTAACACCTTCAAAGCTTGTTGTGTAATGTCTAGATAGCGTCCCATACCAATACCTAAACTCCATAGAACTTCTCGAATGCTAGTACGTATCCCACACGATGAGAACAGGAAATAACTGACATAGGCCATTATAGATAGACATGGGATGCGGAGGTCTAACCTACTCCGATGAGGTGCTCTAATTGCCAACGGTACAACTTAGACACATCCCATGTAGGAACATGGTTAAGGAATGTGAAGGACATGCTTTGTAATCAAGTCTCATACTTAACTAGAATAACTTCCCTTACCATAGTCAGTCGGTGCTAGCCTTCGTTCTCATTGAGTAATTCACACTCAAGGTTCACATAAAAGGGTTCCATAACTAATTCATAAACCAGTTACGTATACCCTACCAAAGAAGTCCTCCGAAGGATACATTCCAATGTCAACAAGAATCTCTTGATGACTTTCCTAAGTATTAATACGATGCCATTCCATCCATTTAACCTTAAATTCATTATTCCTTTACGTTGAAGGATACCATTACAGCTTAAGACTTCAACATTCATAAACTTTACACTAGATTCACGATTTCACATCAAAGACTCTCTTAACTTTATTTAATGTCACAGGTCATTTATACATTCAAGATTAAGAGATTTAACATATTATGCCAAGACATTACATATCCATAGTCATATATATATCAAGTAAGGGACACAAGTCAACAAAGAAAAGACACCACATACTTTACTTTAGCTCATAATACACGTCATTCGAGAAACTTATAAATATAATCATATCATCTTCAATTCATCCTACTATCATAACATCATCAATGTCAACAAAATAGACTTATATAGTCAAGTAGGAATAACCAAGACTCAACCCTAAGACTATACACACAAGGTCAAAGTCATAGTCTAACATGATCACCTACATAACATCAATAGAACACATATAATTCCACATTGCTAAACATGCATATAGATATCATCATACTTCACATAAATAAATAGACAAATAGACACATAACTTCAAGTAGTTTGCCGACAAGGCCATGATCATCATATTGCATGAAGTAACGCCAACAAGGCCACGTCAATTGCAAGTAAAACACATAACACCGCCACCATAAGTGGACCATACCAATCAAAACATAATTTAAGTATAAAGAACATAAAAATAAAGGATGTAGGGCAGCTTACAGCCACAATATCCTCATCACCTCAATTCGATGCCTATAAACCAATTCAACACTATAAGGTCCTTACCAATGGCCATGAACAATAATTCAATGTAAAAGGTATGAAAATCAATGAAACTAGGTCAAATCAATAAGTATTCATCAATATAATAATATATCAATTGAACACAATTCTTACATATTTGGAAAGCCCATAGAAGTCTACACCATAATTCATAATCATTAAGTCAATATCAAATAACCCATAACATAGTCAAAATCTAGGGTTCATCAAATTCATGGTTTCATAGGTAATTTAGGTTAAAATAATCAATACAATATCAATTAGATCCTTATTCAATGTTTAGAAATCATTAATGCAAGAGCCCGTGGTAGAATCATGAAATTGGACAATTCAACTTGAAAACTTTAGAAAACATCTAGAGAATTAGGGCTCCTTCTTGAAGAGAGATTCAAGGATCAACATCCATACCTTTATGAAGCTAATTCTTCACTTTGATGAAGAATCTAAACTCAATTCTTCACACCAAGCTCCTCTTTGACTTCGGACTTCAATAGAGTCCTTGAAAGAATTCTAAGGGATTTGGGATTTTGATTTAGAAGAATGAATTCTTCTTAGTGTTTTTGGCTTATAAACACATTTAAAATACCCAAAATTCCCCTAATTAACCTCCTATACTCTTATTTTGATGTGGGGTTCACCCCTAACTTAACAGTGAGGTTGCGTGCAAGACAGACCCATTGACAGTTGGGCAGTCGACGGACTGTTTATCCACAAATGTACCATTCTGTCCTTCTGTTGGTTGGATAAGAGACTTGAAATGGTTCTCCTCTCACCAACTACTAAGTATATACCAACGGCACACATCGAAGTGTTTCTATAGGCTCACGAGCTGTTGTTGCTTCCGTCATTTTGGGCTGCCTTGGACAATCTTGAGTCCAAGTTTGGGTCCTTCCTCAAGGACCCTTGGTTTCCAACCTAAACACGATCATATACTATTTTACCACCTCTCACAGGAATTTCATCCAAATCAAGCACGTAAAACTCTACGAAACATGCTTAGACATACAAGGTCATTTCAAGGCATATCTTTCGGATGTCATGGATGTTTTTGAACATTTGACCTCCGAACTCCATGAAACTTGACACACTTCCTAAATATGCTATAATAACTGATTTAAAGACCTTACAACCTCATGAATCGCACATAAATACATAAAACTACATATGAGGCATATGGGTGACTTAGTCGTCGAACGTCTTAGTCGTCCCTTGATTTTTGGCTTCCAATGTAGCTAAACTCTTAGAACCTGCCTCCACACCATATAAGAGGTCAATTTAGGACGTTAGAACATGAATATCAACATGTTAGGCTCTAGTTCACCTAAGTCATTTTCATAGTCTTACATCAAGTAATAATATCAACAAGCATGTATAAGAGTTCATAACATCATAACCAAAACAAAACCAACACTCATACACTCCTACTAAGTCCACTAGTTCAATGTACAAGTAAGGCCTCATAACGTCTCTCACCCAAGTAAACTCAACAAGAAGCATATGCAATGCTCAACTTCACATATTATACGATTAAGAGTAAACATCATCATTCTTTAGCAATAGAAACTAATTATATGTTCATAATTGAAACCAACATCACATAGTGTCATTTACATGTAAGATAAACATATAAATAACATTAACATTTATAAGAATATAGGTGTATATGACCATCCTTCTAAGACTTCCCTCAAGGCTTACCAGTGCAATGTATAGGTAGAGTCCCATACCCCTACCTAGACTAAGTCAAACCCCTCAAGTCATACTAGTTAGAGTCCACTTTATTACATAATTTTACTTTTGGGAACATCTTCCCTTAATTGATTTAGTCAACATGAGCCAATTTGGAATACGGTGTGATCGAACCTTACACCGATAGAAGGTGGTCTACCGGCCGAAGTAATACCGAACATGAACATAGAATCTAGATTGATCCACTAGCTGGTATTCCTATGAAGGAAAGATAGTTGTAAAACTAGGGGATATATTTAGGACCCTCTTTATGCATATTTCATTATTGTCTCCAATCTCACGAGTACAAGTAGTGAACCTACCTTCCCTCATTGAGAAGGGAAACATCTCAAATCTAGTTCCCTTGGCGCTATAATATATTCCCTTTTTAAATGTCATTCATTAATGATTATAACTTATTTTAGGTCATAGGGTCTACCCCTTATATTATCATAGTCATAACTCAATAGGAATTGCATGAGGATGTCCTTTCAATACAATTAACACAGGTAAGGTTAGCCCATTTACATCACCATATAATAATAAGGCATATAAGGAAATTCATCACCAACGTTATATCATTGAATCTTAGCCAACAACTCACATATCATAAATCAAGACATTTCAATTCAACATCATACTAACCTTGATCAATCTTATCATAAAGTATACTTCAATATAATTCATCACTAAACACAAGTAGTCATAATTGAAGTAAGAATTTGAGACTAAAAAGACATACCCAATCTCCTTCCTAAGCCATCATTCATGGTTTTACCATCAACCAATCAATTCCACTCAACAATAGGTGTAACAACATCATACAATAGTGATCTATACAATACTAAGCCAATTGTATCATCACTATCCCAATAAACTTCAATTCATAACCTAGGGTTTAATGGAGAAGGGTTCATCATGAATTCTTCAATAATTAGGTTCAATCCCAACTATACTTGTCCCTAGGATAACTTTAGATGGAATAGGATAGTTACAACAATCAATACATTCATAATTTCCCTTCAGGTTACTAGTAAAAATCAAGATTTGGGGAAATTGGTTAAAGGACATGATCTATACAAAATTCACACAATTAACATTAATTACAAAAGAATCTACACAGGATTAGTCATAGATGCTCATAATTCAACATAATTAATCATCAATTTCGACTCTAGAAGAAAATCCATTTATAGAGAAAAACCCTAAGAAGTTCGTTAATTGAAATTCAACATTGAGAGGACCTCTTGGTAAAGGGAATCCCACGAATGAATAAATTATACCTTGATGAAGCTTTGCCCATGAAAATTGAGTGAAAAAGTAGGAGAATTTGTTTTGTTCTTCAATGGAGGATGAATGGAGAGAGAGAAAGTACAGAAAAACGGGAGAAATTTGGGTTTGAATTTACGTTTCTATTTTTGAATGGGAAATGCATGACTTTCGACCTAAAGTCAATATATAGTCAACCCCAAAAAAACCCAAACTAACCCTTATTAAGTTGGACTTATAAAAGTGAAGTCCTACTAAACTTCACTTTCAGACCCCCGTCCATCTTCACGCCTCACTGCACAGTTAGTGAAGTGCATGATGGACCATGGTGGTGGTCGTGAAATTGTGAGGTAGTAGCTCCTCCAAAGGATCCTCCTCCCTACGTACCACAAAGTCACCTTAACGAGCACCCTAGGCCCCTTCTGTAAAGGTGCACCACAGACCGTCAAGTGGCTCCTAGTTCTCTTAGGCAGAAGCTCTTCAGCGCCCCACCAAACTCACCCATTTTGGCTAAGGCATTTTCACGAAAGCCCTTTCCCCTTCGTCAAGTTCACCAGGAGTCGTGAAGTCACTAGTGGTGTCTTGGAAGTTAGCTAGGTCAAATGAACTCTTCTCCCCCATGGCAAAGTAATAGTCACGAGCTCCCCACCATGGCCGTTGACATGCTCGTGAAGAGTGAGGCAGTAGCCTCCCTTCTTAGGCAGCCTTTGCCTCCTGGCTTTGACTTGCCTTGGAAGGTTGGCAGTCCTCACTTGGCATTGATTCTTATTCTCCTCTTAGAAACCTAGATTCATCATCATCACCTCACCATGATAAACCCTTAGTTACTTCCTTAAAACCATCAAGGCACTAAACTTGTCCAAGTTACAAATTAACCGGACTGCGTGGACGTTCCTTGACGTTTTAACTCCAATGCCTCCTAAATTATTTATATTCATTATTTTAGGCCTAATAACAGTGTAACGAAACTTAGTCACTCATTTGAGGCAGTAAATTAGGCTTTAGAATTTTGGAGTTTTACACTAGAGACACACATCATAAACTTGAACGACTTATGCTTTGACTCCACGTCAACACAGAGGTCGTCAAGACATTCATAATATCCACATAACCAAGTTATAAGGTGATAGAGCTATAATGCTTGAAGTAATGCTAATGATGCCACATCATTCACATTTTATTAAATAATGTCGTCAAGGCTACATTAGTCACATGTATAGCACATAAGCACGACCACCATAAGTGGACCATAAGAAGCATCATCATCATATAGTAACTACACTACATTAATATATAGAAATTTAGGTCGACATACAATTGATCCAATCCTCACAACTTCAATCCATGGTTAACTCAACCAACACAATACTCAAGGTCCTTAGCAATGTCCATGATCACCAATTCAATCCAAAAATTACAGTACATAATAAATCAATTAAAATTCAATATGAATTCATGAAATCAGGGAAGCGAACTAACAATTCTAGCATGATTCATTCATAATTCAATAGCCCTAACAAACTACATAAGAATTCAATAGCATTAAGACATGATCAAATCACCTATAAAGTATTCAAATCTAAGGTTACATGAATTACATGGTTTCATAGAGTTTCTAGGTTAAAATCATCTAATATATAACAATTCAATCAATATACAATGATTCAAAACTTTTAATGCAAGAACCCATGGATATATTTCAAAATTGGACAACTACATCTTTGGAACACTTTAGAAATCACTTTGAAGATTGTCTCCTTCAAGAAAATATATTCAAGGATAAGGCCATACCTTAATTGCGATGAAAGTCCCACAAAATTGATGGAGAAAACTTGAGAAAATCTGTCTTCTTCCTTGGATCTTCTAACCTTCATCAATGGAGGTTTTGGAGAGAAGAATGGAGAGGTTTTGTTTTTAGTTGATGGTTTAGCTTTGATTGGTGAGTTTAGGGGCATAAAAGACTCAATAACCGTCAATAAGTCATCCCCAAATTACGCAAAAGACCCCTACACTTATTAGACATTTTAACAAACCCAAATTTGACTTAAAAATGATGCAACAAAATATTTGAGTTTACTGCGCGTTACGGAGTCATTTTAAAATCTTCTTTCTGGAACATTTTGAGAAAAACTGGTTCTTTAAGACCCCGCATCTCAGCCCAAACATTTTCCCTTTTAAGTGCCTGCTGCGCGATGCGCATCCACTGCCAATCTTGGCTGGCGCGGCAGCTTTGTATCCCATGATTGGGTCCTTGTTGGGGACCCTTAGGCTGGTCTCCGGGACGTCGTTCTTGGAATTTTCGACCCTTTTCTTGTCAGCTATGTGTAGGAACCATCGATACTAAATTTTAGCTTCAAACCATCCCCCAAAACTCAACTACAAAACACTACGACACACTAGTATAACTTCGACTAATACACGGACGTCTTGGATGCTTGACCTCCAACCACTTCCAAACTTTATATACTACCTATAAACACTAGTATTGATAATTTTTGGATTTTAAAACATAATTAATCAAATGTTAGGCTCTAGTTTCACCTAGGATTTTTGTAGAGGGGTTACATTTTTCCCCCACTTGGACAATATTCGTCCTCTAATGACGCTTCTTTTAAAAAACATTCAAGGGATAATAAACTCAAGACTAGCATCACATAACCATACCACACCGTACACAATATATATATTTTGGAGGAAGACCAACTTGACATACTGAAGAGACTCAAAACACAACAAGAAGATAGAAACTAATTTACGACTCATCATGCAAATAAGACTCACGTACATCATTAAAAATAGCAAGAAAGCCTTCTTAATTCATTATCATGGTTATATACATAAGTTCTATACATATTAGAACAATTTTCAACAAAAGAACTACTTTTCCGAATTCTCAAAAATGTTACAGTAAACTAACAGGCATTACAATGAACATGCTTCAAAATTTCAAAAATGCATCTCGTAAGAAATTAATGATGAAATCATGAAAATATAAGATATATAGCCATATAAACTGAATTTACAACATAATCATAACTTCATAAAATGCACAATGTAGGGAATCAATGAAATACAATTCTAACAAGACTCCTAAATACAATGCAATAATGTAACATGCTACTATGACTTTCTAACTCTAAAGCATGAGTTGAATAGAAGAGATGAGACAATCTATAAAAACTCTAGTTCTCAACATACTCCCCCCCCCCCCCC
>NC_028639.1:44331429-44496538 GCF_001406875.1 Solanum pennellii | reverse complement strand
CCCCCCCCCCCGTAAAGTAACTCATAACAACTAAATAAATAATCTATAACCTACAAACATCATCTTCATCCTCCGACTTTGATCCTCTAGCCCAGACTTCATAGAAGCGATCCTTTTGGAGAATCATCATCCGGAACACTTGGAGTAGCTTGCTTACCTTCATTTCCTCTAGACACAATAGTAGGACAATCCCTCACCTTCTGTCCATCCTTACCAAAACCAAAGAAATTCTTTGTACCAACTAGACTTTCCCATAGTGCATCTTACCACAAGTAGTACAAGTAGGCTTACCACCTTGACAAGAATTTCAGTTCTCTAGTTTTACCTTAGGATCCCTAGGTTCATCTTGAATTTGAGCCCTCTTCTTGAACGTAAGTTGATTTTGATCACATGATCCACTCCTATTCATGTTTCTAGAAATCCTAATAACCTTAGACTCCTCTATGGATTGAGAATACACCATGAGTCTAGACAAGTTCATGTCAATGTGGAGCATGACCGTATGAAACTCTTCTATTACAAGGTCGTCAACAACGATCACAAACCTACTCATATGATCCCTAGGGTTAGACACAAAGGATGGCGAATACCTAGAAAACCTAGTAAACTTCAAGGAATACTCCTCAACACTCATATTGCCTTTCTTGAGATTAATAAACTCCTCAACCTTCACCTTCCTCTTCTCACGGGGAAAGTACTTTCCAAAGAAAGACTCCCTAGACTCTTCCACTCTATAGGACCCGACTCAACCTGCCATTTATCTTTCCATTGAGCATACCACGTTGGAGCAAGCTCCCTCAATTGGTACAAATCCAACTCCGCTTTCTCCCTATAAGTCACCCCTATTGTACTCAATACCTTGTACACACCATCTAGAAACTCTTGGGTATCATCTCCCATCTTAGAGCAAAGTAATATAGGAGGATTCATCCTCACAAAGTCTCTCAATCGAGATGTAATAGTGCTCTCCACAATATTCATTCTAGGTTAAATACCCCTATTCATATAGGTTGTCATGGCTCGGGCTAAAGAAAGTAAAGCCTCACTAATCTCCCCATTAATCATTTCTGCGAGAACCACCGGCACGTCATAACCTTAACCTCCATTCTTCAAAACATCTATTATTAATCTTCCTAAAAACACAAGAGAAAATATTAGGAATAGAAACATACAACCTCAACTCTATAGGCACGACACAAGATTGACGTAGAAAGTTAAACTTTATTGTCTTATAGCCTCTCGCTCATAGATGTGTCGTGACTTACACCGATGATCAAGTCTCTATTTGATGTGGCTTTATGAGAATTTTCGATTCCTTAGACCACATAATAAACTAATCTCTGATACCAAGTTTGTCACACCCCGAGAGCACACCCTACAAGATCTGGCACTCTCGGAGTGCAACATGGCGTACTTGATCTCTCGGAGGTCTTGTACAAGCCCTTAGACATCATTCATTTCATACATATATGGAAAGTAGTTCGAAATTAAAACTTTTTCACATGAATTATCTTAAAATATCTTTCATATTAAAAATCATAGAAAACACTAAGTCTTAACATATGCCAATCTTAGACAGAAGAATACTTAGGACACAACCTATACAATACGAATATAGAAACACTTATTCTATTACAATACTTTGAATTAAAATAAATCTAAAGACGATTATGACCTCAATTCAAATGAGGATATACTTCAACTTTGCTTGAACGATAATTCTAAACTTTTTTCAATAAACCTCTCACCATCTATACACACCATTAGAGATAGACAATGAATATGAAATTAGTAGAAACACATGTATTAAGCATGGCTTAATGCATAAAACATGAGAAACGATCATTTATGAGAAACATGCTCTTTTTTATTAAAAATCATGTTAAAAGTATTAAAACAACATTTATGTACAAAACATCACAAATAGCATCAAACATACATCAAAACATGTAAGCATGAGATCCTCCTACCAAAGGTGATCCTTAGTCTCACTTAAGTTAGTTATGAAGCGACCGCCCATACAATCCCTTCACACACCTAAGAGATTCTCTGGATTGATCAGAAGATCCTTTCAGTTTGCTAGAATCCGTTACTTGAGCGAAACTAGATCTTGTGGAATCATATTGAATATTTGACGATACATTCTGTACCTTGCTAAAAATAGCATATACATATATAACATTCTCTTCCAAAAGGTTATCTACTAACATACTTAAGTAATGCAAGAAGAGACCACCCATACACCCTCTCCAGGCTTACCTAAATAATCGTTAAGACTACCTAACTTTAGATCATGTCTACTTATTCAAGTTACTTTCCCTATCTTAAGTCATTCTTAAGACTTCCCTAGGTAATACATGAAGTGACCTTTCCTATACCCCCTTTATAACTTAACTAAGCAACCCTTAAACTACTAAAGGTAAGTACTTCTTAATTTACATGCTTTCTAACTTAAGACATTATCTTCATAAGTTCACTAAGAGATATTCAACATATAAGGACATTCAAGTAATGGTCTTATGGAAAACCTATGGACTCACTCACTAACATCTTCAAAGCCTAATCGTGAAATGTCTAGATAGCGTCCCATACTACCACCTAAACTTCATAGAACTTCTCCAATACTAGTAGGTATCCGATATCATGAGAATAATGAATAACCAAATAGACAATGGTAGCTAATTATGGAATACAGAGTCAACCCTACTCCGTTAAAGGGTGTTTAACTTGCCAATGGTAGAACTTGGACACATCACATATAGGAACATGGTTAAGGAATATGAAGGATTTCTTTGTACTCTAGCCTCATCGTTAACTAGAGCTACTTCCCAAACCATACTCATTTTGTGCTAGCCTTTGTTCTAATAGAGTATTTCAATAAAGGAATACATGAAGAGGTTCCATGTCTAGTTCATAAACCAATTACATTACACCTTACCAAAGGGGCTCCACTAAGGCTACCTTCAATGATCAAGAGGATAGCTCAATGACTTTCCAAAGGATGATGGCATGCCTTTCAATCCAACTAACCATAAGTCCACCATTCACACACGAAGGATACCATTACGACTTTAACTTTCAAGGATATCATAACCTCCAACTAGGTTGAAGGTTCTACATAAAAGAACTTCTTAACAACGTTTACCGTCACATGTCAATAACACATACAGTACTAAGAAGCTTTAGTATACTAAGTAAAGAACTCATATTCACATTGTACATGTGTCATGTAAGGGACACAAGTCTACTAAAGCAAGACACACACATACTTCACATATAACATTTCATTCTAAAGAACATAGGTAAAGACAATATCATCTATAGGTCATACTTGTCACCACTATATTATCATCCAGCTAAGTATCACAAGTATCATATAATCTATCAAGAAACATTCTACTTCAACATCAATTAATCCACATGATGATTACACTATAGTCTACTAAAGACACATGTCAAAAACTAGGACAAGTCATGCTTTGAGTACACATCAACACATAAGTCGTCATGACATTCATAAAATCCACATAATCAAGTTATAACAGGATAAAGCCACAATACTTGAAGTAATGCCGAAGAGGCCACATCATTCACAATTCATATAGTAATCTCGACAAGGCCACATTAGTTAGAAGTATATCACATAAGCACCGCCACCATAAGTGCACCATAAAAAGCATCATCATCATATAATAACTAGAATACATAATACACTACACCATTTAAGGCCTACGACCACACTAAATCTTGATAACTCTTAGAAAGTGTTGCCTAAAATACTTTTGGGGACGCTTTTAAAGTGTAGCCCAAGTTTTTAAATTTTAGCTACAATAATATTAGCAAAAGTTCTAAAGTTACATAAATTGCCACACTTTTAAAGTATGCTATTTTTATAATTGTAAAAACAACACATTATAAATGTGGCCTTAGTGTTTTCACCAAAAAATTATATTCCCTCAAACATTTTAACATTAAATTTTGTTCTCCCTCCAATTTTTCACTGGGCAAAAAAAAAATTTAAAGAAATATTATTACAGCTAATGAACCAAAAAACGTAACATTTCCTAAAACATCAGTTGAAGCTTCAATTTTCAGTTGAAGAATACGATTTACAAGAACTGAAGAACAAGATCGATGAACTCAAGATCACAATCGATTGTATTACGATTTTCATCACATTTTCATCAAATTTCAGCTGAAGAACACGATGTTCAGGTGAATAACTGAAGATCAATACGATTTATTTGAAGATGAACTGAAGAAGATGATTTTCCCCTCACAACTTCCTTGTTGAAGATTGAAGAGCTGAAGAAGATGATTTAATTCAAAGAATCCTCGGTAAAGAGTTGTTCCATCAGATTTATTGTTTAAAATTGAAAGAAAATACTTCATAAATCAACTTTCCTCATGTGTTAAAGCTTTAGAGTTATTGGAATAGAGTTTATCACATTATAGATTTTATCTTCAGAAGTCTAAATTCTAGCTTTAAGATTTGGATATTCTTATGTGAGTCAAAATTTAAAGTTGGGATTTTATGTTCTTCTGTGGTTGATACGAATTTAGTTGATTTTTGGAGTCAAAACTTTAATTTAGCACCACTCGTTTGCTAAATTCATGTTGAGTTTGATTCATGTTTTGGGAGCATCTGTTTTTGATATGGATGTAAAGTGTGGTTCATGAGATGCAGCATCCCCATATCATCTATGAACTATTACTAACTCCTCTCTTCATTACTAGTGTAAATGTGCAAAATACTAAACAAGCGAATGTAGACATCATATACAGTGTTTTGCTTCGTTTATGGCCTTCTTTAATCTCCTTGGTTTACATCTGGGACTAGATTGAGTACAAGCGAAGGCTATCGGCAAACTTTGTTTTCTTATCTGCAAATTGTCTCTTTATAAATAATTCAAAAAAAGTTTTCCCGTCAAGTCAAAGTTTAGTTCTGTTACGTATAAATGGGTTGATTATCTTTGATAGTCTAGTTTTTTCTCTTGAATGTTGAATGTACCAGCTGAAGCTAAGTCGCCTTTATCTAAAGAACTAAGTTAAAGCTAAGTCATCTTTCTTCGAAGAACAGAAATGTTTAAGCTAGCGATACATAGGATATTTTGTCCCCAATACAGATTTGGTCAAGTATTAGTTGCTACTCTACAACTATTTTGAAAGGTTCTAATGCCTGTTTTAATGTGTAGTCACTGTTTTTTTTTGGTCTTCCTAAGTTTATGGTTGTGCTCGCCTTAAGCTTGGTTTGTTCCTTTTTTAATAACATGATTCTATGTTGTCTCTATTTGCTGGAATAATTTTTTTTCCGACTATATGTCTTGAAGTGTCAAGAAGTCATTTTCTTGTTTTTACGTGTTTAGTTGCTTTATTTCCATTTCTACTCTCTTTAATTGCTTTATTTTAGTTTGTACTTTCAACTTGAGGATAATGCTTTCTCCCTTTTCTGGTGACTGTTGCTAGTGATAACATAATAGAAGTAGAAGATTTGTTTTTGTAATATGGTAAACCTGTTGAGTTTTCGATATTGTTGAAAGTGAGGCTTGATTCATTTAAGTTTTAGAAGAATTACGAAAAACCGGTGAAAACTAGATGGAGTGAAAGCTTTGGATGATGCTAAAACCTGTCCTATTTGATAATCTAGATGCAAAAGATGGGAAAATAGCTAGTAACTTTCAAATATTATTACATTTCAAATTCTTGCAAACAAACTAAAAGTAAATAGAACTGTAAAGACAGTCTATGGTCAAGTGCTATAAGAGAAACATTTTATCATACCACTAATTCAATACTGCATAATGATCATTAGAAATTGTATAGCCTGCCAAGACAACTATTTGTATGCTCAGTAGCCCTTAAAAGTGTCCATCCAGTAATATATTCTGTTTATTTTCCTTAATGAAAGATTTTAGATTCTAAGACTCTATTATATCTGTGTGGAAAAGAAAAGGTTGTGTAAATAATATTTACAGATATCTCAAACTTTAGTTTGAGTTTCACTAACTAAGCCTACTTGCCTGACAATGTGAACTAGAAATCGTCTTTTAACACACTACATTCGCTACTATCTCATGTGGTTCTATTCCTCTTTAATTTGGATTTGTCATACATGCATAAATCTCACACTTCTACTCCTTCCCATGTTTTAACATCCAACAAGAAGCTGACTCATTTTGTATCCCTTCCAAAGCGTTATTTTGATATCTTTGTAATGTGGAATCAAAAGCTGTTGTGTAATGTGTATTGCGGAATGTGCAATGTGGAACTCCTTGCCTCTTCTATAATTGTTGCAAATTGATACGTCGTAAATTATAAATGTGCAAGGAAATGGAGGTGATCAAATTTGAAGGGTTGCTACAAGTCAAGTTTATCTCATTGAAGTGGATTATGAAGAGTTTTTGAACTATTTTAAAAGTTTCAATACATTATGTTTGATTTGTGAAATATATTCTTTGCTAAAATATATTGAACTATTGTAAGATTACTTTTTTAACAATTCTGTACACATATTTAGAATATTATTGTATAAGTATGTGTAAGTACACAAGACCTACTATTTTTGAAGTTTATTGCAAATCTGTATATGAATTATTTATGAACCAATTTAATGATTGAGATTATTTATTGTAAAATAGTAGTGGTGTTTTTTAATTTGATATTGTGTCATATATTTTATTGCCAAAATGATTTGACCACACTTAAAAGTGTAGCCTAAGGACTATAAATTGTGGTATACATGGGCAAGAGCTACACTTGAAAGTGTTGTCATACATTAGGTAGAAAAGGTAACACTTTATAATTGTTGTCATACATGCGATAGAAAAGGCAAGACTTACGAATCGTGGGAAATGAGGAAGCTAAGGACACACATATAAGTGTAGTTTTATGAGATAGAAAAGGCGACACTTAAAAATTGTTGTCAAACATTCGATAGAAGAGGCAACACTTACGAGTTGTGGGCAATAAGGAATCTAAGGCTACATTTATAAGTGTAGTTTTGAATGATAAAAAAGGCATCACTTTAAAATTGTTGTCATACATTCGATAGAAAAGGAAACACTTGAATTTCGGTCAATAAGGAAGCTATGGCCACACTTATAAGTGTAGTTTTATGAGAAAGAAATATTGCTATTTGAGGTTCATAAAAGCATCGCCATTTGCCTTTTAGGCTACGCTTTCAAGTTTTGCCTAAACTCTAAAGTAACTCTCCATTCGGGCACCCGTGGAAAACTATTTCCTAAAGTCAAAAGGTGTGGCCTTTTATCAAAGGCCGCACATTTTGCTAGTTTAGGCTACACTTTATTGGGGTGGCCGTAGGCCTAAAATGGTGTAGTTATACAGACAATTTAGTTCAACATATCATTGATCCAATCCTCACAACTTCAATCTATAGTCAACTCAACCAACACAATACTCAATGCCCTTACAATGACCATGATCACCAATTCAATCCAATAATTACAATACAGAATGAATAAAAGATAATTCAATATGAATATATGAAATTAGGGCAGTCAACTAACAATTCTAGCATGATTCATTCATAATTCAATAGCCCTAACAAAACTACATATGAATTCAATAGCATTAAGACATAATCAAATCACCCATAAGTAGCCAAATCTCGAGTTATATGAATTACATGAGTTCATAGAGTTTCTAGGTTAAAATAATCTAATATATAACAATTCAATCAATATACAATGATTCAAAAGTTTTAATACAATAACCAATGGATAGATTATAAAATTGGACAAGTTCATATTTGGAACACTTTAGAAATCACTTTGAAGATTTGATCCTTAAAGAAAATATATTCAAGGATGAAGGCCATACCTAAACTGCGATCGAAATCCCAATAAACTGATGGAGAAAACTTTAGAAAATTAGTCTTCTTCCTTGGAGCTTCAAATCATCATCAATGGTGGTTTTGGAGTGAAGAATGGAGAGGTTTTGTTTTGAGTTGAGGGTTTAGACTTGATTGCTGAGTTTACGGGTATAAAAAGACTCAATTACCATAAATAGGTCATTCCAGAATTACCCAAAAGACCCCTGCACTTATTAGATATTTTAACCAACTCAAATTTTACTTAATAATGACGTGACCAAATCTAGCATTTTACTGCGTGTCACAGAGTATTTTTCAAATCCTATTTCTAGAAAATTTGGAGAGAAAATGATTCATTACAACCCTGAATCACATGGAAAACATGTGCCCTTTTCAGTGCCAGCTGCGCGACGCGCAGCGACTTCCAAATGTTGGTTGGCGCGGCAGCTTGGCAGTCTTATATTTGCGTCCTCCTTTGGGACCCTTGGGCTGGTCCCCGGGGCGTCCTTCTCGGACTTTTCAACCCTTAACATGTCATGCTATGTGTAGGAACCATATATAATAAATTTCACATTCAAACCATCCCCCAAATCTCCACTACAAAACACTACGACACACTAGTTTGACTTCGACTAGTTTCCGGATGTCTTGGATGTTCTTGGATGTTTGACCGCCAAATAATTCCAAACATTATATACTTCCTATAAACAATATTTTAAAAAATTTAAGGACTTTAAAACATCATGACAAACATGTTAGTCTCTCGTTTCTCCTAGGTCATTTTCAGAGACGTTACACGGTTCCCTCTCAAGGACCTCAAGTGCCCCAACTGCCTCCAACGCCCAAAGGCCCTCAAGCTTCCTAAATTGAAGGGGACATGAATAATGTGGAGATAAAGTCTGATCTTAGGGTTTTTAAAAACTCATGAAGGCTCAAGCTCAACTCGTCATTAATCATGCGGCTGCCCAAGCTAACATAGGAGTTGGACCTCAACCAAATGCAAGTACTCCCGCTTCTGGACTCCGGGATTTCATGAGGATAAACCTTCCTACTTTACATGGTACCAAGGTGGATGAATATTCACAAGGCTTCATTGTTGAGGTGTTCAAGGTGGTTGATTCTATGGGTTTGACTCCTAGAGAGAGAGGAGCTAGCCGCTTATCAACTCAAAGATATGGCTCAACTGTGGTTTTAGCAATGGAGGAATGAGATACCCTTAAAGGAAGGTCTGGTAGATTGGGAAGTGTTCAAAGCAGCTTTTCTTGATAGATTCTTTCCCATAGAATTGAGGGAGATAAAGTTGGTGGAATTCATAAACCTTCATCAAGGGAGTATGAGTGTGAAGGAGTACTCTCTAAAATTAAAACTACTCTCTAAGTATGCCCCAACCTTGGTAGCCAACCCTGGACCTAAAATGAATAAATTCGTGATGGGTTTATCTAGATTGGTGGAGAAGAATTGTCGTACGACAATGATCCATAATTATATGGATATCTCTAGGGTCATAGTGTATGCTAAAAAAATTGAGGAGTCAAAGCTTAGGGAAAGAATAGGGATGGAAAGAGGTCTAGAATGGATGAATCAAGTCAATTCAAGTCTAAGAAGATGTTCTATAATCAAGACTCATCCATGAGTAACAAGGATAGGGTTTCCAACTAATACTCCTAAGGAGGTGGACATTCTCTTGAGAGATCAAGATGTACTAGATGTTGGAAGCAACACTTGGGTATGTGTCTTGCCAGTACGGATGGTTGCTTTCGGTATGGTAATAGGGGCGTATAAGATGAGGGATTGCTCGGTCCTAAAGGCAAATGGGAAAGAGGTCAACCAAGCTCCTGATAGTGGTCTATATCCTAATGCTCCAAAGAGAAATCGTTTCAATGCACTCCGATCAAAAAGAGAAGAGTAATCCGAAATGAAAGCCCCGGTAAATCTTAATTCTTTATGGTTGTTTGGTTTTGCTATAGATGGGTTTACCTATGTGGGGGAGTATGAGTTGAGTAAAAGATTAGTCAGTATCCGTTATCTTTTCCTTCTATTCTTATTCATGCTTGAGAGTTAGAATGTCATAGTAGTTTGTTTCATGGAGTTTAGGAGTCTAGTTGAAGATGAATTTCATTGTTCTCCTTGCATTGTGCATTCCATGTGATTATGTTTATGTTGTTAGATGAGTTTACATGTTCTTGTCTCTCATATTGTCATGCCTTCATAATTAATTGCTTAAACAATGAATTATTGAATTGTTAAGCATGCTTCACTGTGAAGAGTTTGTTCTCACTGTAAAGAAATTGAAAAAATGACTAAATTGTATTTTCTTGAAGAATGGTTTCAATGTGTGTAGAAATGTTTTATATGAAGATGTATAATTTTGGAGAAGGTATTTCCTCCATAAATTATCACGACCCAAAGTACCCTGTAGAAGTTAGGGAGAACCCTCGGTTCATGACCAGGCGTACTTGACCCTTTGGGGTCTTGTACAAGCCCTTTAATTATCATTCATTACATAAGACATGAAAAGTAGTGCAAAATTAAAAAAATTTCACAAATAAAATTCTAAAAAGGAAATCTTTCGTAAATACTTAAGAAATTTCATCGTCACAAGCCAACTTAAAGACATGACATAATATCTTAGGGACACGACCCTTTACATTGAAATAAAATACATAATAAGTCTTTAAATAAGAAACTAAGAAAGGACTAAGCCCTCGAATATTTGAGGACATACTTTGTCTTGAGAGGAACTTTCCTAAGATTCGCCTTCAAACCTTGAAAAGCTTCCAACCTATGGTTATAGTACAGAAAAGTATTGGGTTAGTACAAATAAGGTACTAAGTGTGGCATATGCAAAAACATGCGAAAAGGGACATTTTAGTAAAAATACATTTTCATGCCAATTAGGTAAAACATTAAAGAATATAGATGCAAAACATCTTAAGAATCATCATTTAACACTTAGGAGGAGAATTTTCATATCTTTACACTCAAAAGGACACTTTACAGTAAAATATCCCAAACATTACAATAAGTTCATTTAACAATTACAGTGAACTACTTAGACTCCAAAATGGGGAAACTTCCAAAACATTGCCAATGAGGAATAACCAGCATTTCATCGAAGTTTCCCTTAGTAAATCATCCTAAGACTCTCTAAGGTATGACATGAAGAAAACACACATATACCTCCTTCAATAAAGCCCAAGTAGACCATCAAGACTTCCTTCCATTCAGCATACTCACCTCGGGATAACAAGCACCCACTCAATGGCAATACAATAGAAGAACACCCAACAACACACCAAGAATTCCCTTTTGGAATGCCTACTTACTGCAATGAGTAGATGGCGTCCCATACCACCACCTACCCTAAGTAGTACACTCTTTTTGAAGATTTGGCACCAAGACTACCCTTTCGGAAGGTCCTACACAATGTAATGAATAGATAGCGTTGCATACCACCACATAACCTAAGTAGCACTTTCTTTTAGGATACATAGTTCAATCAATTCAAATAAGACTCACCAAGACTCCCCTTTCGGATTGCCTACCTAGTGCAATGGATAAATGCAGTCCCATTCTACTAACTACCCTAAGTTGAACAATCCTTTAGAAGACTTAGCACATTAATTTCTATTGTTGGAGTAATCTTAACAGACATAGACCATTAGAGCAAGACATGGAATCCCGACATTAACCCTTATCGGGTGACGGATCCTCACTTGCCTAGATTAAGGTAATTCCTTTTATATTTTACATTGCTTTCCCAATAGCTACACCTATGTGGGCGCATAGTGAAGGGATAAGGAGATATCTACTAAGTACTCATTCTCTACTAACGAGGAGTACTCATATCAAGAGGTACATTGGAATACAGCATCTCAACTCACGATGTGTAACCACCTCTTCTTCATATCCTCTCGGTGCTAGACATAACCCCCAAAGATTCGAAACACATTAATCTATACGTTAAGGATCACTAGTGAACACCACTTCTCAACTCACGAAGGACATTCATACTCCGACCTATCTTAGAAAGATCTTAGGATGTAGTGAGGTTGCTACTAAACACTTCATCTCAATTATTGAAGAGTGTTCACCCTAAAACTCCTCTATTTACTAAACTTATCTTCATCCATTCATTTAAGTGTGTGTGTATACTTGTTATCACATCTTGCATATAAGCATCATTTCATTGACATTAGCTTGTATACATGTTGTAGACCTACATTTATCAATTAACACAATTTACATGCTTCTCAAAGTCATATACTTTTCCTATGCATAATCCATGCCAAACATGCAATTTAACTTCACAAAACACAAGACAAGACTTATCTTCAATATCACTTCATTTCATATACTAGGACTTCAAAGCCATAGTCATAAAACATACTAAGTAATATCAAATTCATCAAATAAACACTGCCACCAAGAAGTTGGACCATACAACTCAAGAGCAATTAATCATAAGAAATACACAATATAAGAAACTCACCCTATAGCAAAACCATCATCAGCTATAACCAATTTCTCAATATTTCATCATACTAAGGCCCTTAGGGCAGTAGCTAAACCAAAATAACAACATAAGAAAACCAAAGTTCATACCTTATCCAAACATGCTCATTTAACACATTTCTTACCAAAAGTTTGAAATATGCATATACATGAGCTCATTAAGTTCTTAACATTAAAATCTTCAATTCATACTAGAATAAACACATTTAAACCATTAGAACACTTTTACAAGAAGACCCATGCTTAAAATTAATGATATAAGGAATTTGACTTTGAAAACTCTTTTTGAAATCTTTTTGAAATGACTCCTTGAATGGAAGAGGGTTAAAGGATGGATACCATGCCTCAAATTCAATACAAACCACTGATTTTTGATAAAGTACACGTCCCAACCAGCCCTCCAAGTTTTTCTTTACTTCTATCTTCCAAAGAGACTTGAGAGAGAATTCTAAGGGAGAGGGGTTGTGGGTTATAGGAAATGAAGTCTAAGATTAGGTATTAGGGTTTAAAATAAATTAATACACCTAAATAACCCTAAAAATAACTCCCTAGGGTCATAAAAGTCTTGGGGTGAATTTACCAAACACCCCAAGACTTCACAGTTAAAAAACAGCTTTTGCAGGCAACACAAATGGTTCCCTACAGATGGGCCGTCTGTCAACCAAGGCCCCGTCAATGGGGTGTTGTTGGTTGGGACTGCAAATCTCCAATGTACATGCAGGCTTCCATGTACAAACGACGGACCAGGTCGACAGGCCATCTCCTGGTCGACTGGTCGTCGATTGGTCACTGCTTTTTGGGAGTTTTGTCTCTGTTTTGGTATCCTGTTCTAGGGCCCCTCCTGGGACCTAGATGGAGTCGTACCCAGATGTTACACCCCTAAACGTAGTTGTCTAGATCTTAGGAACACCTCACATCAATTTTAACCAAAACGAACACTTAAAACTCACTCAAACACCTAAAAACTCACAAGTACTTTCTAAGGCATATCTTCCGAACATCATGGACGTTCTTGGACGTTTGACCTGAAAACTTAACCTTCAAACAATTCCTACGAACACTAAAGTAACTCATTTTTAAAAAAAATTAACTCAAGAAACACTCCATAGGATCTAGTTCACCTTAGTTCGTTTTGGGGCGTTACATTTTCTCCCATATAAAATAACATTCTTCATTGAATGACACTAAAACTTCAAGAACAACAAGGAATCACTTATCATCACACATCACATTACAATCAAGGATAAAAAACTCAAAATAAACAATGAACTATCAAGGAGCATCATTTCACACTTTCAAACACTAGCAACATAAGCAACTCTTTGCAAAACTTCAAAAGTAAAAATTCATTCTTAACCTTCTTTTATAGAGGAACTACCTTCTATAACATTAAACATTCTAATATACAACACATTTTCACACATTGAAACTTCAATTAAGGCAAGGAAAATTTTTTTCTCGAATTGCAAAATTTTCACAGTGAGCATTAACTGTAACACTACCAAACATACAAAAAATTTCAAAATTTCATTCTTTGAGCAATTCATCAAGATTACATGATCATATTAACTATAAAACCATATAAAATCATTTAATAACATAAAAACAAACAATCATAAAGAGTTAAGACTTTTAAAACCATCAACTCCAGATTAGTTATCCTTCCTAGCCCCATCCAATAGGATGGGTTCTTCTATGGAGCATTAGGATATAGGGAAGCTTGAGTGACCTCTTTGCCTCTTACTTTGATGTTAGTGAAATACCTCATCTTGTGGGCCTTATCACCACATTCAAAACAAACATTTGTTCCGGCAATAACCCTACCCAAATGTTGCTTCCCACAAGTAGGGCACCTAGTCCTCTCAAAAGTATGGCCCCCACCATGGGAATTTTGGTTTGGAGCGTTATTCTTCTTTCCCATGGAAGAATATTGGTGATAGAACCTCTTCTTAGGCTTTTGGTTACTAGAATCATCCGACCTAGTCCTCTTACCCTCTTGCCTTACCTCCCTAACTTTGGACTCCTCAATTTGTTATGCATAGACCATGAGCCTTGAGATATCCATGTCATTAAGAAGCATTGTCGTACGACACTATTTATCCACCAATATAGACACTCCCATCTCAAATTTTTTCATCCTAGCCCTAGGGTTGTCTACCATGTTTGGTGCATACTTGGAGAGTTGGGTGAATTTGAGAGAGTACTTCTGCACACTCATTCCTCCTTGACGAAGGTTTATGAATTCAACCATCTTCTTCTCCCTCTAATCTAGGGGAAAGAACCTATCTAGGAAAGCCTCTTTCAATTCCTCGCAATAAACTAGATGTCTATTTAAAGGTCTCTCTACCCTCCATTGCTCAAAACCAAACTTGAGCCACATCTTTGAGTTGGTAAGCGGCTAACTCCGCTTTCTTCCCTAGGGGTCACATCCATAGCATCTACCACATTGAAAACTTCATCTATGAAATATTGTGGATATTCATCCACCTTAGTTCCATGAAAAGTAGGAGGGTTCATCCTCATGAAATCCCGAATTCTAGAAGGGGGAGTACTAGCATTAGGTTGGGCCCTACCTCCTTGGTTATCTTGGGCAACAAAGTGATTGTTGACGACATGAGCTTGAGCCGTCGTGAGTTGGGTCAAGTTCATTAGGGAAGCCCCAAACTCCGCATTAGTCATATCCCACTCAACAAAAGGAGCTTGAGGCATAGGAGGCACTTGGGGAACTTGACGCACTTGAAATTCCGGAGGCTCTTGAGGTTCTTGAAGGGGAACCTCCTCATTCTCTTCCTCTAGGACAACAATAGGAACTTGGCCAACACGCGGAGGGATCCTCTCATTAGCTACAACTCCCTCCTCACTTATCACTGTTCATCTCCTCATATTCATTTCCTATAAATACAAAGAGAAGTGGTTGAGAAAAACACCTTATATAACTCAACTCTAAGGCATGATATTAGAATTGAGAAGAAAGTGAAACTTCTATCATCCTATAACCTCTTGTCCATGGATGTGTCGTGACTCACACCAATGACCAAGATAATACTAGATGTGGCTTGTGAGACTTTTAGAACCTAAACTAATTCCCATAACCTTATGCTCTGATACTAGGTTTTTCACGATCCATAAGTACCGCCTAGAAGTTAGGGAGAACCCTCGGTTTGTGACCTGTTTTACTTGACCCTTTGGGTTCTTGTACAAGATCTTTAACTATCATTCATTACATAAGACATGGACAGTAGTGCGGAATATAAAACTTTTCACGGATAAATTTGTAAAAAGGTAATATTTCATAAATACTTAAGAAATCTCATCGTCACGAGCCAACTTTAAGACATGACATAATATTTTAGCGACACGGTCCTTTACGTTGAAATAAAATATATAATAAGTCTTTATATAAGAAACTAAGAAAAGGACTATGCCCTCGAATATATGAGGACATACTTTGTCTTGAGAAGAACTTTCCCAAGATTCTCCTTCAAACCTTCAAAAGCTTCCAACTAATACTTATAGCATAGAAAAGTACGGGGGTAGTACAAATAATGTTCTAAGTATGGCATATGCAAAAACATGCGAGAAGGGACATTTTAGTAAAAACACATTTTCATGCACATTAAGTAAAACATTCAAGAATATAGAAGCAAAACATCGTAAAAATCATCATTTAAAATTTAGAGGAAATTTTCATAATTTTAAACTCAAAAGGACACTTTACAGTAAAATATCCCAAACATTATAGTATATTCATTTTAAAATTATAGTGAACTACTTAGACTACAAAGTGGGGAAACTTCCAAAACATTGCCGATGAGGAATAACCATCATTTCCATCGAAGTTTCCCTTCGTAGATCATCCTAAGACTCTCTAAGGTAAGACATGAAGAAAACACACATATACCTCCTTTAATACAGCCCAAGCCGACCATCAAGACTTCCTTCCATTCGGCATACTCACCTCGGGATAAGAAGCACCCACTCAATGTAAATACAATAGAAGATCACCCAACAACACACCAAAAATTCCCTTTCGGAATGCCTACTTAGTGCAATGAATAGATGGAGTCCAATACCACCACCTACCCTAAGTAGTACACTCATTTTGAAGATTTATCACCAAGACTCCCCTTTCGGAAGGTCCTACACAATGTAATGGATATATAGCGTTGCATACCACCACATAACCTAGGTAGCACGTTCTTTTAGGATACTTAGTTCAATCAATTCAAATAAAACTCACCAAGACTCCTCTTTCGGATTGCCTAGCTATTGCAATGGATAAATACCGTCCCGTTCAAATAACTACCCTAAGTAGAAGAATCCTTTAGAAGAATTAGCACATTAATTTCTATTGTGGGAGTTATCTTAACAGACATAAACCATTAGAGCAAGACATGGAATCCCGACAGTAACCCCTATCAGATGAGGGATCCTCACTTTCCAAGAGTAAGGTCATTTTTCTTACCTTTTACATAGCTTTCCCATAAGATACACCTAGCTATACCATGGCTTTCCCACTAAGTACTCATTTTCTACTAACGAGGAGTACTTATCTCAAGAGGTAAATTGGAATACAACATCTCAACTCACGAAATGTAACCACCTCTTCTTCATATCCTCTTGGTGCAAGACATAACCCCCACGGATTCTAAACACTTTAAACTATAGGTTAAGGATAACTAGTGAACACCACATATAAATTCACAAAGGTTATTCATCCTCCGATCTATCTTAGAAAGCTCTTAGGATGTAGTGAGGTTGCTACTAAAGAATTCATCTCAACTAACGAAGAGTGTTTACCCCAAAACTCCTCTACCTACTAAACTTAGCTTCATGCATTCATTTAAGTGTGTGTATACTTATGAGCACATCTTGCATATAAGCACAATTTCATTATCATTAGCTTCTATACATGATTTAGACCTACATTCATCAATTAGCACACTTTACATGCTTCACAAAGTCATATACTTTTCATAGGCATAATCCATGCTAAACATGAAATTTAACTCAACAAAACACAAGACAAGACTTATCTTCAATATCACTACATTTCATATACTAGGCCTTCAAAGCCAGAGTCACAAAACATACTAAGTAATATCAAGTTGATCAAATGAACACCGCCACCAAGAAGGTGGACCATACCACTCAACAGCAATTAATCATAAGAATTACACAATATAAGCAACTCACCCTATAACTAAACCATCATCATCTATAACCAATTTCTCAATATTTAATGATACTAAGGCCCTTAGTGCATTATCTAAACCAAAATAACAACATAAGAAAACCAAAGTTCATACCTTACTGAAACATGCTCATTTAAACCAATTTGTTACCAAAAGTTTGAAATATGCATATACATGAGTTCATTAAGTTCTTAACATTAAAATCTTCAATTCATACTAGAATAAACACATTTAAACCATTTTTTTACTTTTACAAGAAGACCCATGATTAAAATCAAAGATAGAAGGAATTTGAGTTTGAAAACTCTTTTGAAATATTTTAGAAATGACTCCTTGATTAGAAGAGGGTTCAAGTATGGATACCATACCTCAAATGAAATACAAACCAATGATTTTTTATGAAGTAGACGTACCAACCATCCCTCCAAGTTCTTCTTGACTTCGATCTTCCGAAGAGACTTGAGAGAAAATTCTAAGGGAGAGGGGTTTTGGGTTTTAGGAAATGAATTGTAAAATTAGGTCTTAGGGTTTTAAATACTTTTATGTACCTAAATAACACTATCAAAATTTCGCTAGGGTAATAATTGACTTGAGGTGAACTTACAAAACATCCCAAGAATTCACAGGCAAAAGACAGGTTTTGGAAACAGCACAAATGGTTCCCTACAAACGGGTCGTTTGTCAACAAACGCCCCGACAATGGAGTGTCTATAGTTGGGATTGGAACTCTCCAATGTGCAAGCTTTCATATCCAAACGACGTACTAGTTCGATGTTCCATCTCCTGGTTAACTTGCCATCAATTGGCTCGTCGATTGGTCACTACATTTTAGCAGTTTTTTATAAGTGTTGGGGTCCTCTTCTAGGGCCCCTCGTTGGTCGTTGATGGAGTCGTACCCGGATGTTACACCCCTAAACGTATTTGTCTAGGTCAGAGGATCACCTAACTTCAATTTTAAGCAAAACGAACACGTAAAACTCACTCAAACACCTCAAGACACACAAGTTCTTTCTAAGGCATATCTTCTGAACGTCATTGACGTTCATGGACGTTTGACCTCAAAACATAACCAAACTTCACACACAGCCTACGAACACTCAAGTATCTCATTTTAAGACAAAAATAAGTCAAGAAACACTCATGAGGCTCTAGTTCACCTTAGTTTGTTTTGTGGTATTACATAAATGATGAAATAAGTGTGTGTTTTGAGTTATGGAAATAGTTCCAAAAACATTCATATATTCCTAAAAATGCTTATTAAAGTGTAGTTTGTGTTCCTTTATAATTTTTTACATTGACTATGAATGTTTTGAGCATGATTGGATGTGTTATATTCTTGTAGTTTAGTCCATGAAGTCCTTAAAAGTGCTTAGTGTCATTCGAGAACGAATGCTTTTCTTAGTTGGGGAGAATGTAAGGACCCTCATATTGAACTAGGTTGAACTAGAGTTTTGCTAGTGTTTCATTAGTCAAAAGTGTGTCAAAATAACTAATTTTAATGTTTGAAGTCAGTTTGTAACTTTGGAAGTCAAACATCAAGGGACGACCAAGACGTTCGACGACTTGACGTCTATGTGCTTAGGTGAGATCTTTTATGCATTGGCATGTTTGGTATGTTTTTAGGAGTACAAATTGATAGTGGAGAATCATAACACCTACATGATAATATATAGGGGTTTAACTCCCGGTAACGAATCCACGTAGGACCCACAAGGGGCCCTAAAAGAGGACCCCCATGTTTAGGCAGAATCTTCCAAGTATGTGCCATCAACGAGCACCCATCAGCAGGTTGTGCTTAAATCTAAGCTCCACCGTCTTGGTCGCTGTTCCATAATTTGTGCTGGGGAGATTTTCCCAACAATTCCAGCCTCTTAACCAAACAACGCCCCAGCAGAACGTGTCGTCGATCAAATGACGCCCCGTAGCTAGGGGTCCGTAGAAGGCCACTATGAAAACTTGTAAAAATCGGCTGAGCTTGGGGTGTTATTGTTAATTCATACCAAGTATTTTATGAACCATGGAAAACCTTTTTGGGGTTTTTATGGTATTTTAATTTTGTTTACAACGCTAGACCTAGATAAGTCTTCGTTTCCAAATACCCAAAACCCATCCCTCAAGAAAGAACTCTCTCAAACTCCATAAAAAATAGATCTCAAGGAAGCGCTAGAAGTGAAGGTTTTGGACGTTTTCTTCATCAAAATTTCATGTGTTTCTTCACATTTGAGGTATGGTAGTTTATACTTTATCTTTCTTTCATTCAACGAGCCATTCAGAAGAGATTTCAAAAAGGGTTTTAAACTCCAACTTCTTCAATCCTTGTCTCGAAGCATGGGTCTTTGCATGAAAACGTTTTAAGGATTAAAATATGTTGTTTGTAGAGTTATTTGGTAATTTTAATTTCAAAACTTCAATGAGACCATGCTTATATTTATCATCAACTTTTTGTTTAAGAAGTGTGTTTGTTGCTTTGAGCTAGATAGTGTTAGATTTTAGTTTGTAATGTTGTATTTTTGGTAAGCTACTGCCTATATATGCCTACTTCTGTTGTTTTTCTGAAATATAGATAAAAGGTGGTGAAATCTTGGATGAAGGGTAAGTTGTTATATCTATTGTAGTTTCAATTGAAATGATTCTTGTGTGGTATGGTCCACCTTTGGTGGCGATGTTTACTTGAAGTATATGAATATGTATTTATATGTGTATTATAAGTATGGCTTTGAAGATTAATATGTGAAGTAAAGTGATAATGATAATTTTCATGTTGATATGCTTTATGAAACTTGAAATGTATCTTATGTAGAGATTATATCTAAGTGAAGTATATGCATATATGAAGCACGGTAGTGTGTGATATATGACGAATGAATGTATAGGTATGTTTATGAGTCAATGTTATGAAAATGGTGATTATGTAAAAGGTGTTCTCATATGTACTCACACACAAATTCTTTGAATGAATGAGTGAAGTTAATGAATTTGATTTGGGAATTTTAGGGTACATACTCTTTGTGAGTAGAGATGAACTGTTTGGACCATCCCTACTATTCCTATAGTATGAAAATGGGGACTTTACAGGTGAATACTCTTCTTTGGTAGAGATGAAGTGTTTAGTAGGAACCTCACCATTCCCAAGAGCTTTCTAAGATAGGTTTGAGGGTTGATACCTTTCGTGAGTGGAGAAGTGGTGTTCACTACTTATCCCTTAACCTTTAGTAATGAATTTTAAAGACTCCGTGGGGAAGTTATGCTTAGCACCAAGAGAATTTGAAGAAGAGGTGGGTACACTTCGTGAGTACAGATGATGTATCCAATGTAGCCCTTGAGATGGGTTCTCCTCACTAGAATATGATGAGTCACATAGAAGAAATCTCCTTATCCCTTAACTATGTGGCTGCATAGGAGTAGCTATTGGAAACCCCATGGAAAGGCACAATAACGACCCTCCTTAGGCAAGTAGGGATCCCTCATCCGGTAGGGGTTAATATTGGGATTCCATGTCTAGATCTCATGGTTTATGTTTGTTAAAGCAAGTCCCTATAAAAGTATGCAATGAACTAAGTCTTCTAAAAGGTGTACTACTCAGGATAGGTGGTGATATTGGATGCTATCTATCCAGTGCACATGTAGCCATTTGGAGGGAGTCTTGGTGTGTATATTTATGAAATATATGAATGGGTCATTATCCAATAAATCAACAAAGCATGTTAAGGTTATGTCTTGCACGATGAAGATTTTGAATGATTAATGGGCTGTGCCTAATCTAGGGGAATCTTCAAGTATCACATGATATGAGTAGTAGTATGGGATGCTACTTTTACATTGCACTATGTGTAATTGGGGCTTATCTTGGAGAAGGGTTCTTATGTGAAGTGCGTAAATGTAAGTATGTTCCTCTACTGTCTTTGATATTGAGTGTGGTCTTGTTACCCTTGTGATGTAAACTGATTGCCGGTAGTCTAGAGGATCACTTACATGTGTATTGAAGGGATTGTATGGGAGGTTTCATCATGCCTTACCATAGTGAGTCTTAGGATAACTTTGGATAGGTTAACTTTCAAGTGAAATGAGTTCACTGTATGTTCTAATGGAAATGACTTCCCTGTAAGGTTTTATGGTTCAATGTAAAGTGTATTCTTGTGTTAAAATTATGGAAGTTTTACTTTATCTGCTAAATTATGATTTACATGTTGTTTTTCTACTATATTCATGAAGGTTTTACTTATATATCATGAACGCTGTATTTTAATTAAAATGTCCTCTTTTGTATGTTTTTGCGTAATTCCTTATTTAGTAAAATGTTTTTACTAACCCCATACTATTCTGCATTCTATAAGTATAGATTTAAGGAAAGTGAAGTTCAGAAGGGAAGCTTGGGAAGTTCACTCTCTCAAGACTCTGTATGTCCTCATATATTCGAGGACATAGTCTATTTTTCTTTAGTTATTCTTTAAGACTTGTATAAGACTTATTATGTATTTTTATATCAATGTTAAGGGCCATGACCCTAACATATTTAAGTTGTGTCTTTAAGTTTGCTTGGGACGATGAGACTTTTTCCTTAGTATTTTATAAAAGATGTTTCTTATTATTATTATTGTGAATAGTTTTAATTCCTCACTACTTTTCATATCTTATTTAATGAACGATTGTTAAGAGGGTTGTACATGACCTCCGAAGGGTCAACTACGGCTTGTGACGACTCAAAATTGCTCTTCTTCTACGGTGTACTTGCGGGTTGTGACAACATGATACGACCTCTAAGAATTGTGTTACGCCCCTACCACTCTAATACGGGTTCATTAGGAAAGTTGAACTTCACTACCGTTGTTCGAAAATCAATGGAAGCAAAACAAGCATGCAATTAATCCATTCCCAAAACAACATCAAAATCAACCATATCAAGTTCTACCAAATCCACCCATATAACTCTATTGGGCAAGGATATAGGATAACTCTTAAAGAAATCTTCTACACACAACGGACTCACCTAGCAAGGTAGTAACTGAAAAAGGTTCAATCAACACATCAGGTAGAACATCAAACTTTCTAGCTACTAGAGTGGTTACAAATGATTAAGTAACACTAGGGTAAAATAAAGAACAAACATGAATAGAGAAGAATTGTAACATTCAGTTGACCATATCGGGAGATTCCTCTTGCTCACCCTTTGAGCGAAGAGCATATAAGCGGTTATTCTTTGGAGTTCTGGAACTAGGACCGCTTGCTTGAGCTTGAGCACTCCCCTCTTCTTGACTCCTCAAGTTAGAACAATCCCTAATCTTATGTCCACTCTTCCCACACCCAAAGAAATTTTCCATCCCAACTAGGCACTCACCCCAATGCTTCTTACCACAATTGGTACAAGTAGGTTTCTTGCTAGGTGAATTCCCGTTTCTTCCCTTTTGGGACTTAGTACTTGACACCCTATCCTTGTTATCCTTGGGAATATTTGAAGGAACTTTGTTGTAGACCCTCTTCTTTAACCTAGGATTGTCTTGAATTTCAATCCTACCTATGTAAGACATCCCTCATATGACTTGGTCCTCTTAAACTCCCTATGCTTCCTCTGAATTCTAGTATCCTCAAACTTTTTGAGCATGCACCATCAAGCGAGAAATGTCCATACTATCATGAATCATCTCCAAACAACACTATTAAAATAGTTCATCAGACACTCCCATCACAAAGCGAATCATCTCATCCCTAGGATTAGATACCAAAGAAGGAGCATACTTGGACAATTTAGTGATCTTCAAGAAGTACTCTTGCACACATATACCTCATTGACTAAGGTTGATGAATTCTTAAACTTTGCCTCCCGTTTTTCCCCAGTGAAGAACCAATCAAGAAAATCCCTTCTAAGCACCTCCCATGTTATAGGAACCACTCTCAAATCCCTATTGTCTCTCTATTGGGTATACCAAGTTTGAGCCACATCCTTAAGTTGATACGAGGATAGCTCAACCATCTAATTACAACTCACTCCCATAGCATATGGGATCATGCAGACCTTATTCACCAAGTCTTGTAGATCTTCATTCACCTTAGACAAAAAGAACATTGGAGGGTTCAACCTGGTGAAGTCCCTCAAGAAAGAAGCCATGGTACTAGCATTTTGTTGAACATGAGGTCCAACTTCTACATTTGTTTGAGCCATTATGGCTTGATCTTGAGTAGCTACCACATTGGCTTGGGTTATCATAGCTTGGACCAAACATATAAAAGCCATTCTTATCTCTACATTAGTCATAGGTGGAGTAATGACCGGACCTCGGTCTTGCGGGGGGAAAATGGTCGCATTTTTGAGGGGCTTGGTTGTCTTGAGGAGGACTCCCATATTAGCCAAATCTTCCTCCACTCTCCTTGAGGCCACCCTTCTCGTAGTCATCTCCTATAACCACAAGAAAAGAGTATAAGTAACGCACAGAGTTACTACTCTTGAGGCATGACTTTCAGGATTATCAATAAGTGAAAATTCATATGCGTCACATAGCCTCTCATTAATAAGTGTGGCACGCTTCACACCCATGAAAAAGACTCTACATAAACGTTATATAGTGAGACATCAATCCTAAGATTACTTCAATCTCATACTCTGGTACCAAGTTTGTCACGACCAAAGAGCACCCCTAGACTTAACCAGAGTCGTCATCCTCGGAGAGAACTTGGACAAGCCCTTAGCATCCTTCATAACATATCATAGGTCAAAATGCAAAAAAAATAAATAAAAATACATATTGAGCTATACATAGACCTCTCACATATCATATTTGGAGTTTACTTAGACTCCTCGCATTTGAAGCTTTATTAGGTTTCTTGTTAGAAAAAATAACCAATACTTACAAATATAGGCAAATTCTTTGTCTTAAATTAAAAAATCTAATACGAAATATAAAAATTCGGTCATAGCCCTCTTAAAAATTCAAATTTTCCACATAGGGCTTACAACAAAAGTATCCAAACATAGTAAAGACATGAATGTCTTTATACAATAGCACTGTTACTAAGGTAAAACACATGACACCATCCTTGAACTAGCGTACCTACAAATACTTGGGGAAAATTCAAAGTTTTCTTACCAAGAGACCTTGATACCTTAATGGCCCGAACCTACATTGTTTGGGAAAAAGGAAATAATATGGGTTAGTACAAACACATTTACTTAGTATGGAAACATATGCAAGTAAAATAATAGAAATCATGCTTAAAAAGTACATTTAGTTCAAAGCAATCCTAAGTCACTCTTAAAAGCCTATATGCACAACTAAGAACATATACAATCCAATAAACATAACATCACTTAGGACAAGTACATATTAAACACAAGACAAACACCATCATAAAGTCAAGTTAATATGGATATTAACAATATTATGTCAGAATTCATGACATCACATCTTATAGGACGCTTTGCCCTTCCCAAGCATACAAGTACAATCCTTATGTGAAGGCCCATAACCCGACATACTCAAGCAAAAAAAAAAGTTAATAAGCAATGTCAACATTTTATATATCTTTATATAATGTGTGTTTTTCATCATATATATCAATTTAGACTAATAGCATGTTCATCAATGAAGCTAACATCATATCGTATCATCAACATGTATAGACATCATATGCATTTCACTCATATCATAAGTACATAAGAAAATCCTCCTTGGACTTCCCTCAAGGTAGACATGTTTCATGTATAATTAGATTCCCATGCCCCTACCTACACTGAGTAGAACCCCTCAAGTCACCCTAGCTATTGTTCACTTTATTACTTTCATTTTTCTTTCAGTAAAAATCACCTTAACCGACATAGACCATGTGATCTAACCATGAAATCCGGTGTTATGAAAACCTACAACGAAAGAAGGTAGTCTACTTGCAAAGGTAGAACCAAAACATGAACATAACATTCTAGGTGGATCCACTAGCTAGTATTCCTATGGAGGCAACGTAGTTATAGAACTAGGAGACATACTAGAGACCCTCTTTATGAATAATTGCACTGTAAAAATCTCCATATCATGGGTTGTATTGTGACCCTACCTTCGCACATTGCGAAGGAACACCTCTCATAACAAGTTCACTCGGTGCTAAGATAAAGTCTCTTTTTGAAACGTCTTTCATTCAGTCTGAATCATCATAATTTAATATAAGCCATTGGATACTAACCCTTTGTATATCATATCATTATCTCATTAGCTATTGCATAATAATTTCCTTTAATTAAAACCATTCATTTGTGAGATCAAAACATCATAATCATATTATAGTAAGGAACACAAGTGATTCACTTTCAATCGTGCATAAACATACCTTTAACATGATCGCACAATTTACATAGCAAGAAATTTCATCATAATCATCCTCTTAGTTTACTCACATATAATACTTCAATTGATTACCATTATCAAGTATAAACCATCATTATTGAACTAAAGAATTCAATATCACAAAGTATTACCACATAGCCTTCGTAAGCCTCCTTCAAAATCTTTTCATCAATCCAACCATATTCATCCATCAATTTACTTAACAACATCACACAATAGTAATCTATACAAGAATTAAGTCAATTGTATCAGCACTAATCAAAAGAACCTTAATTTATAACCTACGGTTAGGGGAAAAGTTTTCAATTATGATTTCCTCAACAATCCCAAAATTACATGACCTTAGGCAGTCCATGAATGACTTATAATAGTTAAAACGAGTCTAACAATCAATACATTCATCAATTCATAAGAAAGATCCAAGTTTTGGGGGAATCGGGGAAAAGACATGAACCTAACGAAATTACCATTAGTCAACATTAACTACTCAAAAATCTATACTTAATTAGCCATATGAAATCACAATTTATCATAATAAATCATCAATATCGAATATAGCGGAAAACACATTTGCAGAGGAAACTCTTAGAATTGGGTGATATAGAAATCAACATTGAATGGACCTCTTAGGGAAAGTAATCCCAACAGTGAATAATCCATAGCTTAATTAACATTTATCTATGAAATTTCAGATGAAAAGTTGAGAACTTGGCCTTCTTCTCCAAGCTTTCAATGCTCTTCAACTGAGAGAGATTTTGGGAATTTATTTTGCTGATAAATAATGACATAAACTGACCCGAAATGAATATACATTCATCCCCTAAAATACCCAAAAGATCCCTCACTTAATTGGGTCTTTATGTGAAGTCAAATTGAATTAAAAAGGACGCGAACGAATCTGAGAAGTGGTTGCGCATCGCCGGGGTAAGTCAAAATCTTTTTTCTGAAATCTGGGTCGTGGCAGTGAGCATCATGAAGGCCCTGTGACATGATGAACTTTTAACTTGCTCAGTGTTTCCTGTGTGACGCGTGAAATCCTTCAAATCTTGGCTGGACGCACACTGCTTTAGAAGCCTGGTTGCCAATGTTCAGCTCCTCCTCGAGGACTCTTCAGGTTGTCCTTGGGTAGTTGTGATTGGATGTTTTTATACTATGAACATTATTTTACTTATTTAATGACTTTTTAAAAGTTTATGACTTTATTCAATATACCCAAGAATTTACAAAACCCAAGGACGTCTATTAGTTCAATTTCTCTAGTTTTGTAGACGTCAAGGTCTTTCTTTTACATTTTGACTCTAACACTTCCTAATTGGTTTAAATACATTATTTTAGGCCTATAAACAGTATTCATGTCTCATTTCATCGTTTGAGGATCTAGACTAAGTCATGAATTTTGGAGTGTTACAAGGGAGAATGAACACGGTGTCACCAATACACTTCTTAAGTATGGAGACATGAAATACCGAATTAACTGAAGCTAGTTAACTAGGTAATTTTAACTCATCTTCAACTTTTCCAACCTGTTGCAAAACCTTATAGGGACCCAAATACCGGGGAATCATCTTCCCCTTTTTTCCGAATCTCATCACCCCTAACATAGGTGAAATCTTCAAATACACCATCTCACCTACTACAAATTAAAGGTCTCTTCTTCTACTGTCGGCATAAGATTTTTGATGACTATAGTTTGTTTCAACTTATCTCTTATCACTCGAACCTTCTTCAACGAGTAATTGATAATTTCAGGAACAAGGAGTACAGACTCACCAACCTCAAACCACCCAACCAGAGACCTACATCGCATACCATAGAGTGCTTCAAAAGGTGCCATAGAAATACTTTAATAGTAGCTATTATTATAGGAGAACTCAATCAACGATAGACGATTGTCCCAATTCCCTTGGAAATCTTTCACACAATCTTTGAACATGTCCTTTAGGGGTTTAATAGTACGCGCTGCTTGACCATCTATTTGATGATGAAAAGCGGTGCTAAGCATCACTTGAGTACCCAACCCCTTTTGAAAAGACCTCCAAAAATGAGATGTGAATTGAGGACCTCTATTACATATGTTGACAAAGGGATCCCATGAAGACTCAATTTTTGATCAATGAATATTATTGCATAATCCTCCACTGGATAAGTATACTTGATGGGGATAAAGTGAGCGGATTTCATCAATATATTCACAATTGTCCAAATTCATTAATTTTGACTTCGGATTCGAGGCAACCCAACAACAAAGTCCATATTAATTTCTTCCCACTTCCAAGTAGGAACTTCCATTATTTGGGTCAAACCACTCGGCTTTAGATGCTAGTCTTTAACTTTTTTTCAATTTGGACACTTAACTACAAACTCCGCTATGTCCCTTTTTAAGCTATCTCACCATATACCTCTCTAAGATCACGATACATTTTTGTGGCAGTTGGATGAATAGAATGTCGGGAACCATATGCTTCTTCATAAACCCTTCTCCTCAAATCATCAACATCAGGCACACACAATCTACCTTGGTACCTTAGCGCACCATCTCCCTCCTTGGGAGAATGACTGATTGAACTTGCTAAGCACTTTCTTCTTGAACTCCATTAATAGCGGATAAAGATGTTTCTTAGACTCCACCTCAAACACTGAAGATGACTCAGAGTTATAATGAACCATGAAACCATAATTTGAGGAAACTTCCAATTGAACACCTAATCTAGCCAACCTATGAACATCTTTCACTAGGTCTTTCTTACCTTCTTTAACATCAGACAGACTACCCATGGTCATACGACTTAGAGCATCCGCAACCACATTAGTGTTGCTAGGATTGTAGAGAACACTATTTTCATAGTCCTTCAATAATTCCAACTGTCTTTTTTGTCAGAGGTTCAACTCCTTAAGAGTGGACACATATTAAAGACTCGTGTGGTTGGTATACACATCCACATGAACACCATAAAAGTCATGCCTCCATATTTTCAAAGAAAAAACTACGGCCGCTAATTCAAGATCATGAGTTGTATAGTTCTACTGATGCACCTTGAATTGTCTAGAGGCATAGGATACTACCTTCCCGTGTTGCATAAGGACACAACCCAAACCCTCTTCGGAAACATCACAATATACCACAAAAACCTTCGTACCCTCAGTTAAAGTAAACACTAAGACGAGGTGAGCCTGCCTTTTTAACACATGGAAGCTTCTTTAATAAGCCTCCGACCACACAAACTTAAAACTCTTTTGGGTCACGGTAGTCAAAGGAGAAGCAATGGATGCAAACCTATCCACGAACCTGCAATAATATCCTGGGTAACCCAAGAAACTTCCAATGTAAGTTTGAGTCAATGGTCTAGGCCAATTCTTGACCATCTCTTTTTCTTTTGATCGACCTCTATACCCTCACTTAAGATAATATGACCAAGAAATGCCACCGATCTAAACCAAAATTTATAGTTACTATACTTGTAAATAGTTGGTTTTCCTTAAGGACATGCTATACCAATCTCAAATAGTCCATATGTTCACCCTCATACTTCGAATATACCAACATATCGTCAATGAATACAAATACAAAGGAATAAACGAAATTTCAGAGCACCCTATTCATAAGGACGATAAAAGTCGTCGGAGCATTATTCAAAAGACATCACCAGGAACTTATAGTGACCAAACCTAGTTCGCACAGACGTTATAGGTATATCCTCACCCCTTACCCTATTTTTATGTACCCCGACCTCATATCAATATTAAAAAAGTAGCTTGCCCGTTGGAGTTGATCAAACAAGTCATCAATCCGAGGGAGAGGGTTTTTATTATTAATGGTGACCATATTAAGTTGACAATAGTAAATGCACATCCTAATGAACCAGTGCATATTCATTATAAATAATACAAAACCACCACATGGAGAAATACTAGGTTGAATTAAACCTTTGTATAGTAAATCTTCGAGTTGAGCCTTCAACTCTTTCAATTGTCCGGAGCCATCTGTTAAGGAGGAATGTAAATGGGACTAGTATCGGGTAATAAGTCAATACCAAAATCTAATTTCTATTTGGGAGGATTTCTGGGAAAGTCATCAAGAAGGACTTTCAGAAAATTCCTCACTACATTGACCGACTTTATAGGAGGAATCTCATACCTAAGATCTTTAATCCTTATAATATGGTAAAGACAGCCCTTAGAGATCATTTACAAGCTTTTAAACAAAAAGTGATACAACCTCTTGGACTTGAGTTACCCCCCGTCCACTCTAACACGGGTTCATTAGGAAAATTGAACTTGATTACCCTTGTTCGACAACCTATGGAATCAAAACAGGCATGCAACCAATTGATTCCCAAAATGACATCAAAATCAACCATATCATCTTCTACCGAATCCACTCATGTAAATCTATTGGGAAAAGATATAGGACAACTCCTAAAGACTCTTCTAGCCAACTCAGTCACACACCGGGGTAGTAACTGATAAAGTTTTAGTCAACACATCCGGTAAACATCAAACTTTGTAGCTACTAAAGGAGTTACAATTCATCTTTCTCACCCCTAGAGCAAAGAGCATAGAAGTTGTTCCTCTTTGGATCTTCGAAACTAGTACCGCTTGCTTGAGCTTGACCACTCCCGTTTTCTTGACTCCACATATTAGGAAATTTCCTAAACTTATGGCCACTCTTTCCACAACCAATGCAATTTTCCGTGCCAACTAGACATTCACCCCAATGCTTTTTACCATACTTGGTACAAGTCGGTTTATTGCAAGGTGAATTCCCGCTTTTTTCCTATTTGGGATTTAGGGTTAGACACCATATACATGTTAGACTTGGAAAATTGGAAGGAACTTGGTTCAAAAATCTTTTCTTGAACCTAGGCTTGTATTGGATTTCAAGCGTACCCATGGATGTACCTCCCTCATAATGATTGACCCTCTAAAACTACCTATTCTTCCACTTGAGTCTAGTCTCCTCAACTCATTGAGCATGCACCGTAAAGCAAGAGATATCCATATTATCATGAACCATCACCAAACGACACTATTCAACTAGATCGTCAGACAGTCCTATCACGAAGCGACTCATCTCATCCCTAGGATTAGATACCAAAAAAGCAGCATACTTGGACGATTTAGCGAACGTCAAGGAGTACTTGTCATGACCCGCAATTATAACCTAGAAGATAGAGCACTCTTCAGTTGCCACACGGCGTACTTGACCTCTCGGAGATCTTGCATAAACCGTTGAACATCATTCAATGCATATATGAAAAGTACAGGGAATTAAAAACTTTTTCTCAAAAACATAATGCGGAAGTCGTTTCATAAAATGGATGTCTTTCTAACATATGTCTCAAAACCTAATCTAACCTAACTTATCTTGCAACCTTGTCTATTAAACAAAAATGTGCTATTATAATAAACCTACTACCATGGAAAACACCTCATCATATTAACCATGCTAACTAAGGAAGCATACTAACATCCTAACCACCATGCAACCAATCATGTAGATGCAAGCTAATACATAGGGGAGCATGAATCCTCAATCCTCAGCTATAATGGGGAACCTATATGAAGCTATTTCATGAAATATTCCTTACATGTAAATCAAACTTATATTAGGAGAGTATAGGACTTTCTACTAAAGGTACCATGAAGTGGACATGGCCAAACCAAGTAAAGCTATCATGAAGGCATTCCATTCATGCTATTCACGCTCTTCCTAAGAGAGCTTCATTATTTAATACCAAGATACCATGGGAAACACCATCCCAAGCTACCATGATCAAGCATCCTTACGACACATGACCAAGCTAAACATGAGAGAACTTACTTCCTCCATCCCAAGCTATCAAGAGGTTCATTAACTAAATCTACCATGAATAATTCAACCAAAGCATGCATGAGATTCAACATCTCAAGATACCATGAGTATTTAAACTCAAGCCTCCTTGAGATTTACTATCTAATGCTACCCTTGAGATATACCATCTCAAGCTATCATGAGATCCACCATCTCAAGCTATCATGAGATTCATATCTCAAGCTATCATGCCTTGTTCTTGTCTCACCAATTCTAATACACAATAAGAGATCATACATTCCATATTCAAGTTAATCTAATTCATCATGTCTTGATCCATTTAAGGTTATTAAGTCAACCTAGGATCTATCTATGTGAGAGAACTTGATTCACCTATCTTGTTCATGTCTAAGTGTAAAGGAGAAAGAAAACATCATCACAATCTCTTTATAAGGACTTTACCCTCAAAGCCCTAGTTTCAATGGCATACCATCCCATAAACGATTACTACCTTAAATTCAACGTGATCTATGTCAATTATCTGCTTTCATCATTCAATTAGATCATTTGACAGCAAGTCTAGGTATGATCACATAGGTTCAATTAAATTTTTACAAGTCAAGACCAACCTAGATCAGTTAGGCCCAGTTCAATTCATATGCAGGTGATTCAATCATGATCAGATAGTATACAATACAATTGAATTAGGAAGATTAACTTAGAACCCTAATCTAACCTCTAATGGCCTAAAACCTTCATGATCACTTTCAACATAAATTACTAGAATTAACCATGAAAACTTTATGAAAACATCATATAATCATCACATGAACATAAATTAATGCTATCCACTATGTCGGGATCATAATCTAGGCTTACCCACAAGGCAATCACAACTCTCTCTAGATTGGGGTTCTTTGGATTCACAATTGCGGAAAACTAGTGGGACTCCATGAATGGAATAATCCATGTATGAATAAGAATCACATACCTTGGATTAGAGCATTAATATTAGCTATAATCCTTGGTTAAATTCGTCCTAAGAGAAGCTTCTAACTTCTTTTCTTCTTCTATGGTATTCTTGAGAGTTCTTTTGCGAGGGAGAGGTTTTGATGTGGAGTCTAGGGTCTAATTGGCTTTAGTATTGTTTAAATACTCATAAAATACCTACAACTACCTAAAATAACCACCCATGCTTTTTTTCTACTTGGGGTAAATTTCCTTTAACCCCTTCATTAGACAACGTGTTGCAGGGAATTCAAGACTCCACCAACGACCTGCAATCGAGGGACCGTCGATGGAATGACGGCTATGTCCTGCAGGTCCATCATTTATGAAAGAGACCCTGAAAATGGGGGCTTGGGATCCAATTCTATGTATGGGGAGACGCCCTCCATCGACAAGGCGTACACCTATTGACGGAGCATCTATTGTTGTCGTTGATTGGCACTGCTAAGGCACTATGTTGTCCACTTTGGGTCCTCTTTAACGACACCTTTGGGTGGTCCTTGGGGAGTCTTGTCCGGACGTTTCAACCCCAAATACGTCCTTCTAGATGTTAGGAACCTTCCCTATAAATTTGAGCCCAAAACACTTCAAAAATTTTTATGAAACATACTAAGGCGCGCAAGCACGTTCTCAAGGCTAACTTTCGAACGTCTTGGACATTCTTAGACGTTTCACCTCCAAACTCTCCCAAACTATATATACTGCCTATAAACACTATTTTTAGTCATTTTATAACCTCATAAGCTCATGAAATACCTGTTAGTATCTATTTTGACCTATTCCATTTTTGGGTCCTTAGATTATCCCCCACTTGGGAAACATTCATCCTCGAATGACACCTTACTGAACACTTCTTATAAAGGACCAACATTAGACTAGCAGCCCCTCGTACATTCATTATACGTAGATTAACATACACAAATAAAGGAAACCATTCAATTCCAAGCTAAGCATAACTACACATAGTCATGTTGACACCTTGTGAAAAGGCTCCTTGTCCCCCAATTGGGAATAAGACACACATGTCTCCCTAACGTCAATGCATCATTTTTAACAGCAGAAAAATCAGAAAAGCTAATCATAATCATGGAAATTCTGGAAATTTCTATAAATAGTTAAAGAAAGAACTTAGCGGAAAGGGACATAAGGAGATCACTTTTGATATTCGTTAGATTGGAGGGTATAAAACCTAGTCTTCTTTTGAGGATCATCAACTATACCACTAAGAGAAATGTGATTGCCTATTTTCCTTGTAACCCTATCTTACGCACTACATAACAAGCTTATTCCCCCATTTGGAGCAAGCCAATGCTAACTCCTTTCTAAATACCACTAAGATTTCTCATCCTTCACCAAAGGTGACTCTAAAACCATGGTGAATTACATTTCTACCTTCCTTAGAGAGTCTATTCACTCACCCCTCTAGGAAGTACTCAAACACTATATTCTACCATTTCAATAAACATACATCAAAACACATCACAGTCTTCTACCAAATCAACATAACCATATATCAACCAATTCATACTAAAAAACCACCAACACCCATCATCTAACTCTATCAAGTCACATAGCCATAATTGGCATTTTAGCCCACCTTTTCCCCTCACTCCTTGTACCATAACCCTTTAATAGTCACATTCTATCGGGTAAGGGATAAGAGAGAGAGCTTTTGATCTATAGAACAACTTGAAGAATGAACAAGTGGAAATTTCCTAATCATCCCATAGCCTCCTACTCATTGATTTATCGTGGCTCACACCAATGGATAATACTCTACTAGATATGATTTTGAGACATCCTAAGACCATTTCAAAACCATATGCTCCAATACAATGTTTTGATGAACCTAAACTATACCCTACAAGATAGACCACTCTTGAGTCGCCACATGGCGTACTTGTCCTCTCAGAGGTCTTGTACAAGTTCTTGAACATCACGCATTGCATATATTAAAACTATACGGAATTAAACATTTTTTCCCAAAACATAATAAGGAATTCATTTCATAAACCAGAAGTCTTTCTGACATATGTCTCAAAATCCATCTATGACAACATGAATAACAATGTCTTGGAACGCAGCCCACAATAGTCTAACATTGTAAAGCACATAGGGGTGGTGTCCCCGGATTCTATTAGGACTCATCAATCTTCACTTCTTGACAAGCCTTTGAAACTCTACCCTTCAAGCAACTCAATCTCCTCAAGACCTTACATTGGATTAGGATGTAGGTAGAATATGTGTTAGTACGAAATGTACTAAGTATCGAAACTATCATACCAAACATAAGATATCTCAAAGGGTTAGTCAGAAAAAAACATATTCATAATAGATAAAGGCATAAGCATAACATGAATATCATAAGCATAATAAATCATCATAAAGCATATAAGAGTTCATACTTAACTCATTGTCTTTCTTACTCAAATGAACTACTTCAGAAGACACCTCTATGTATACTTGTGCAGGGCTAAGGTAGAATCCCATACTACTACCAAAGATAAGTACCTCTCTTTGGACATTCTTGATCATACTCCACTTTCATACTTTAGACCTAGGTTCATCAGAATTATATGAGCACTATGAACCGAGTCAACCGCAAAACACACTTGTGTAATGCATGCGAAGCATGCCATTATACCTCACACACTAAACATATCTTGATGTCAGCCTATTCGTTTTTCTTTTTAGGAGTCTCTAGTAAACCTTTTACATATTGACAAGGAACTATCATCTTAAGTCAATCATGTCATGGAAAGCAACCATAGTCACTACCCAAGTTAAACATACATTTCATAGGGATAATGTCATAGGTAGCTTCAAGTCATACTTGTGCCATGTATGGAAAGCATCCTATACTACCATCCATACTATGTACTTCTATATACTAACCTAATCATGGATTACTTATCTTGCAACCTTGTATATTAAAATAAACTTACTATCATAATAGACCTACTACCATAGAAAGAATCTCATCATACTAATCAAGCTAACTAAGAAAGGATGCAACAATCCTAACCACCATGCAACCAATCATGTAGATGCAAGCTAATCCATAGGGGAGCATGAATCCTCAACCCTAAGGTACCATAAGAAACCTATCTTAAGCTATTTAATGAAATACACCTTACATGTAAATCAAGCTAAAATCAAGAGAGTATAGGTTGTTCCCACTAAATATACCAAGAAGTGGTTTTGGCCAAACCAAGTCAAACTATCTTGAAGTCATTCTAGTCATGCTACTTCAAGTTATTCCTTAGGATAGTTTCATTAATCAATCCCAAAAATACCATGGGAACCACCATCACCAGGACACCATGATCAAGCATACTTGAAACACATGACCAATCTTATAATAAGAGAGATCACTTACTCAATCCAAAGATATCATGAGGTTCATCACCTTAAACTACCATGAGTAAATCAACCCATTCTTCCATGAGATTCAACATCTAATGTTACCATGAGTATTTCAACTCTAGCCTCTTTGAGGTTTGCTATCGCAAGTTACCATTTAGATCTACCATCTTAAGTTATTATGGGATTTACCATCTCAACCTATCATGAGATTCACATCTCAAGCAGTCATGCCTTGGCCTTTTTCTCACCAAGTCTATAACACAAGAAGTGATCATATAATCAATCATCAAGTTAATCTAGTTCATCATGTCTTGATTCATTTTAAGTTATTAGGTCAACCTAGAATCCATCTATGAGAAAGAATTTGCTTCCCCTAGCTTGTTTATGTCGAATTGTAAAAGAGAAAGAAAATATCATCACAATCTCATCATTATGACTTAACCCTCAAATCCCTAGCTTCAATGGCATACCAGCCCATAAATGATTACTACCTTCAATTCAACGTGATTTATGTTCAATTACATGCTTCATTAATTCAATTACATCATTAGAAGGTAAGTCTAGGCATACATGATCACATAGGTCCCATTCAAACATTACATATATAGACCAACCTAGATAAATTAGGCCTAGTTCAATTAATTTCTAGGTGATTCAATCATGATAAAATAGTGTACAATAAAATTGAATTAGGAAGATTAACCTAGATCCTTCATCTAGCCTCTAGTGGCCTAAAACCTCCATGATCACCTTCAACATCAATTACTGCAATTGACCATGAAAACATCATTAATCATGACAGAACATATTTGAATGCTGCACAATGCGATCCTAGAGGATTATTTGGATTATCCACAATACGATCACAAACCTCACTAGATTGAGATTCTTTGAATTCACAATTGAGGAAAACTAGGGGGGAGACCATGAATGGAAGAATCCATGTATGAATAATCTTCACATACCTTAGATTATAGAATTAATGCGTGCTTGAATCCTTGATGAAATTCGTCCTATGAGCAGCCTCCAACTTCTCTTCACTTCTTCTTCTATAGTGTTCTAGAGAATTCTTTAGTGATAAAGACGTTTTGATTTGGAGTCTATTATCTAATTGGATTTCTTATTGTTTAAATACACATAAATACCTAAAAATTACATAAAATAACCTCCCATACATTTATTTTGACATGGGATCAATTTCCCATTCAACACTTCATTAGATAGCATGTTGCAGGGAATTGCTGACTCCAATGACAACTTGCAGTTGATGGACCGTCAATGGAATGATTGCTCCGTCCTAAAGGTCCTTTATTTGTGATAGTTACCCTGAAAAATTACGGCTTGAGATCCCATTCAAAGTATGGGGCGAAGCCACCCATCGACGAGGCGTAGTCCTATTGATAGAGGGTCAATTGTTGTCGTCGATTGGCACTGTTAACGTTGTGTGCTATCCACTTTTGGGTCCTCCTCACGGAAACCTTGGGTGGTCCTTGGGGAGTCCTTTCCAGTCATTTCCACCCCAAACACGTCCTGCTAAATATCACGACCCGCGTGTACACAGTAGAAGTTAGGACATTATTAAGTCTCAACATGGCGTACTTGACCTCTCAGGGTTCTTGTACAAACCTCTTAGACATCATTCATTGCATATATATGAAAAGTAGTGTGCAATTAAAAGTTTTCTTTAAAAACATAAGGCGGACTTCAAACTACACCAGAATAGAATTTTAGTGGCAATTAGCTAGGAGCAATTAATTAAATGCCACTATTTAACATTCTGAAGTCACCTATTGCGGCAATTAAACTTTGCTGGCAAAAGAATGGTAATTTCAAGTGGCTTTAAAGTTCAAATACTTTTAGAAACAAATTAAACTATTCTTTCTTCATCAGATGATCTCTGCTTCTCTCTCTCTAAACCGAATTAGGTCCCCAAATCGGTGCCCTAGTTATTTTCAATTCTCAATTTCCTTCAATTCATGTTCGTATATGAAGTAATAATCATGGTTACGTGAGAATAATCAGTGTAGAGGTCACTGGAGAAAACTATTTCACTGGATCAGGTCACGGGTGGAGAAAACTACAAAGAGGTCAAAATAGAATATGCTTAATGACAACACTTCTGATGATTTCACTAGCTGGCAGGAAGTGTTTTGTCTTTCTCCCTTATCACTTTTGATGACTTTAGATTTTTGTAGTTTCAAGTTTTTTCATGTCTTCTGTGTTCGAAAATTTGTTTATATGCATTTTGTTTGATGTATGATTGATTGTTTCACTGAAATTTTTTCTTCAAAGTGTTTTATATCAGTATGTACGAATTTAAGTGTTAAGGAACGTGTTGTCCATACATATTATCACGACCGGTATCTAGACCCTAGACTAGACCAGCGTCGTTGACCTCTCAGAGGTCGCAGAGAAGCCTACATATGTCATACTTATTTCATCTAGGTTAATTTTATCGGAAACATTTGAACTTTTTTTTTCTTATTTCATGCGAAACATATTATACTTAATATCATAGGCGTTCACAAATCAACCATCTAATATAGAGATAATCAAATGAAAGAAGCACTTAATAATTGCATTAAACGTATTCTTGCCAAAACGACACTAATACAAAGTCTAAAATGAAATGGGAATAAAACACTAGTGGAACATGCTCCACTAGCTAAAGCCTACATCTAAGATAGATTATAACTATAGACATCCTTGAAATCATGAGGGCCTACCATGTGCAAATGTAAGCTCCACGTCCGGATAGCTGCAAAATCGTATCGTAAGCTCTAACATTCACCTATGCTGCACCTAAAAGTAGATATTCCATGGGATTAGTACACGCTTGTACTAAATATGGGTATATGCAAGCACACACCAAGGACATGTATGAGTAAGAATAGCTCTTTCCTAACAACATGATTTATGGAAATCCAAGTCAGTAGACTTGCCAAATTTGGATTAGGAAAGTTAGTGGACCTGCCAAATTTTTATTTGGAAAGACATGCCATGAGAGTAACATACATCATCATACGTATCATATTGCACACAACACATAACGTCTTACACACAGCACATAACATATTGCATATAGCACATAACATCGTTCATATCATTCGTTCATACGCCAAGAGACTTTGGATTCATGGACTCAACATTAAGACTTCAAATAATGAGGACTCAACATATGGGACCTCAACTAGGGAGCCTTCTTTAGCAAACACAGAGTCTGCTTCATTCATTCATACGTACTTCACTTCATACATTCATAAGATAGTGTAAACTTTATCTATACCTAAGATGTAGTTTAAGACATTCATCGGGTTCGCTGTGCAATGATCAAGAATGCCTAGTGTTATTGCTTATGTCTAGCTCACCGTTTGATTATCCTATCCTAAAACCTTTGGTATTATTCATTTCATTATGTACATCATTTGAGGTTGTCCTCATTCATTCTTTAGGAACTTTAACTTTAATCGACATCGATCATATGAGCATCATGAAATCCAGTGTCTTCCCTACTTCGAAAAGAGGTGGAATCACCGGCCAAAGTGACCCAAAACATGCTAACGTATATAGGAATTGAACCCCGCCAAATCCCTATATTGGCAGTATAGGTTCAAAGACAAGGATATATAAGGAGACCCATACCTGGCATTCTAGACAGTCTCATCTCATGAGAGTTACGTGAACCTCCGCCCTTCCCGAAAGAAGGCATCACCGCTCATAGCTAGCCTATCGGTGCTTAGTATAAAGTTCCATTACATTCAACTCATACGTCATGGAAGTTGGCTTTTAGTATGAGGACATCATATCTGAATAAATGATTTCTCATCTCATTATTAGTATTGAGTGTACATTATTCTCAATACTTTTATTAGAGTGTTCATAGATACTGGTCTTTTTATTAACTTCACACTCTCATAGGTGAGTACGTTTTTTGTAACATTTACTTAGGCTCATTTTAGATTGCTCTCATCTTTCACATTTGCCTCTTATCATGTTGTCACCACATTCATTAACATTAGCACATTTAATCTTCATACTTACTCACCCCTTTTTACGTGAATGTTCATTTCATCATATGCCAATGCACTTGGCCATTTGTGTGTTTCACACTCTTACTTAATCCTTCTAGGGTTTCATAATTTCATTACATAATATTCATTTCATCGTATGGCAATGCACTTGGCCATTTAGTGTGTTTGACCCTCATACTTAACCCTTCTAGGGTTACATCAATTCATTACATACATCTTAGGTTCACTTATTTTTAAACGTAGGCTAGACTTATGGGTCCATACATACAAACCATGAGGCTTCATTCATAGTTCGTTTAAGTGATTTATATCTTGCAAATATTATATGCTACAAGACTGATGCATCTTGTATGTATGCCAAGATCTCGATTTCGATATAAGTAGGCAAGATTATTATTGAACATTTAATTCACGTATGACTTATGTATCACTACGGAATTTCGGCAAGGGAACCCGGTTTCGAATCCCTTGGACAAAACTTACATTTTTCATTTATTTTATTTTGGTCCACACGACTTGGGGACCCAAGATTAAACCCCAACGCCTTCACTTCCTTTTAATTTCTTTTCTTTAAATATTATGTTTATTGGTCGAGGGGTTGTGGGATCGAACCCCCACAACCCCTTTTATTTAAATTTATTTTTCCTTGACTTTTTCGAGTTGACCATGAGGGTGTGGGATCGAATCCCCACAACCTTACTTTATTTTTCTTTTTAAATTAACTTTTTCCGCCTAGAGGTCGTTGGTTCGATTCCGACATGCCTCAACATTTCTTTTCTTTTGATTCTTTAGTCTGACCTAGAGGTTGTGGGTTTGAATTTCACACCTCTCAAATCTTATTTTCATAATTCCATTTTCCAGCCAAGATCACGGTTCGAATCCCCCTCACAACATTATTTTAACTCACTTATTTTCATGGTTTTTAACATTGTGAGGTCACGGGTTCAATCCTCCATGACCTCACTTTTTTTAATTCATTTTTCACAACATTTTGGACTACTTCAATGTTACCGAAATCAATCAACTTGTGGCTGGAAATTTTGTAGTTTTTAAGTATCTTTTTCATCACATAACACGTTAGTTCTTAGGGAAATTTCATAGTTCATTTAGAACGCTTTAGGTTCATTTGCATGGATTCGTTGAACCAAGAGTTTCTCACTCAATTCAGCCACCTTACACTTCATATGAAAATCACGATATAAATATGTTTGTGCATGTAAGAATACAACAATAACATTAATTTTTTTAGCCTTAAACCCGAGAGTACATAATCACGATTCACATTGCACACACGTACAAAGTTTCAGATCAAATAGGTTGTCATTCATACTATTTCAAACACACATTCATAACATATTCATCACGAAAACACAACACAAACCTAAAATCTACCAGCAAAAATACCCAACCTACGAATCATTGGGGAAACGGGGAAACAATCCTTGTATTCATATTAGAATTGACTGAATCTTATGGGTCTCTTGGGAAAGAGACCAAGAGTAAGAAAACCCATACTTTTTATGTAGTTCAAACCTTGACTTGCTTCCCAAAACCGTCTCCAAAAATCACATCCAAATCCCTTCTACTTCAACACAAAATCGATGGAATAATCCTCCCTTTTGTCAAACGTTTTTGATTAACGTGAGAGAGTGAAACATGCAAGGTAGTTTAGGCTTAAGTAAGAACTTAGTCAAACTAGTACTCTTTCAACCCTTTAAAAAATCTGATTTTCCTTTTTATTAAATCAGATAATAAATATTAATTAATCAAGTTAATTTTCCAATTTAAATAAAAATAATTTAAATCATTTCTTCCACCTAGGTTCGAACACGGGTGGAGCAAGACTTCACTCAAAAGCCAATTTCTGGCCCTCTCTCCCCAAAATGCCCCTCAACTTTATTAATTAAATAATTAATAACATATTTAGGGTAATTATGATACTACCCTTAGCCTGAAAAAAGACAATTTTACCCCTAGACCCTTCAAACTTAAGATTTCCCCTTTTTATGTCCGGTAAACACTCATCATCGGTAATCATTATATTCGAGAGCCCTACTTGGCTGGACCGAACCTTTCCTAGCCCAACTAAGTCCCCAAGTTAGTTGGCTTAGCTGTCGCAAGGGTTCAGAGGTCTGGTTCTGCGCGCATCAATACCTGTGAATCCGGTCTAATCGTAGGCATTCTAGACACATTAAACATTACTTAGCATATCCATTTTTAGGGTTGTTACACATATGTTGCATTTTTGTGCTGAATTGTTACTTAGCATTACACTGCTGTCACATACAGAAAAATGTATTTTCTGGAAAATATAAGTTTTGGCATGGTGCAAACATGTTTTATGAACAACGTTGCTGCAATTTGTTATCTGATTGCTTTTCTCACATTTGTATTTACATACATAGTAATAAAAATAGTGGGAAGACTACCTTAGCTCTCAATGCTTTTGAACAATTACATGTGTAGTATTTATTTGATTTTCTACCCCTATGTAATTGTGGTGTTCTTACTATAATTTGTATTATTAAAAACCTTTTAGCTATTACAATTGCAAAGAACAATATATAGATTGGGTGTTGTAGATCTCATTTATATCTATTCAGTCTCGGTCCTTATATCACGAGTTAAAATTGAGGTAAGCTAACATTTTAATATTTGTGTAGGGAGAAAATGGGATTCAAAATTTAGGTAAACAGGTCTGGCGAGTCAAGCTCCTGCCAAAACAAGTAATATGAAGTTAATAGTTAATATAGTTGCAAGAACACTTATTTCCATAGCTGTATATCGACATGAAACTTAGATGAGAAGTAATAGATGTTTTAGTATTTTCATTAGAGTTACAGTGGAGAGACTTCTAAACGAACTGAAGTAATGAAAACTAACTAGACAATAACAGCTTGAAAGTTCACTGTCCTAATTAAACGGCTAAAACTTAATATCACTGAATAATTAAAGGGTGCCTCTGTGTGCTCTTCACTATTCCAAAAACTTGTAGTTGTGTTCGTGAAAATGGGAAAGGAAATGATATGAAGGTAAAAAATTAAAATTAATGAGTTTTTCAAATTTGCACTATCGACTTGTTTTGTTCTTCAGATTCTCTAAAAAGATGACACACTCCTGTTGGATCCTTAGAAGATTCACTACTTTTATATATGAAGAAGTAGGAGACTCCTAAGTGCACCAATATATTTGGCTGTTCGAATGGAAATTAATATTGGTATTAACTTTGTTCTTTCTGTTCTTTTGCAGTATCTGATTTGATGGTTATCAATCTCATCTGCTGATGGCATTTTACAGTCTAGAAAAAGAGGAATCATAACTGAAGGTACTAACTAGTGCAGACATTGATTTTTGTAACACATACACCCCAGTCAAGAGGTTTCATTTTCCCCCTGTTATTTTTCTTCACTAACATTAATTCATTTAGTTAAATTAGAGTGCTACCAATTTTTTGAAGTTAGCATGTGTGTGTGACATAACAACTTATGTACATAGATCTTACTTGGCCTCTAAGTTGAATTCTTTAGAACTACATGGAAATTTATGATGATTTAATTTGCATAGTTGTATTCATTAATTAGAGTTGAGAGGCTGTTGTAGTATTTGTACTGTTTCAGTCATAATTTATGATAACTAGGTATCTTCACACAACTTGTTTATTCTTTTTTGTGCTTCGTTTTATTTTATTTATTCATTTTCGATAGCAATGTTGTTTGGATCGACATGCATCCCATCCATGAACAACTACTTAAGATCACTTTGGATTAAATTTAAGAGATGTCAAATATTTGAGATGATGTTAATAGAGTGAACCGAGGGTCTTTTTGAAAGAACTTCTTTACCACCTTCACTGTTCAGGCAGTCACAGGCTTGCTAAAGCTAAAAACGGAACTCTAGGGGGTAAGTTATACATACTGTATAATGCTTGTGATTTCAAGCTTTTGATACACTCTTCTTTATTTATTGAAGATTATGTTGTAGCTAGAGTTTCTTTTTTAATCAATCGTGTTAATTTGACATGGGATTGTTGTGGCTTAGTTCATGTCCAGCAATGCACCTTTAAACTACAAAGGATTCAACTTGATTTGTGCCATTTTTGCTTTGGTAAGCTCTGTAGACGCACTATATATGTGTTATTGATGTCTTATGAACACTTTATGATGCTCCTCTACAAGCCACTCAATTGACACTGACATTACTAGTTTTCCAGTAATTTATAAGTCCGCAATCACAGTCCTCTTAATTTTTCTGTGTTATGTCAACTATCTATTACCTTCAATTTACTTATTTAAATTTCACGTTTTAGGCTGTCATTTTATATAAAATGCCAATATCTTGAAAGTTTGAGCTTTTCCGGAGCTTTTTATGTTTGATTGAGTGTTTGTTCTTGATATTTTTTGGCAGGACTAAATACTGTGAAATGGGATGACCAATTAACTTGTTATGTATTTCAGGAATAGGTTCAACCAACATAGTGCTACACCTTAAAATAATGCCGCAAATTGGTCTGGAATATGTTGTATCCCACCCCTAAATTAGGCATCTCTTGCAGATGCCTATATAGAAAGATACTAGACAACTGCTTTTGTTTCTCAATCATCTTGGTACACTAAAAAAGATTACCTTTTGAAATTAAATGGTGTAATTTTTCTTTTATGTTGTTGACGTTAAGATGATTAATTACTAGTCTTTTGTGATATTAATGAAGTAAGAATTCATACTATTATTATATTTAAATTTTAGGATCATTTTATTGCTATAATGTGTATCATTAATGACAATGTAATGTTTAAATTTTAGGTGTAATTAGTGGCAATTCTTCTTGCTGTCAAATATGTGCCACTAAAGATAAATCTTTTAGCGGCAATATTTTGTAGGTTTACCGGCACTGCTTGTAATTGCCGCGAAAGCCTTTAGGGACACTTGATACAATGACAATTACCTAAATGCCGATAAAAGTTTTAGTGGCAATTTGTATTGAAACTAAACTGTATATCACTTGCCGCTAAAAGCCATTATATTTGTAGTGTTATTTCATAAAACGTCTAACATTTGTGTGAAAAAATCATCTATGACAACATCATTACAGTAGTCTTGGCTCAAAGCCCATATAAGTCTAAACATGAAAGAATATAAAAGACATCATAGTGGTTGTGTCCTCGGATACTATGAGGACTCACCAATCTTCTCACCTTGGAAGCCTCGGAACACTTACCCTCAAAGCCAATCACCTTTCTCAAGACCGTACATTGGATTAGAATGTAGCCACAAATATGAGTTAGTACGACATGTACTATGTATGGAAACTATCATACAAAACATAATCTATCTTAAAGGGTTAGTCAACAATAAACATAATCATAAGAGATAAAGATATAAGCATAACATCAATATCACAAGGATAACTAAGAATCATAAAACATATAAGAGTTCATGCTTAAATCATTGTCCTTCTTACTCAAATGAACTACTCACAAGCCACCTATAAGTATACTAGTGCAAGGATAATGTTGTCACATCCAAAGAGCACCCCCTGGACGTAACCGACGTCTTTGTCCTCTTTGAGGACTAAGACTAGCCTCTTAGCTTACATCATTACTTTCGTGGGTCAAAATTTGCGGAAATTTAAAACTTTTCATTACTTATACATTGATGTTAACATAGACCTATACATGCACATAATATTTATATCGAGTATATATAGACCCTTCGCATAAAAAGATTACATAGTCTTCTACTTTTATTGCACATAGATAAATAAAATATAACATAGTCTTAAATGGATTTCTCATCTCGTAACCATCTGACAAGAATATATAATTTTGGGCCTAGCCTATATCAAAATAATAAAGCCATATATAGGTTATACAATCATTAGTACTCAAATCAAAAGGAAAGAACATGTAAGTATTAAAACTAGAATACATCATAAGCTTGATAGTGGCATTGCCCTCTGAATGTGAGGACCTACCCAACTTGGATGAATGGGATGTCTATGTCTTTCTTCAAAGTTGTCTGAAAGCACTTCAAGGACCGTAACCTAAAACGTTGGGGGAAAAGGTATAAAATGGGGTTAGTACACCACCTTGTACTAAGTATGAGACCATATGCACAGACAACATGAAATCGTGTTAAAAAGTGATATTTCATTAAAATATGCACTTTCCTTTGGAAACCTTTATGCACATACAAGAAGACCATACTAATTAATAAGACATATTCATTAAGTCTAAATCATGTACATCAAAAAAACAATAATACTATACCTAGTCAAGTCCATAAAAATATCAACATACTTGCACATATAACAAAGAAAACTCTATAATCAAGTTATAACATCAACAAGCATGAATAAGAGTACATTTCAACATAACCAAAGCTAGACCATTACTTATAACCCACTTTAAGTCCAGTTGTTCAATAAATAAGCAAAGCCCCATAACCTTACCTAATCAAGTAAACCTACTAAGAACAATAACCAATGTCTAACATCACATAACATATCATTAAGAGTACATAATACCATACATTAGCAATAGAGATCACATTCATGTTCATAAGGGTAACCAACATCATATAGTGTCATTAACATGTAATATCATCATATACATTATCATTTACATTTATAAGCATATATACATACATAAGAACATCCTCCTAACCCTTCCCTTAAGGTGAACTAGTGGAATGTATAGGTAGAGTCCCATACCCCTACCTAGAATAAGTCACACCTCTCAAGTTATCTTAATTATAGTCCATTATATTAATTTAACTTACTTTTAGGAACAGCTTTCCTTAGCCGACATATACCACATGAGCTAATGTAGAATCCGGTGTCATGGAACCTTATACCAAAGTAAGGCGGACTACTTGCCATAGTAGTACCAAAACATGAATATAGCAACTACGTGGATCCACAAGCTAGTATTCCTATGGGGGAACATAGTTCAAGAACTAGGAGATATAATTGGGACCCTCTTCATTCTACATGCATTGTAGTCTCCTATTTCAAGAGTACATTAGTGATCCTACCTCCCCTATGTGGGAAGGGACACTCCTCACTCTAGTTCACTCGATTCTAAGCTAGAGTCCCTTTTGAAATGTCTTCAATGTATTTGTTAATTATCACAGCTTAATATAGGTCATACGATCTATCCTTTGTATAAACATCATCATCATAGCTAAATAAGAATTGCATGAGTATTGTTCTTTCATTACAACCCATATATGTGAGGTTAGCACATTTACATAGTCACATCATAATAAGGCACATTGATGAGTTATCACCATCCTTATAACATTTTACATCTTAGCCAACACCTCACAAACCATAGTCAAGACATTTCAATTCAACATCATACCAACCCTGTAAATCCTAATACAAGGCATACTTCAACACCAAATCATCACTTAACTACAAGTAACCATAGTTGAAGTAAAGAGTTGATATCACAAGAATTACAAAGTCTTCTTCATTATCCATCATCAAGGTATTACCATCAATCCTTAACTCATCACACAACATTAACCAACATGATAACAGAGCCAATTGAATCACTACATCACAATCCATCACTAGTTCATAACTTAAGACAAGAGACTAAGGTCAAAGTCATCATCTAGATAAATTACTCAAGAACTAGTATGATACGACTTTAATTCATTGTAATCTATTCATAATTGATAAAATAACATCATCTAGTAGTTATTAAACCAATAACCTATTCAATTGAACCAATATTACAAAATTCATATCAAGATCACAACCTAGAGTTAAGGGGAAAAGGTCATCTTCTACAAACTAGACCAATCCATAAAGAAATAACATAATTGAGTTAGAATATATGGTAATGTACTCATAATATCCAAAAGAAATCACAAAAAATTCACAAGATAAATTTTGAGATTGGAAAAGACTCACTTGAATTTCATACTTTTGAAATAAATTTGATGGAACCCTTTGGGGAAAGAAGTCCCAAAGGTGAAAGGAATCTCATTTGATGAATGTTTATGGAGAAACTTTGGTATTGAAGCCCTAGAAACCCTTTAAATTTGACCTTCTATGGTGTTCTACAGCTTAAAATAGAGAAAGAAGGGAGAAGGAAGAGAATTTGGGTTTAGGAATTCTGAGGGCTTAGGTTAGTGTCTTTATTGAGGTTGTTGATAAACTTAATTACACCTCCCTTAACACCTAAATAATTAACTAGCTACCTAATTAATTAATTTAATCTACTTGAAAACGTGCAGAAAAAACAGTGGTCTCACAAACGAGACCACGAAAGACCCCCCGTTTGTCAAACGATGACCAAGGGACCAACCGTCCTGTTGGTCCATCATTTTGGTCAGAGACTTTTCAAAACAGGATTTCCATGGATTTATCAAAGTGTTCATCAATGGTATCCATCAATGCCTCGTCGATTGACACACGATCCATCGGTTGCAAGTCTTTGCTGCAAATTGCCTTTGGGCAGCCTTCGACCCAAATGCAAGGGTCCTCTTAAGGGCCCCTGGTTTTTCCTTGGGGGGTCGTGCCCAAACATTTCAAGTATTAACCAACTCTAGTAAGTGTTATACACTCTTCCACCAAAATTCACCAATTTCTGACTCCTAAAACTTAGTCAAATAGGCTAAGACACACTAACACCTCCTTGAACTAGTATTCGGGCGTCGTGGATGTTCTTTGACATTTTGACTCCTAAACTTCGTAAATGACTTATATACATTAAAGTAGACTTTAAAATTTTTTCTTAAACTTTTTCCACCTACGTTAGGCTCTAGAACACGTCTTAGACATTCGAAGTGTTATATTATCCCCCCTAGTAAAATTCGTCCCGAATAACACTAAAATATTTTGAAATGAAGGAATAGACTCAAGACTAGCAGCCCAACCAATCAACAATACATGAGAACATGAGTTACAACATCAATTATGACAGTTACAAATAGCAATTCAAAAACATTGATTTGCACACAAAGGCTCAGAATCACATTATGTGGAATTTCCTTCTCACAACAACAACATGAGCTCAACATACTATATGTGAGTCAATTATACCAATATTCAACTTAACAACATGATCAATATCATTTCTTAAGACTCACCGTATAAAAATTCACAACATAACTCAAAATAAGAAGAATTTCAAATTTTCAAGTCAATACGCACAACTCACTGTAACTTCAGTATAATGACACCAAAAATGAACATTTGTGTAAAAGTTCACCAAAAATCATAGCAACTTCCAATTTAGTCATTATATTCATTATTAAGAAGAACAACTAACCTTCATTATGAAAGATATGAGTATAGAGAGACTTCATGTCAGCCTCGACCTCCCATGTTGCTCCCTCAACTAGGTGGTTTCTCCATAAAACTTCTATGGAGGCCACCTATTTTTTTTCAACCTCTTCACTTGATGATCAATGATTTCAACCGGAACCTACTCATAGGAAAGGTTATCTGTTCACACCAAGACCCTCAATAGGAAGAATAGACTCGGGATCGCCAATATAATTCTTAAGCATAGAAACAAGGAAAACCGGATGAACTGAAGTCAATTCACTAGGCAACCTTAACTCATACACCACCTTACCATTCTTTTGCAAGATTTCATAGCAATCCACATAAGGAGGGCTCAACTTCCCTTTATTTCCCAATCTTACCACCCCTTTCATAGGCAAAATATTCAAATTAACCTTATCACCCTTATCAAAATCTAAATCTCTTCTCCTATGATCGGCATAAGACTTTTGCCGACTGTAGGCTGTGTTCAAGAAATTCCTTATTATATGTACCTTCTCCAAAGTATTATATATCAAATCGGGATCCAAAAGTGAAGACTCACCCACTTCAAACAACCCAATTAGATACCTACACTTCCTACCATACAAAGCTTCATAAGGAGCTATCGATATGAATGAAAGGTAGCTATTGTTGTAAGAAACCTCCACCAAAGGAAAATGGTTATCCCAAATCCCCTTGAAATTTTGATACAAGCTATAAGAATATCCTCAAGGGTTCCAATAGTACGCTCCGCTTGACCATCCATTTGAGGATGACAAGCGGTGCTTAGCTTCACCTTGGTACCCAAACCTTTTTGGAATGATCTCCAAAACCTAGATGTGAATTGTGCACCCCTATGTGATATGATGGATAACGGAATATCATGGCGACACACAATTTCATCTATGAAGATCCTTGTATAATCCTCCGCCGCATAGGTAGACTTGACAAGAATAAAATGGGCGGATTTTGTCAACCTATCCCTAACCTCCCATATAGAGTCATATTGATTTTGTGTCCGAGGAAAACCAACCACAAAATCCATATTGATGTCTTCCCACTTCCAAGAACCACCCGACTTTTGATTTTCGTCTTTCATTTGTTGGCAATTTGGAAACTTTGCTACAAATTCCGCTATTTCCTTCTTCAAACCTTCCCACAAAAACACTTCCCTAAGGTCATGGTACATCATTGTCGAACCCGAATGAATGGTGTAACGGGACCCATGAGCTTCCTCGAGGATCCGATTCCTCAAACCATCTACATTGGGAACACACAACCTTCCTTGATACCTAAAGGCACCGTCCCCCCTAACGTGAATGATTCATTAAAGTTGCCAAGAACCGATTCCTTGAACTCTATCAATGGTTGATGAAGGTGTTCATTGGACTTTACCTCAACCACCAATAATGACTCGGAGTTATGAGGGACAATAAAACCACCATCTAGAGAATCTTCCAACCTAAATCCTAATCTATCCAACCTATGAACATCATTCACTAGGTCTTCCTTTGTTTTATCTACAAGAGACGCACTTCCCATGGTCATACGACTTAGAGCATCTGGAATCACATTGTCCTTGACAGGATGGTAAAGAACACTCTTGTCATAATCTTTCAACAATTCTAACCACCTTCTTTGTCGGAAATTCAACTCCTTTTGAGAAAAGACATATTGTAGACTCTTGTGGTCGGTATACACATCCACACGAAAACCAAATATGTAATGCCTCCATACTTTCAAGGAAAATACCATGGTCTCTAATTGAAGATCATGAGTTGGATAATTTCTCTCATGCACCTTAACATGTCTAGAGGCATAGGCTACCACCATACCATGTTGCATAAGTACACACCCTTAACCCATTCGGGATGCATAACAATATACAACAAAGACTTTGGTACCCTGCGGTAAAGTCAACAACGGAGAGGAAGTAAGCCCATCTTTTAAGATTTTGAAGTTTCTTTCACATGCCTCCGACCACTCAAATGTCTTACTATTTGGGATAAAAGTAGTCAAGGAGATGTAATGAACGCAAAACCATCCACAAACCTTTGATATTATCCTGCTAGACCCAAGAAACTTGTAATGTCGATTGGAGTCAATGGTCTAGGCCAGTTTTTCATTGCATATCTTTTCCTTGGATCAACCTCAACTCCCTAACTAGAGATGATATGACCATGAAACGCCACCGACCTCAATCAAAGCTCATATTTGCTATACTTCGCAAATAATTAGTTCTCCTTAAGCACCTGTAACACCACCCTCAATTGGTCCATGTTATCAGACTTATTTTTCGAATATACCAAGATGTCATCAATGAAGACAATGGAAAATGAATTTAGGTAACTTCAAAACACCGTATTCATGAGATCTATAAACACCGCCGGGGTATTAGTGAGACCAAAGGACATTACTAAAAACTCAAAGTTACCATATCTAGTCTGAGATGTAATTTTTGGTATATCCTCATCTCTCACCTTAAGTATGTGATACCCCGATCTGAAGTCAATCTTAGAAAAGTAGCTTTCCCTTTAGAGTTGATCATACAAGTAATTAATCCGAGGGAGAGGATACTTGTTCTGAATAGTGACATTATGGAGTTGGCGATATTTAATGCACATTCTAAGGGACTCATCCTTCTTCTTCACAAAAAAAAACCGGAGAACCCCATAGAGAAATACTAGGTCTAATGAAGCCTTTGTCTAGTAAATCCTTTAATGTAGCCTTCAACTCTTTCAATTTTGCCGCAACCATCCGATAAGGAGGAACTGAAATGAGATGTATATCTGGTAACGAGTCGACAACAAAATTCATTTCCCATTCGGGAGGAATACCGGAAAGACCATTAGTAAAGACCTTCGAAAATTCCCTCATTACAGGGACCGACTCAATTGGAGGAATTTCGGAGTCTAATCTTAGACTCTTACTATATGGTATAAACACTCTTTAGAGATCATCCTACAAGCTTTCAAACAAGAGATGATATGACATCTAGGAATAGAATTACCCCCCTTCCACTCTAAAACAGGCTCATTTGGAAAATTAAACTTCAACATCCTTGTTCTACAATCTATAGAGACAAAGAAAGCATGGAACCAATCCATACCTAAAAATGACATCAAAATAAAGCATATCAAGTTCTACTAGTTCAACATAAATAACTCTATTGGGAAACATTATAGGACAATTTCTATACACCCACTTGCAACAACCGAGTCACCCACCGGGGTAGACACCATAAAAGGTTCATTCAAGATATCGGGCAAAATATCAAACTTTTTAGCTACTAGAGCAGTATTAAAAGATTGTCTAGCACCCGGATCGAGTAAAGCATATACATCTATAGAGAAGGCTTTCAACATATCGGTCACCACATCGGGGGAAGTCTCTTGCTCACCTCTAGAGTGGAGAGCATAAAAGCGATTCTTCTTAGGAGCATCATTACAACCACTTGCTTTCCCACTCTCCTGGTCTTTCCCCTTCATATTTGGTCAATCTCAAACTTTGTGGCCATTTTTACCACAACCAAAACAAATATATGTTCCCTTAAAGCAATCACCATAATGCTTCTTGTCACACTTTCCACAAGTTGGCTTCTTGATAGGTGAAACAATACCCTTTCCCTTTTGAGGGTTAGGGTTAAACACCCTATCATCACGAGCTTTAGGGAACATGGAAGGAACTTGATTAGAAACCCTTTTGTTGAACCTAGTCCTGTCTTGAATATCAAGCCTACCTTTTGAAGAACCACTATCGAAAAATCTTGCCCCCTTGGCATCTCTACTTGTTCTCTTAGACCCTGACTCTTCCACTTGTTGAAAATGAACTATGAGACGAGAAATTTCCATATTGTCATGCAGCATAGCCGAATGAAATTCCTCTTGAAAGTCGTCCGACGCTTCCGTCACAAAGTTGCTCATTTCATCCCTATGATCGGAAACCAAAGAAGGAGCATACTTTTACAATTTAGTAAATTTCAAGGAGTATTCAAGTACACTCATCCCTACTTGACGAATGTTAATGAACTCCACCACTTTATATTCCCGCTTCTCCCTAGGAAAGAATCCATCAAGAAAAGCCTTCTTGAAAATCTCCCATGTAACTACTCCACCCCTTAAATGCCTATTGTCCCTCCATTGGACATACAAAGTTTTTGCCACGTGTTTGAGTTTGTAAGTCGCTAACTTGGGCTTCTCACTAGTATTCAACCCCATAGCATAAATGATCTTTTATATTTCATCAATGAACTCTTGGGGTTCTTCTTAAACCTTGGACCCATAGAAAGTAGGGGGATTCATCCTAGTGAAATTGCTCAAACGAGGGGCCATGGTGTTAACTTGTTTGTTTGCTCGGGGTACAACATCCGGATTAGCTTGGGTAATCATGGCTTGTGCTTGAGTAGTGACGGCTTGTGCTTGAGTAGTAATGACTTGGTCCATGTGGAGAAGGACAGTCCTTATGCCGTCATCCGTCAAAGGAGGAGTATTGACCAGAGCATGGTCATCATTAACATTTTCTTCAAGAGGAGGGACCTCATCACCATAGGGAGGAACTCCTGAATTGTCCATTTCTTCTTCAAGTGTTCGTGTCGCGTTCCTTCGAGTATTCATTGCCTATATTCACAATAAAAGGATTAGATGCTAAAAGCACATAGATTCAAAACTATAGAGACACGATATTGGACTTCCAATAAAGTGAGAGTTTCCTAAGCATCACATAGGTTCCCATCCGTAAGTGTGGTGCACTTCACAATTATGAGTAAGAATCTACATAGACATGGTTGAGAGAGACATCGACTCAAAGATATTCAGCCTCATGCTCTAATACCATGTTTGTCATATCGGAGGAGCACACCCTAGGACGTAACCGACTTTGTTGTTCTCCTTGAGACTAACACTACCCTCTTAGCTTACATCATTACATTCACAGGTCAAAATTTGCGGAAATTTTAAACTTTTCAATACTTATACATTGAGGTTTACATAGACCTATGCATACACATAATATTTATATCGAGTATACATAGACCCTTCGTATAGGAAGATTACATAGTCTTCTAATTTTATTGCACATAAATATAAAAAATATAACATAGTCTCAAATGGATGTCTCATCGCATAACCATCTAACATGAGTATAACAATTTGGGCCTAACCCAATATCAATGTAATAAATCCACATATACACTATATAATGCTTAGTACTTAAATGAAAAGGAAAGAACATAGAAGTATTAAAACTAGAACACATCATAAGGTTGATAGTGGCATTGCCCTCAGAAAGTGAGGACCTATCCAACTTGGACGAATTAGAATTCCAAGTCTTCCTTCAATGTTTTTTCAAAGTCCTTCAAAGACTGGAACATAAAATCTTGGGGAAAGAGGTGGAAAATGGGGTTAGTAAACCACTTCTACTAAGTATGAGACCATATGCACACACAACATGAAATCATGCTAAATAGGGACATTTCATTAAAATATGCACCTTACTTTGAAAAACGTTGACACAAATACAAGAAGACCATATCAATTACTAAGACATATTCATGAAGTCAAAATCATATACATCAGAAGACCAACAATACTGAACCTAGTCAAGTCAATAAACATATGAACATACTTGCACATATAACTGAAATAACTTTATCATTAAGTTATAACATCAATAAGCATGATTAAGAGTGCTATTCAACATAACTAAAGCTAGACCATTACTCATGACCCTCTTTAATTCCACTTGTGCAATGACTAAGCAAATCTGCATAACCTTACCTAATCAATAAACCTAGAAAAAACCATAACCAATCCATCTTCACATACATATCACTATGAGTACATAATACAATAATTTAGCAATACAGACCAAATACATGTTCATAACGGTAACTAACATCACATAGTGTCATTAACATGCAATATCATCATATAAATATCATTTACATTCGTACGCATATACATACATAAGAACATCCTCTTAAGACTTCCCATAAGGAAAACTAGTGCACTTTATAGGTAGAGTCCCAACCCCTACCTAGATTAAGTCACACATATCAAGTTATCTTAGTTAGGTCCATTTTATTACTTTAATTTACATTAGGGAACATCTTTCCTTAACTAACATAGACCACATGAGCTAATATGGAATCCGGTGTCATGGAACCCTACAGCGAAAAAAGGCGGACTACTTGCCAAGGTAGTACCAAAACTTTAACATGGCATCCATGTGGATCCACTAGCTATTATTCCTATGGGGGCAACATAGTTGAAGAACTAGGAGATATAATTAGTACCCTCTTTATGCTACATGCATTTTGTCTCCAATCTCAAGAGTACATTAGTGATCCTATGTCCCCTTTGTGGGAAGGGACTCTCCTCACACTAGTTCACTCGGTGCTAAGCTAGAGTCGCTTTTGAAATATCTTAATTAATAATCATAACATAGATTAGGTCATAGGGTCTACCCCTTATATAGTCATAGTAATAGATCAATAGGAATTGAATGAGAACACTTTTCATTACAACATTCAAATGTGAGATTAGCACATTAACATTAATATATCATAGCAAGGCACACAGGTACTTCACCACCAGCTTTATACCATTACATCTGAAGCATAATCTCACAATCACATAATCAAGACATTTCAATCTAACATCATACCAACCCTAATCAATCTTATCATAAGGTATACTTCAATACAACTTCATCACTAAACAAAACTAATTATAATTGAAGAAAATGTTTGTGATCACAAGACTTACCCCAATCTCCTTCACAATCCACCATAAAGTTTTTACAATCAACCATACAATTCAACCCAAAAATGGGTGTACACAATAGTAATTAACATAATAATGAAGTCAATTGAATCTCTACACAAAAATTCAACCCACACAATGAAAGGTGTTCTACTTGCCAAAGGTAAAACTAAGGACATATCCCATGTAGGCACATAGTTTAGGGGATATGAAGGGCTTCTTTGTACTCTAGTCTAATACTTCATATAAAGCTACTACCACAAGAATATCCACTCGGTGCTTTGCATTGGTTCTCATTGAGTAAATTCATTCACATAAGAATATTTGAGAAGGTACCATCTCTTTTTCCTACCAACTCATATTACCACACCAATAAGGGATCCACAAGGGTTTACCGATCAAGGTTCATTAGGATAGATCATCCATGAAACGGGAACCATGCTAGGTCTATCTGGTTCACTTCATTAGAAACCTTCTTTTCATAATCAAGATTTCACATTCACATAGGGTTCTAGACTGATCAAGAAGGGGCACCATTATAATGTCTACCAGTTCAACACATACTTTAGAACATCTCATTTATCATTGATGCATCAAGTAGGGACAACTAGGTCTACCTAAACAAGACACCATATCAAACTATAGAGACTTTTCATAGTCTATTATCATCACCTACCAACATTTAGAGGAAACATGCTTTCACTCACATTATCTCATAGCTTTTCACATGTTACTTTTATTACTATACTACAACTTCAAAAAATGCCTATCTTCAACAAAATAATATAACAAACCTTCAATTCACATTATAAATTCATAAAGATCACATTCAATTAAGAACAAGATGTAAGTAACTCCACAAGAAGTTTATCAAACAATACCAAGCAATTCCGACTATAATAAACAATTGAATTAACTCACCATTGTATAGTGTCACAATTCACCATTAATCACCTTCCAACACTTCCAATCGTAACAAGAGAATTTACCCATCTTCACGTTCATAAGTTCAAGAACACCAAATCATTCTTACATACACAATTCATAATATATAGATATAGATAACAACAAGGATGAATGCTATAGCATTCTAAATACAATTCAATCCAAAAGAAAATCACAATTATCAAAAACACTTTACAAGCCAAAATTAGACAATTAGGAAGATCATGGGTCCACAGAGTTTTTTTATCATAAATCCATCAATTAACATTGAGTTCTTGATAATTCACCATTTTAAACATTTTAATGCAAGAACCATGCCTAAAATTAGAAATAGGATCGTTAGGATTTTTGGGATCTTTTTGAAAAGCCTTAGAATTGGCTCCTTGAATAATAGAATAATCGAGGATGAAATCATCATACCTTATAAGTAGAAAGCCCACGAAATATTATGAATTAATCGGTTCAAATTTCTTCTCCTAGCTTGAATTTAACATAGACCTTCAATGGTGTTCTTGAAAGAATATATTTGGGAGGGAAGAGTTTGATTTTTTGTAACACTCCAATGAGTAAGACCTAATCTAGAGACTCACATGATGAAATAGACCTTGTAGTACTGTTTTAAGGCCTAAAATAATGTATATAAATCATTTAGAAGTTTTAGAGTAAAAATGTCAAGAAACGTTTATGATGTCCGGTGAATGGTGAAATAGAGGTGCTAGTTCCTTAGCCTATGTCACAGGGTTTTTGATGTCAAAATCTAATGACATTTGGTAAGGAGGTGTTAAACATTTATTAGGGTGTGTTTAAGGCTGAAACTTCCAGGTACGTCTCCCAATGACCACCCTAAGGGTCCTTGGAGGGGACCCTTGAAGTTGATCCTTAGAAGGTTGTGGTGGCAGCGGCTACCTACGAAGCCAATCTATGGGGCGTCATCTTATTGATGGGCGTTGATTTCTCTGTAGTCCCACACTTATCCTAAATCAAAGACCGGTACAAAATACTAGTCTTTGAATCAAACAACAATTGTGAAGTACGGTTGGGGGAGCATGCATCGACTGACCTACGGATAGTAGGTCTAGGTATAATAGATTAGGACTTGTTGGACTATTTGATTTTAAATGCGTTCATTCAATTAGTTAGATGGTTAGTTTGTTAATTAAGGGTTAGGGGGTGTATAATTTAGTTAATTAAGGGACTATATAAAGACCTAACCCTAATTAAACTAAACCAACTCCCCACAATACCCCAACTTACATCTCTCCAACATCTTTCTAGTGTCTCTCTTCCCTAAACATCAACCTCCATTGGAGAACTCTAGGGATCCAATTCAAGGAAAAATTCACCAAGGTATTCATGTCAAATTCGTGTCAATATCATTACCATGATATGGTTTCTTTCACTCTTGGGATTCCTTTCCCCAAGAGGCCCTTCCAAGGAGGATTTTCAACTTCCCCAAAACTAGGGTTTCAATCTAGACATGTGTTCTCTTATAAAAACGAAATTGTTAATCAATTTTATAAATTATAATCTTTTAAAATTTCTAAACTAAATATTAATGGTCAATTAATGTTAATCAATCAAGATTTTCCCCTTCGAGCCGTTGTTCTTCCCTACAATCAATATGTCTTGTAATTCTATAGTAATTGGGAAGGATGATTATTATATGAACGTGTAGAAGAGTAATTTATATGCATTACTTCTGGATTCACCTTCTTTATACATTGGTTATGAAATTCTTTGTAATTGCAGTATGAAGGCAATGAGAGGTCAATAACGAATGAAGATTGATTCTTCTTGAGTCCAATTACGAAGTATGATTTACTTTGATTGTAATAGTTTTATGTCTAATGTGTGGTTGTGATGTTTATAGCATGTATTCCTCATCCTTAACCCTATACTATTCAATTTTTATGAAGTATGAAAGAATTTTATGGTATGATTATTATATGATTGAAACTAACTTCTCATGATTATGAGAAATTTTTTAGTTAAAGGTTTACTCACTTGTACGTGGTCTTCTAAAGTGAATGGATAGTTCTCACTTATGAATATTTGTGAGCCATGATTATGAATTGTTCACATAGGAGTCTAAAAGAGACTAATGTGATTTGTGTAAAAGGTATAGTGATTACTAAAGGGAATAGATGAGTAGTACCAAAAGGGCATGTAAATGAGATGGAGGTCTCACGTTTAGTATGTTTTTCTTTCCACATGGTTTTCTTCATGTTTAGTAAATCCTGATTCCCAAGATATGTGTTGTCTCATGAGATGGAAACCTCCACGTTAGTAAGTTAAGGTTTCTAGTAACAATCTCCTTGACCCTTAACTATGTACCCACATAGGACTATAGCTTAGTGGATCAACCTCTACAGCTATGTGAATTGGTTACACCGTAGGAAAGTGTTAACCCCCTTTTTTTGGTGTGGGAGGAGAACACCAGATTCCATATAGCTCATATGGACTCATGTGGGTTATGTCACTATTATCCCTAAAGTAATAAGTTAAAGGAATAATTCAAGTATGTAAACTATTATTAGGGTTGTCTTGGAGGTTACTACATAGGGTGAGGGAGGGTATGTGACTTCTCTTACTCATTGCATATGTGGGATCCTAAGGGATGATTCTAGTAGTGTGTTGTATGATCAAGTTGTTTATGTGTTATACATGTTGAGATTTATTTGACCTTATAAATCAAGAATGTTATGATTAATTATGAGACTATGTGTATGCATGTGGTAAGTGACTTAGTGTGATGCTTCGCTTTGAATGGTGTTATGGGGTTATAAGGTTCTATTCTTGGCATTGTACAAGTATTGCTTTAGGTTGCTTATGTTTTCGGTTAATATCATGTTGGCTTCACTTATAATTCTCTCACTCTATATATATATATATATATGATTGAGTTATTGAACATAAATCATAGTTTTAACTAAATTGTGTCTTTTCTCATGCATTGATGGTTTTATGCAGAGGAACCATATTTGGTATATGTGGTTTATACTTTGCCATATTTCTCCCTTTTCTTCCCAACATTGTATGTTCCGGCCATTGAGTTACTAGAAGGACAATTGAGGAAGAGTTGTAATCTTTTCTCCAAGTGTTTGTAGATCCTCATGTTTGGGGATGTTACCTATTTCTAAATTATAGCTTTGAAGTTGTATTGTCTTAATGACCCTATTCTTTGCTTTATCATTTGGATATTGATGTAAGCCTATAATGGGATCTTGACTTTGTATTGGATACGTCAAAGATATGTACTTCTTTAGATGGTTCAATATGATATGAAGTATTGTACTAATTACTGTGTATCTTATGTTGTATAAAAGAGAATCCTATGTAAGCTTCATCTGCGATGAATCTAAGTAAACTCCACATGTAGTATGCGAGAGGTCTATGTAAGCCTCACTAGATAGTTATATATGAAAAATCTGAATTTTTCGCACTTCCTAACCTATGAAATTTAATGACGAATTCTTAGAGGCTAGTCTTAGACCTCTCCGAGGGCGACGACGCCTGTTACGTCTAACGGGTACTCCCCGGTCGTGACATTTTTTATGTTAGGGTCAAACTGAGGGTTCAATTGTTTGAATATACTTCAAATACCTAAAAACACTAAAAATAACCGTCCCTATATTTAATTAGCCAACGGCGGAATTTAACAAAACACCCTTTGCTTGGATGAAACATTGCAGCAAATTGCAGGTGCCATTGATGACCCCCCATTAACGGACCGTCAATAGATTGAAAAGGATATCTACTTCCTCGTAAAATAATTTAGAGACCGTCATTTTGGGGGATAATCTCCCATAACTAAGTTTGGAGCCACTCCACCTTTAGACGGGGCGTCAATATGTTGGACGGGCGTCAATATTGGTTGTGAATCAATCTGCCCAGGCAGCTTTTTGACCAACATTTTTGGAACAACCCGTGAGTACCCCCTAGATATTAGGGCAACCCTGGGATAGTTATAAGGGGTACTTGACCCTTTTGGGTCTTATATAAGCCTTTTAACTATCGTTCATTACATATGACATAAAAATAGTGCAGAATTAAAAATTTTCACGACATTTAATATTAAAACGAATTCTTTCATAATACTAAGAAAATCTCATCATCACAAGACAAACTTAAAAACACGACATTATAAGTTAGTGACACGACCCTTTACATTTGAAGGAAAATACATAATAAGTCTAAAATAACGAACTAAGAAATAGAACCATACCCTCGAATATATGGGGACATACTTAGTCTTGATAGAGTCTTTCCCAAGATTGTCTTCTAATTTCAACCTTGCTTCCAAACCTATAGTTATAGAGTATAGAAAAGTATGGGGTTAGTACTAAACAATGTACCAGTATGGCATATGCAAAAACACGCGAAAAGGGACATTTTAGTAAAATAAGCTTTTATGCCAAATAAGCAAAACCTTCATGAATATAGAAGCAAAACAACATATAGAACATCATTTAACATTTAGAAAAGGATTTCAATAATTTTAACAAAAGGGACCATTTTATAGTAAGACACTAAAATTTTACATTGAACACTTTAAACATTACAGTAAACCCCTCTATTCCCAAAATTGTTAACCCTCAAAATCAAGCGAAGAGGAATGAACTCATTTCCATAGGAGTTACCCCAAAAAAGGTTATCCTAAGACTCACCAATGTGAGACATGAGGGGACCGCCCATAAAATCCCTTCGACGCACACCTAAATGATCCTCAAGACTACCTATTATAGGCTTACTCCACGTGGTAGAACAAGCCCAAACTCAATAAAAATACATTTGAGGAACACTCAAACACTTCACATAAAACACCAAGACTTCCCTTTTTGAATGCCTACTTAGTGCAATGAATAGATGGCGTCCCATTCCACCACCTACCCTAAGCAGTACACTCTTTAAGAATACTTAGATCACTCAATTCATATAAGACACACAAAGACTTTCCTTTCGGAATGCCTACCTAGTGTAGTGGATAGATAGCTTCCCATTCCACCACCTACCGTAAGTAGTACATTCTTCTAGAAGACTTTGAACTTTCATTACTTTTGTGGGGGCTAGCTTAACTGACATAGACCATGAGATCTAGACTTGGAATCCGATATTAACCCTTATCGAATGAGGGATCCCCACTTGCCTAGAGTAAGGTCATTATCTTATCTTTTACATGGATTTCCCAATAGCTACACCTATGGGTGTGCATAGTTATGGTATAAGGAGATTGCTACTAAGTAACTCATTCTCTACTAACGAGGAGTACTCATCTCAAGAGGTACATTGGAAGACAACATCTCAACTCACGAAGTGTAACTACCTCTTCTTCATATTCTCTCGGTACTAATCATCACTCCCCACGGATTCCCAACATTATATATGATAGGTTAAGGATAACTAGTGAAAACCACATCTCAACTAAAGAAGGGCATTCATGGTCAGGACTCGATAGTACCCCCTAGATGTTAGGGCATTCTCAAATCGAGACACAGCATACTCGACCTCTCGGAGGTCTTGTAGAAGCCCTTTGACATAATTTATTGCATACATGTATGAAAAGTAGTGCAGAATTAAAACTTTTCACACGAAATAGTAATACTTCAAAATATCTATTTATAGAAAAACATTATAAAAGGCTAAGTCTCAAAGTCTCCATCTTAGACATACAAATGTATCGGGACACGACCCATAATTCAACCTATAGAAAATTGCTAAGCCTATTACAAAACTATCAAAAAGTAAATCTAAACATCATGATGTCATCGAATCTTGTGAGGACATACCAACTATTGCTTGAATGAACACTAAAAAAGCTTCCACTTTGACACTCCTCTCAAATGCCACCTACACCTTTAGAGATAGACAAAATGAATGCAATTATTGCAAACACTTATACTAAGTATGGAGAAATGAATAGAGTCATTAGAAACAGAAATTTGTATAAAACATGCTCTTTTGAGTAAAGCATCGTAGTATAAGCATAAGAACAACATATAACATATTAGAAACATATAAGATGTCACATAAGCATTTTATCAAATATTAAAGAATGTTACAGTGAATTATGTCACTTTACAGTGAACTAAGTTCAACTACACAGTGACATCTTTTAGCTTGAAACCCTCTCACCAAAGGTTATCCTAAGACTCAATTAAGTGAAACGAAGAGAGACCGCTCATACACCCTCTCTAAGCACACCTAAATGGTCCTTAAGACTACCTAAAATAAGATCATTACCTTTCCTTTCATTTATTCCCCACCTAAGGTTACTCCATGATTCATCTAAATAGGACAAGAAGATACCTCCCATACACCATCTAAAAGCATACCTAAGCAACCCTCAAAGCTACCCTAAATTAAGCACATTCTATTTAACATGAATTATCTAAGGTCATAATCATTTCATTATGTCAATTAGAAAACATTCATCACTAATGGACATTCACATAATGGTCTTTAAGAAGACCTAGGGCACTCACACACTAACATCTTATATGCCTAATTGTGCAATGTCTAGATAGCGTCCCATTCCACTACCTAAACTTCATAGTACTTATCCAACACTAGCATGTAGCCCACATGATGAGAACAGACAATAACAGACATAGACTATATTAGCTAGCCATGGACTCCGGAGTCATAAACCTTCTCCGATGGAGGGTGTTCTACTTCCCAAGGTTAGAAATAGGACACATCCCATGTAGTCACACTGATAAGGAATATCAAGGTATTTTTTGCACTCTAGTCTCATTCTCAAGTAGAGATACATTGTACTCTAGTCTACTTCTTAAGTAGAGCTACAAACCATAACATATTCACTCTGTGCTAGCCTTTGTTCTCATATTGTAAGTTCAATAAAAGGGGCATATGAAAATGTACCATCTCTTTTGTCATTACCTAGTGATAATGTACCTGCCAACAATGGGTCCACTAGGGCAGATAAAGATAGCTCATTCTTAACCTTCTTTCTACATAGAGGGTTCCACAAAATAGTCATGCTTAGAAGGGCACCATCATAGGTATACCGATCCTAGACTTCCATTCAACATTCATCCATACACATAGAAGAAAAAGGTACATAAGACTGCTAAGTCAAGATGTTCATATTCATAATGTACATGTATAAAGTAAGGGGGACAAGTCTATCAAGACAAGACACACACATCTTCAAATATAACATATCATTCTATAAGCACAAAGGCATAACCAACATCATCCATAGATTACCCTATTCACTATCATAATATCATAAATATAACCATGGTAAGATTCACATTGTCAAGTAGGAAGAATCATGCATCAACTCTAAGACTACACACCTAAGGACATAGTCATTGTCTAACATGATCACCTAACATCATAAATATATGAACACATACTATCACCTGAATGACAATTGATAGATATCATCATACTTCGCATAATTCAACTATACAAATCATCATAATAAATCAAGTAGTTGCCGACAAGGCCATGATCATTATAATCCATAAAGTAATGTCGACGAGGACACATAATCTTCAAGTAAAACGCATAGCATCGCCACCATAAGTGGATCATACAAATGACAACATAATTCAAGACCTACATTTCATAAAATAAATAGAATTTGGGCAGCGTACCACCAATCCATTCTCACCACTTCAATCCATAGCTAGATCATCCCATACAATACCAAAAAGGACCTTACCCATGGCCATGATCATCAATTTAACACAAAAATCATAATACTCAATGAATATAAATCAATTTCATATAGATTTATCAATCTAAGACAGCCTATGCATCAATTCAATACTATTTTTTCATCATTCAACAGCCCATAGAAAACTACACTAGAATACGTAAGCATTGAGACAGGATCACTTAACCCATAAAATAGTCAAAACTAGGATTGCATGGTTTTAATGGGTTCATAGGAATTATTTATTTAAAACATTGCATTAACATAAATTCAAATCAAAAAAATTTATTCAAAACCTTTTATGCAAGAACTCCTGGCTATATCACAAAATTGGACATTTCATGTTTTTTATCATCTGTGAAAATCATTGGGATTGACTCCTTGAAGAGATATATTTCAAGGATGAATAACCATACCCCTATTGTGATGAAAAGATCTAAAAATTGATGGAGAAAACTTGTGAAATTCTATCTTCTTCCTTGGAGCTTCAAAGCTTGAACAACGGAGTATTAGAAAGAGTGAATGGAGATGTTTCGTTTTGAGTTGAGGGTTTTGCTTTCATTGGTGAGTTTAGTGGTTCAAATAAGTCCTATAAACTTCCATAATGCACCCCTAAAAGAACCCTACATTTATTGGAAAAATTAACCAACTCAAATTTTACTTAAAAATGACGCAACGAAATTGGGGACTTTACTGCGTTGCGTAGGCACTTCCAAATCTTATTCTTCAAAAATTCTTGGACAAAATAGTTTTTGAAAACCCCGAGTCGCAGGGCAAGATTTTTCCTCACTGCATGATATCTGCACGACGCGCAGCCGCTGCATCGAAACAGGCTGGCGCGGCAGCTTGGCTGTCAAAGTTTAGGTCCTCCTTAGTGACCCTTTTGACGGTCCCCGTGGCGTCGTTCTTGAACTTTCAACCTTTGTATGTCATACTACGCGTAGGAACCCTGGATACTGAATTTCACCTTCAAACCATCCCCCAAAATATCAGTACAAAACGCTATGACATACTAGTTCAACTTCGACTAGTTTCCGAACGTCTTGGACGTTCTTGGACGTTTTAACTCCAAACACTTCTGAACATTATACAAATCATAATAATACTATTTTTAACAATTTTATGACTTTAAAATATTATGATACAAGTGTTAGGCTCTAACTCAACCTAGCTCATTTTGAGGGACGGTACATTCATCCTCCAACCTATCTTAGAAAGTCTTGGGAGGTAGTGGGATTGATACTAAAAACGCCATCTCAACTCACGAAGAGTGCTCACCCCAAAAATCCCCTTTTTACTTAAATAAGATTTATTCATTTATTCAAGTGTTAGTGTGTGTCTACATGTGAATATAGCTTGCACATAAGAATCATTTCATTCACATTCAATTCTATACATGCTTAGACCTTCATTTATCATATTACACACTCTAACATGTCTCACATAATCAGATAAGTCACTTACACATAATCCTTTGCGTACTTCGCATAACAAACTTCATAAAAGACATTAACAAGAATAACATCATTTCCATCTTAATTCACATAATATGCCTTCATGGCGTCATTCACAATACACAAGTATCTTTACATTCATTTAATTCATGTAAACACCGCCAACAAAGGTTGACCATACAACTCAATAGCATTTCACAAATAAGCTAAACAACATAACCAACTTACCCTTTATCCAATATTCCATCTCCTATAATAATTTACTCAATATTTCATCATAATATATCCCTAAGAGCAGTAGCTAAACAACAATATCAACACAAGGAAACCAAATATCAAAGACAATAAAATCATGTTCATTCAACCAATTCCTTAAGACAAAAATTGATAAAATGATTTAACATATTTTCATTGAAGTTTTAGAATTAAAATAACCAATTAACACTAGAAACAACATATTTGAATCATTTAAAACAATGTCATGCAAGACAATATTTAGAATCAATGATACAAAAAGATAGAGTTTGAAAACACTTTTTGAAATCTTTTAGAAATGACTCCTTGAATCAAAGAGAGTTCAAGGATGACTACCATACCTTCAATAAGAAGAAAACCCACATGTTATGATGAAAAAATGACAACCAACAGCCCTCCTACCTTCTTCATGAGTTTTAGCTTCTATGGAGGTTGAAGAGAGTTTTTCTTTAGAGAGAGTGTTTTGGGTTTTACAAAATGAAGTCTAAAATTAGTTCTTAGTGTTTGAAACATCTTAATATACCTAAAAGACCTAAAAATATCATCGGAGGTTCATAAAATACTTGGGGTGAATTTACCAAATACCCCAAGCCAAGGCGGATTTCGGATAGCTTTTCATGCAGAACCCATGACTCCTTAATGACGGATCGTTTGTCAATAGACGCCCCGTTGATGGGGATTCATTTTTTCGGTCTGCAACCCTCAGAACCTGCAAACTTGCAGGTACAATTGATGGACCAAGTCAACGAGTCGTGGACTGGTCTACTGACCGTCGACTAGTTCGTTGATGGACACTCTCTAGGCAGTTTTGGGTCTAAGTCTTGGGCCCTTCTCTAGGGCCCCTCGTGGGTCCTAGGTGGAGTCGCACCGTACTTCAAACCCCTAAAAATAGTCTTCTAGGTTTTAGGAACATCCCACACCAATTTCAAGCAAAACTAACATGTAAAACTCACTAAAACGCATAAGGACACACAAGTACTTTGTAAGGCATATCTTCCGAATGTCATGGACGTTCTGGGACATTTGACTTCCAAACATCACACACTGCCTAAGAACATCAATATAACTCATTTTTACTGAAAACTAACCCACGGAACATTCACAATTCTATAGTTCACCTTAGTTCATTTTAGGGTGTTACATTATCCCCCACTTGGTCAGGCATATCTTCTGAGTGTCATGGACGTTCTGGGACGTTTGACTTCCCAACATCAAACACTGCCTAAGATCATTAATGTAACTCATTTTAACAGAAAACTAATCGACCGAACATTCACGAATCTCTAGCTCACGTTAGTTCATTTTAGGGTGTTACATTATCCCCCACTTGGAATACAATTCGTCCTCGAATGACACTAAACACATTAAGACCATCAGCAAGTCAATCAGCAGCACATAACACATAACATCATTATCAAAACATTCATAGTCAAGGCACCAACTAATAAGGAGCACAATTTCACAATTATAAGCACTTTTTGAACACAAGCAACTTTTGAAGGAACTACCAAGTTCAAGCACACACTTAATTCTTCAATTTATGGAGGAACTACGTCCACCATAATTAAACATGCTCATAGGAATAATTTTTAGAAACATTGAAACCATTATTCATGAAAATGTTAATTTTTTCAAAAATCAAAATTTTTAAAGTAAGCCTCAATTCACACAATGAAGCATGATAGAAAATCCAAAAATTCATCCTTAAAGAAATTCATCAAGAAGGAATGATCATATGAAAGAAAAAACCATATAAAATCATACTATAACATCAACACAACAACCATAAAGTGTTAATGCTTACCGGGACTTACAAATTCGGATTAGTTCTCTTTCCTAGCTCCCATCCCATAGGGATGATTCTTCTTTGGAGCATTGGGATCTATGCCACCTTGACGATCTTGATTAACATCTTACCCCCTTGCCTTTAAGCTAGGGCAGTCCCTCATCTTGTGGACCTTACTACCTCACCCAAAACAACCATCCGTTCCGGCAAGACACTTACCCAAATGTTGCTTTCCACAAGAAGCACACCTAGTCCTCCCAAAAGTATGACCATCTCCTTGCAAATTTTGGTTTGGAGCCCTATACTTTATCCCCATGGAAGACTCTTGGTGAAAGAACATCTTCTTAGCTTTTTGGTGACTAGAATCATCCGACTTAGGCCTCTTACCCTCTTGCTTTATCTCTCTAATTTTGGACTCCTCAATTTGTTGAGCATACACCATGAGCCTAGAGATATCCATGTCATTAAGAAGCATTGTCTTACGACACTATTTCTCCACCAAGCTAGATACTCCCATCACAAATTTTTTTATTCTGTCCCTAGGGTTGGCTACCATGGTTGCGGCATGATTAGAGATTTGAGTGAATTTAAGGGAGTACTCTTGCACACTCATTAACCCTTGAAGAAGATTCATGAATTCAACCATCTTCTTCTCCTCCACTCTAAAGGAAAAGAACCTATCTAGGAAAGCCTCTTTGAACACCTCCCAATCTACCGGACCATCTCTCCAGGTCCTCTCATCCCTCCATTGCTCAAATCACACTTGAGCCACATCTTTGAGTTGGTAAGCGGCTAGCTCCACTCTTTCCCGAGGAGTCACACCCATAGGATCCACCATTTTGAACACCTTATCTATGGAACCTTGTGTATCTTCATCCACCTTAGTGCCATGAAAAGTAGGAGGGTACATCCTCATGAAATCCCGAATTCTAGATGAGGGAGTACTAACATTTTTTTGAGGTCTACCTCCGTGGTTTGCTTCGGCAACAAAGTGATTAGTGACAAAATGAGCTTGGGCCATCATGAGTTTTGAAAAATTCATTAGGGCAGCCCTCAACTCTGAATTAGTCATATCCCCTTAAACATAGGGAACTTGAGAACCTTGAGGCGTAGGAGGAATTTGGGGAACTCTAGGCTCTTGAGTTTGTGGTGGCACTTGAGGTTCTTGAAGGGGAACCTCCTCATTCTCTCCCTCTTGATTGACTATAGGAACTTGGTCAACACGGGGAGGAATCCTCTCATTAGCTACACCTTCCTCCTCCGTCCTGGCGGTTGCTCTCCTCGCATTAATGTCTTACAAACACAAAGAGAAGAGGTTGAGAGACACATCTTATAGAAATCAACTCTAAGGCACAATATTTGAATAATGAATAAAGTGAAGCTTCTATCATCTTATAACCTCTTTTCCATGGATGTGTCGCGACTCACACCAATGACCTAGACTCTACTAGATGTGGCTTGTGAGACTTTAGACCCTAAACTATTTCCCATAACCTTATGCTCTGATACCAAGTTTATAACGACCCGCAAGTACCCCCTTGGATAGTTACAAGGTGTACTTGACCCTTTTTGGGTCTTATATAATCCTTTTTACTATCGTTGATCACATAAGACATGAAAAGTACTGCGGAATTAAAACTTTTAACGATATTTAATATAAAAAGAATTCTTTCATAAAAACTAAGAGAATCTCATCGTCACAAGAAAAACTTAAAGACACGACATAATATCTTAGGGACACAGCCCTTTACATTTGATATAAATTACATCATAAGTCTTAAATAATGAAACTAAGAAATAGTAATATGCCCTCGAATATATGAGGACATACTTAGTCTTGAGAGAGAGTTTCCAAATCTTATCTTCTAACATAAAAATTTTTTCCAAACCTATACTTGTAGATTATAGAAAAGTATGGGGTTAGTACAAAACACTTTACTATGTATGAAATGCAAAAACATGCGAAAAGAGACATTTTAGTGAAATAAACTTTCATGACAAATTTAGTAAAACCTTCATGAATATTGAACACTTCGAAAATATCACGACTTAGACTAGAGCTTAATATATTAAATAATGTTTAAAATGATATTTCCAGACCTATATAAATTCAATAAGTTCATTTGGAAATAATTAGAGCCAAACTGACAAAGAAAGACTTTACGTCCGTTAACTAGCTAATTTGAACTAATTGATGTCCTTATGTTTGGTAAAGATTTGGAGGTGTCAAATGAAGTCCAAAACTTGTAAGAGACCTTTGATAGGTATTATGTTGTACAAAGGGTAAAAAAATCAAGTAACAACACCCCAAGGACCACCCGAAGGGTCCTTGGTGAGGATCCCAACATGGGTAGGCAGGCTGCAAAGAGAAGCCTACGCGAACAAGATTGGGTCATTAGGTGTGCCACGCGAGGGTGACACGTAGGCTACTGCATCAAGAATTGAGAGGCAGCTACGCGGCGCGAGGCTGACACACACCTCACTTCCTCAACCAACAAATTCAGTAGTGGTAGGGGTATGGGACTCTACCTAGACATTGCACAACTTGACTATTAGGGAAGTCCTAGGAGAGTATTCTTATGTAATATGATAACATGAAAGGTATGATTCTTATGATATATGATGTTAACCTTATATGATGTTGTCTATGTTAATGAACATGTTATATTGCTATATGAGATGACGACTGCTATGTTTTAAGTTATATGAAGCAAAGATTGAGTTATGGTCTCCTATCTTATCTACTTGGTCATGGGGGGTTATGGGGCTTCACATGACCATTGCACTTGTAGGTTAGGGATGGGATCATTGGTAAGTATTTTGTATGTTATGTTTATATGATCTACGGAATATGAAATGTTAATGTGACTTTTTGATAATATGTCTTTGATGATGAGAATGATTTAGGTTGATGAAATCCTTGTATATGTTCTATGGTATGTGCATTGAAGACTTTTATATGGCTTGACATGCTTCCTAAGGAATGATCCTTTTCATGCATGTCCTTATATTTGATGTGCACATAGCCCCAAAATTAGTACATTTGCGTACTAACCCCATTACTTTATATTACTACAAATGTGGGGCTCGGCTGTTAAATATTAAGAAGTTCAATTGAAGAAGCTTGAAAACATTCTCCAAGTGAGGGTAGGTCCTCATGTTCGGGATGCTATCTTTTAATATTCTATCTTACGAAGACTTTTGTAGATTTTAAGAATAATAGTATTTCCATTATGTTCTTTGGATTCTTTTATTTTAAGGCGTATATGGCATATTGAATATTTATTAACTAAGTCCAAATTCGTACTCTTTAGATAGGTTTATACATGTGAGAAATTTTTTTAGAATATCGTATGCTAATATGAATATTAAATATGAAGTCTAAGTATACTTCACGTAGTATTAAAAGTTTTTAATTTTCCACAAATTTTAACTGATGACATGTTATGACTAACGCTGAGAGGCTTGTTTGAGTCCTCTGAGAGGACGACGATGCCGGTCGCATCTGGGGTGTAATATCTGGGTGTGACAAACTTTGTATCAGGGCATGAGGTTAAACACCCTTAGTATCAATGTCTCACCAAACCACGTTACATAGTATCTTCTTCATGGATGTGAAGAGCGCCACAATTATGGATGAGAGGCAATGTGATGACTAGGAAACTTCTCTTTTCTTGATAATCCTATGTAATGCCTTTAGAGTTTTGACACTATGTGTCTTTTAGATTCTTATTAGTTTCTTTTTAGGAGATGCACAGAAGAAGGACAGCCGCGAGAAGAGTAGGAGATTAGATTACAAATGCGGGAGCTATTCCCTAAGGAAATCGAAATGCTCCTCAAGAACAAGTTGCTGCAAACTAGCATGTTCCAGTCAATTCTCCGGCAATGATGGATAGTGAGGTGAGGGAAGCCCTTATTCAAATGGCCCAAGACATCACCACTCAAGCTTTAGCCATTAAAACACAAGCTAAGAGGTTGTTCCTCGTGAGAACCAACATGCTAGTACCTTAGCTAGCCGTCTGAGAGATTTCACGAGGATGAATCCTTCTATTTTCCTTGGACAAAAAGTTGATGAAGACCCCCAAGACTTATTTGATGAGGTTTAGAACTACCGAGAAGGCTGAGCTTGCTGCCTATCAACTCAAGGTCGTGTCTCATACATGGTACAATCAGTGGGAGAATAGTAGAGATTTAGGAGGTGGTCCCGTGACTTGGGAGATCTTTAAAAAAGAAATTTCATGGCATATTCTTCCCAAGGAAGCAATGGAATCTAAGGTAGAAGATTTATCAACCATCGTCAAGGAGGTATGAGTGTCAAGGAATACTCGTTGAAATTTATTAAGGTATCCAAATATGTTTCCTCTTTGGTTTCGAATGATAGGGATGAGATGAGCCATTTTTTAACGGGCATGCCCAAAGAGATTGAAGAATAATGTCGTGCAGTCATGCTTCATGACAATATGGATCTTTCAAGGTTGATGTTTCATGTTCAACAGGGTTGAGGATAGTCGTCTAAGGAAGAAGATTAGGGAATCTAAGAAGGCAAGGTCTTTTGAAAGTAGTTCTCGTAAGAGTAGGCTTGATGTGCAAGACAAGCCTAAGTTGAAGAAGAGATTTTCAAATCAGGTTCCTTCTAATTTCTCCAAGAATCGCAATAATAGATGTTTTTATCATAAATCTCAAAAGGGGAGAAATGTTGATCCACCAAAAGAGAGACCAACTTGCAGTAAGCGTGGTAGGAAACATGTGGGTGAATGTCTTTTGGGGAATAATAGTTGCAATGGTTGTGGCAATGGTGTCCATATGGTGAAAGAATGTCCTAATGTGAGAAGCCAAGGCAAGGGTAATGACCAAGCTCAACCAAGAGGCCCTAGTTCTGAAGCTCCAAAAAGGAACCGTTTGTATGCACTCAAGGCTAGGGGTGAACAAGAGAACTCTCCCAACGTTGTCACGGGTATGTTACACGTTTTCTCTGTTAATGTTTATGCATTCCTTTATCCAGGTGCTAATCTTTCTTTTGTTACACCTTTGGTAGCTAGGAAGTTTGATGTACTTCCCGATGTTTTGATTGAACCCTTTTCGATTTGTACCCCAATGGGTGACTCTGTGGTTGCAAAAAGATTCTATAGTTATCCTGTAATGTTTCCCAATAGAGTTAATCTTGTGGATTTTGTAGAATTCGACATATTTTATTTTGATATCATCTCGTGTATGGATTGGCTTCATGAATGTTTTGCTTCCATACATTGTATAACAAGGGTGGTAAAGTTTCAATTCCCAAATGAACCCATTCTGGAGTGGAAAGGGGGAAATTATATATGAAGGGGTCAAATCATTTCTTGTTGAAGTCTTATAAGATGATATCTAAGGGTTGTCTATACCATGTTGTGACTGTTAAGGACCCAGAATGTGAAACTCCTTCTATTGAGTTAGTCCCTATAGTGAGGGAATTCTGTGAGGTTTTCCCTATGGCCTTCCAAAGTTCCTCCCGAATAGGAAATTGACTTTTGCATTTATTTATTATCGGATATAAATCTCATTTCAATTCCTCCATATAGGATGCCTCCGGTTGAATTTAAAGAGTTGAAGCTCCAACCTAAATATTTAGTGGACAAGGGTTTCATTCAACCTAGTATTTCCCCGTGGGGGGCTCCAACATTGTTTGTGAAGAAGAAGGATGGGTCCCATAGTATGTGCATTGATTATCTTAAACTTAATAAGGTCACCATAAAGAACAAGTATCCGCTCCCTCCGATTGATGATCTATTTGACCAACTACAAGGTGCTAGCTAATTTTCGTAGATTGAATTAAGGTCGTGGTATCACCAACTTGGGGTGAGAGGTAAAGATATTCCGAAAATAGCTTTCCGAACTAGATATGGTCACTATGAATTTCTAGTTATGTCTTTTGGGTTAATGAATGCCCCGGCGGTCTTGAAGGAACTAATGAATAGAGTTTTTCGAGAATACCTCTACTCATTTGTGATTGTGTTTATTGATGTTATTTTGATAAACTCCAAGGACGAAAATGAGCATGAGAGTCACTTGAGGTTGGCCTTGCAAGTCCTAACTTTATGCCAAATTTAGTAATTGTGAATTTTGGTTGAGGTCTTGGCCATATTATCTCTAACTGGTGTAGAGGTTGATCCGAAGAAGACGGATGGGGTAAGAAATTTGCCTAGACCTTTGACTCCCACAGCCATAAGAAGTTTTTTGGGTCTAGCCCGGTATTACAGAAAGTTTCTTGATTGATTTTCGTCCATTGCTTCTCTTTGACAACTTTGACCCAAAAGAAGGTGAAGTTTGAGTGGTCGGAATCTTGTGAAAAGACTTTCAAGAATTGAAAAATAAGCTTACCTCCGCTCCTGGTGTTGACCATATCGGAGGGCAATGAAGGCTCTGTAGTGTATTGTGATGCTTCCCGAGTGGGCTTGGTATGTCTCCTCATGCAGCATTCTAAGGTGATAGATTATGCTTATGGGCAACACAAAGTTCATGAGAAGAATTATTCAACTCATGACCTTGAGTTGGCTGCTGTAGTTTTTGCCTAGAAAATATGGAAACATTATTTGTATGGTATGCATGTTAATGTGTTTACTGACCATAAAAGTTTTCAATATGTGTTTACACAAAAGGAGTTAAATCTCTGTCAAAGAAGATGGTTAGAATTGTTTGAGGATTACGACATGAGTGTCCTTTACCACCCTGGCAAGGCCAATGTGGTTGCGGATGCTTTGAGTCGTATGACTCTGGGTAGTGTGTCTCATGTGGATGAAGAGAAGGAAGAACTTTTGAAAGATGTTCATAGGTTGGCTCGATTAGGTGTACGGTTAGAAGATTCTCCAAATGATGGTTTCATGGTCCATCATAACTCTGACTCGTAATTAGTGGTGGAGGTGAAATCTAAGCAGCATCTTTATCCACTATTGATGGAGTTGAAGGAATCGGTACTTGGTAAGCTCAATGAGTTATTCTTCCGAGGGGGATGTTATTCTTAGGTACCAAGGGATATTATGTATACCCGATGTTGAGAATTTGAGAAATCAAATTCTAGAAGAAGCTCATGGTTCTGGCTATTCTATACATACGAGTGCCTCCAAAATGTATCATGACCTTATAGAGATCTATTGGTGGTATGGTTTAAAAAGGGACATAGAAGAGTTTGTTGCTAAGTGTCCAAATTGCCAACAGCATTAAGTTGAGCATCTTAAACCGGGTGGTTTAACCAAATCATGGATTTTCCTACTTCGAAGTGGGAATCCATCAATATGGACTTCGTAGTTGGGTTGCCTCGAACTGGAGACAAGATGATTCAATATGGGTTATTATAGATAGGTTGACCAAATCTACCCATTTTATTCCTGTGAAATCTTCTTACACAACTGAATATAATGCAAGGATCCACATTAATGAAATTGTGAGTCTTCATGGGATTCTTTTGTCCATCATTTCGGATAGAGGTGCCCACTTCACTTCTTGTTTTTTGAAGGCTTTTTAAAAGGTTTTAAGTACTCAAGTGAAACTTAGCATCACATTTCATCCTCAAACAGATGGTCAAGCATAACATACCATTAAGACCCTTGAAGACATGTTAAGGGCCTGTGTTATTGACTTCAAAGGAATTTGGGATGATCATCTACATTTGCTTGAGTTTTCTTAAAACAATAGCTATCATTCGAGCATCTCCATGACACCTTTTGAAGCTCTTTATGGTAGAATGTGAAGATCTCCTATTGGATTGTTTGAGGGTGGTGAGTCACCACTCCTTGGTCTAGATATTATCTATGAGGCTATATAGAAAGTTCGAATTATAACAGAAAGGTTGAAGACAACCTATCGTCGGCAAAAGTCTTATGCCGAGAACAGAAGAAGAGACTTGATTTTTAAATCGGTGATCATGTCTTCGTGAAGATTTCACCTATGAAAGGTTTGAAGAGGTTTGTTAAGAAAGGGAAGTTAAGTCCCCGATATGTCGCCATATGAGGTTTTTACAACGAATTGGGAAGGTGGACTTTGAGTTAAAACTACCTACTGAAATAGCTTCAGTTCATCCAGTGTTTCATGATTCTATGCTCAAGAAATGCATAGGAGACCTGGTATCCATTCTGCCTATTCAAGGTTTACGGGTGGATGAGAACCTCTCTTATGAAGAGGTTCATATTGAGATCCTAGATCGCCAAGTAAACAAGTTGAGAAACAAGGAGGTTGCCTTTGTAAAAGTTCTATAGAGGAATCATCTTGTCGAGGGTGCAACATGGGAGGCTGAAGCCAACATGTAGTCCCGCTACCCTCATCTTTTTTTTCTTCTTGAGCTTAGACATTGCTCTTAGTAAAGAAATTAATGAATAATCATGAAATTGACTTGTTTTCTAAATAGGTGCATATTATGGAAAAAGTCATACCAATTTGAGTTAAGAGGAAGCTTTCATACAGTATTCTTGCACTTATATGAAATATGAATGCATGTGTCTTCTTCGGATTTTGATGTCATGTTGTTTTATTGAGAAGAATGATAGCATGGTAACTCTTCATGTATTTTGAGCTCATGTCGTTGTTGAGAAGGAAATTCCTCACTATGTATTACGAAATGTTAAGCTCTCTTATGTGTACATCATAAATTGAGCGCTATGTGTAATGTTATGGTATGTGTTGAAAGGAGTTGTGAAGTACTCCTATGAGCTGTGACTCATTATGATTTTATGTTGTTTTTTGTTGGGCTTCTAATATTGAGTCTATTCCTACCCTCCAAAAGATTTTAGTGTTATTCGGGGACGAATGTTCGTGGGGGGATAATGTAACACTCTGGAAATTCCATGACTTAGACTAGAGCTAAATCTATTAAATAATTTTTAAAATGATATTTACACACCTATATTAATGCAATAAGTTAATTAGGAAAAGTTTAGAGCCAAAATGACAAAGAAAGACTTTGACGTCCGAAAACTAGCTATTTTGAAGTAGCTATTGTCCCAATGTTTGGTAAAGGTTTCGAGGTGTAATATGAAGTCCAAACCATGTAAAGAGACCTTGGATAGGTAGTATCTATTTGAAAGGTTCCAAACGTCCGGTAACGACACCCCAAGGACCACCAAAAGGGTCCTTGGGGAGGACCCCAACATGGGTTGGCAGGCTGCCAAAGCAGCCTGTGCGAATCAGATTGGGGCATGAGGTGTGCGACGCGAGGCTGATACGCAGGATACTGCCTCAAGAATTGAGAGGCAGCCTCGCAACGCGAGGCCGACATGCCCCTCACTACCTCAACCCAAAAACTCAGAAAAATAATTGGAATTGGCCTCGTGACAAGCAGCCACTAGAACATTTACGGAGGCCACCTCTTTGTTCCTAAAATTCTTAACTTGACGATTTAGAATTTGCACTAGAAACTATTCATAGGAAAGACTCTCATCTACATCTAGCCCTTCAATATGGAGAATGCACACGGAATCACCAATACACTTCTTTAGCATTGTGACATGAAATAGCAGATGAATCGAAGCTAGTTCACTATGTAGTCTGAATTCATCTACAACCTTTCCGACCCATTGCAAGACCTCATAAAGACCCACTTACGAAGGACTTAACCTCCCTTTTTTGCCTAATATCATCACCCCTTACATAGGTGAAATATTCAAATACACCATATAACCTACTTCGAACTCAAGATCTCTTCTTCTATTGTCTGCATAGGAATTTTGCCGACAATAGGCTGTTTTCAACCTATCCCTTATAACCTGAACCTTCTCCAAAGAATCATAGATTATTTTAGGACCAAGGAGTGAGGACTCACCAACCTCGAACTACCCAAACCGAGACCAACATCTCCTACCATAAAGTGATTTAATAGGTGTTATGGAAATACTCGAATGATAGCTTTTATTATAGGCTAACTCAATCATCTGTAGGTGATTGTCCCAATTCCCTTTGGAATCTATCACATAGTCTTTTAACATATTTTCTAGGGTTTGAATAGTATGATCATCTTGACTATCCGTTTGAGGATGAAAAGCAGTGCTAAACTTCACTTTAGTACCTAACCCTTTTTGAAAACACTTCCAAAAACGAGAAGTGAATTGAGAACCTCTATCATATATGATGGACAAAGGTATCCCATGAAGACTCAAAATCATATCAATGTATATTCTTGCACAATCATCAGCATAAAGAGTACACTTAACAAGGATAAAGTGCCCAGATTTTTTCAATCTATCAACAATAGCCCAAATTGAGGTATTTTGCCTTCGGGTTTGAGGCAACCCAAAAACGAAGTCAATATTGATTTCCTCCCACTTCCAAGTAGGAACACTCCAATATGTCCTTTTTCAAGTTATCCCACCAATAAACCTCTCGAAGGTCCCAATACATTTTGGTAGAATCTAGATAAATAGAATATCGGGAAGGATGAGCTTCTTGTATAACCCTATTCCTCAAATCAGCACATCTAATACACATAATCTGCCTTGGTACCTTAGCACACCATTCCCCCTTGGGAGAATTGCCATTTAACTTGCTAAGTACTGATTTCTTCCACTCCATAAATAGGGGATCAAGATGTTGCTTAGACTTCACCTCAAATAGTAAAGATGATTCGGAGTTATTATGAACCATAAAACCACTATTTGGAGAATCTTCCAACCGAACACTTAATCTAGCCAACTTATGAACATGTTTTACTAGGTCTTTCTTACCCTCTTCCACATGAGACACACTACCCATTGTCATACGACATAGAGCATCTGCAACCACATTCGCCTTGCCGCGGTGTAGAGAACACTCATGTCGTAATATTTCAATAGTTCCAACCATGTTCTTTGTGGAAGATTCAACTCCTTTTAAGTGAACACATATCGAAGACTCTTATGGTCGGTATACACATCCACATGAACACCATACAAGTAATGCCTCCATATTTTCAAAGAAAACACTACAGCCACTAATTCAAGATCATGAGTTGGATAATTCTTCTTAAGAACCTTGAGTTGTCTAGAAGCATAGGCTACAACCTTCTCATTTTGCATAAGAACACAACCCAAACCTACTCTGGATGCATCATAATATACCACAAAACCTTTGGTACCCTCCAGAAATGTAAACACCGGAGTGGAGGTAAGCCAATCGTTCAATATTTGAAATATTCTTTCATATTCCTCAAACCACTCAAGTTTAACACTATATTGGGTCAAGGTAGTCAAAGGAGAAGCAATGAACACAAACCCATCCACAAACCTCCTATGGTACCCGGCTAAACCCAAGAAACTTCTAATGTCGGTTGGAGTCAATGGCTTAGGCCAATTTTTATGTGCCTCGGTTTTCTTTGGATCGAGCTCTATACCCTTAATAGAGATAATATGACGAAGAAATGCCACCGATATCAACAAAAACTCATACTTAATAGAGATAATTAGACTCAAGATATTTGACTCTTACAATATGGTAAAGACACCCCTTAGAGATCATTTTACAAGGCTTTAAATAATAAATGATACGACCTCTAGAAATTGAATTACCCTCCTTCCACTTTAAGACGGGTTCATTAGGCAAATTGAACTTCACTACACTTAGTTCAAAAATTAATGGAAACAAAACAAGCATGTAACCAATCTATTCCCAAAATGACATCAAAACAAACCATATAAAATTCTACAAAATCCACCCACGTAACTCTGTTGCGAAAAGATATACGACAACTCCTAAAGAATCTTCTAGACACAACGGAGTCACTCATTAGGTAGTAATCGAAAAAGTTCAATCAACATATCAAGTAGAACATCAAACTTTCTATCTACTACAGGAGTTACAAATGACAAAGTAGCACCAAGATCGAGTAAAGCATAAACATCCATAGAGAAGACTTGTAACATACCAGTGACCACATCAGGAGATTCCTCTTGCTCTCTCCTAGAGCGGAGAGCATAAAAATGGTTCCTCTTTTGAGCTTTAAAACTAGGACCATTTTCTTGATCTTGACCACTCCCCTTATCTTTAATACTCACATTAGGACAATCCCTAATCTTATGGAAACTCTTGTCATACCCAAAGAAATTCTCCATCCCAACTAGGCACTCACCCAAATGCTTCTTACCACACTTGGACCAAGTAGGTCTCTTGCTAGGTGAATTTCTATTTCTGGCCTTTTGATACTTAGGGTTAGACACCCTATCCTTGTTTTACTTAGATAAATAGGAAGGAACTTGGTGGGAAACCCTCTTCTTGAACCTAGGATTGTCTTGAATGTCAAGCCTACCCTTGGAAGTACCTCCTTTATAACACTTGGCCCTTTAAACTCCATATTATTCCTCTCAAGTCTAGTCTCCTCGACTTGTTGAGAATGAACCTTATGTAGAGAGATACCCATGATGTCATGTACCATCACCGAATGACACTCTTCAACGAAGTCATCAGACACTCCTGTAACAAAAAGACTCATCTCATTGCTAGGGTTAGACACCAAGGAAGGTAAATATTTGGACAATTTAGTGAACTTCAAGGAGTACTCTTGCACACTCATACCTCCTTGACGAAGGTTGATGAATTCTTCAAATTTCGCCTCCCTTTTCTCTCTAGGAAAGAACCGATCAAGGAAAACCCTTCTAAACACCTCCAAAGTTAGAGGACCCGCTCTCAAGTCACTATTGTCTCTCCATTGGGTGTGCCATGTTTGAGCTGCATCCTAAAGTTGATAGGAATCTAGCTCGGCCTTTTCATTCGAAGTCAACCCTATTACGTAAAGAATCTTTTAGACCTCATCAATGAACAATTGGAGGTCCTCATTCATTTTAGAACCATAGAAAATAGGAGTCTTTATCCTCGTGAAGTCCCTAAAGCTGGAAGCCGTGGTACTTCAATTTTGTTGAACACGGGGTCCAATCTCCCTATTTTCTAGATCCGCCATAGCTTGAGCTGGTGTCTACTTCTTGAGCATGGGTAGCTATAGATTGATCTAAAGTCACAAATGTCGACCTTATCTCTCCATCCATCATAGGTGGAGGAATGACCGGAGCTTGGTCTTGTGGATGCACTTAATTGCCTTGTGGAGGGACTTTGTTGCCTTGGGGAGGAACTACCGCATTAGCCAAATATTCCTCCACTTTCCTCATAGTCTTCCTTCTAGTATTCATTTCCTATATCAATAAGAAATGTGTAGTAGAAAGAAAAGTACACATACAGTTTTAATTCTCAAACATGACTTTCAAAATTACCAATAACTGCGAATTCATAAGTATCCCATAGCCTATTATTCGTAAGTGTGGCGCTCTTTACACCTATGAACAAGACTCTACGTAGACGTGGTTTCGTGAGACATCAATCATAAAATTATATCAGCCTCATCCTCTGATTCAAGTTTATCACGACCGGGAAGCACCCTTTAGATGTAATTGGCGTCGTCGTCCTCAAAGAGGAGTAAGACTAGCCTCTAATCATTCGTCATTAAATTTCATACGTTAAAATGCAGAAAAATTAAAACATTTATATATTGAGGTTTACATAGACCTCTCACATACTACTCTGGGAGTTAACTTAGACTCCTCTCTTAGTGAATCTTAATTAGGCTGCTCGTTTATAAAAGATGAACCAATACATAAGAAATAGTCTAATAATATCGTATCATATTAAACCATCTAAATGAGTAGAATTGTTCGACATATCCTGTAAGACCCCAAAATGAGTTAGGGTGTCTAGAGCCTAACATGTGTTTATTAAGGTTATAAGGTCCTAAAAACTTATAACATGTTTTAGAGGCAGTATGTAAAGTTTTAGGTGATTTGGAAGTCAAACGTCAAGGGACGACCAAGACCTTTCACGACCAGTCACCTATGTGCCTCATGTATCTATGCGTGTTTACATATTGTATGTAATGAAATTATTAAGTATTAAAATTATATATATGATTTTTAAAGATTGTATATGGAGTTTCGAGAAGTTTGGAGGTCAAACGACCAAGAAGGTCCAAGGCGTTCGAAAGATAGCCCTTAAGACGCTCAATATGTGTCTTGATGGGGCCTAGACTATTTGGACAAGTTACGAGTACTTGTTTTGGGTGAAACTCATGTGGGAGGTATACATATTGTTAAGGGTTGTATTTACATTGGTAACATACAGGTACGACTTATAAAGGCCCCCGCCAAAGGCCCCACAAAAAGGACCCAAGGCTGGTCGAGTCACTGCCTTGGCAGTGTCAATCAATGGACCAAACGACAACCAGTTGGTTGACCAATGTCCCGTTGGTGAAGTCTCATCGATGGAAAGTTATCTGGGTCAGGTCTCAACCCAAAAATTTACCAAGAACCAATCGACGAAACCCAAAGGATGGCCAGTCGATTGACCAACAACCAGTCGATTGGGTCCGTCGATGCCTTGCGTCTGTGTTATTTAAGGGGTGAGTAGAAAATTCACCCCACTTCCTAAAATGAATATTATAGGTTTATTTAGATACTTTTGGGTGTATATAATTCATCAAAAACGTGAACACCCCATTCCCAATCCCCTCTCACGAAATTGAACTTTCCTAAAAAAAATATTCTCTCTAGAAACCTCTGTTATTGAAGCTCAAGAACAGCTTGGAGCTGGGATTATCATGATTTCTTCATCACGTTTTATAGATTTTCATTTATATAGAGGTATGGTGATCCTTCATCTAGAGTTATCCTTCCCCCTAGAGAACTAATCTCAAAGTTTTCAAAGAAAGTTTATGATCAAAGTCCTTCTTCTTCAATCAATCAATGAGTTCTTTCTAAAAATGTTTTAAATGATTAAATCATGATAATTGATGTTAATGTATTGGTTTTAACGTGATATTAATCCAATTACATGATGAACCCATGTTCCCTCCCTAAATCGATTTAGTCCTTGCATGGGCTTTGTGATCATGGCTTATTAATGGTTTAATTGTTATTCTCTTACGTTGAATTATCTATATCTACTGTTATTTATATGAATTAATGTTGAATTGATGATGAAGGATCCGTGTTGATCAATGTATGAAGATTTGAAAATGATTAGTCTAGTTTTCCATGATTCACTCTAATATTGGTATTTTTATGAATTAATGTTGAATTCAAATCGTTGATGATAGTAGCTACTACCTTAAGTTGATATTATGGATGAATTGTGGGTGTATATCCTTGATGATCAAACTAAGGAAAGACTTACATGAATTGATCTAGGTTCTTCTAGTTTATGGATTGACAATGTTATGTACAGGATGAAATCTAAGTTCTAGGTGTGACGATACATGACTTAGACATGATTTATATGAATTTAAAATACTTCTATAGATTGGTATTATTGGTATATTATGGATTTTAGCCATGGTAATGAGAGTAAAGCATGTTAGTGAGTGATGTAAGACTCCCTACTTTCCAATACATATGCGATGCCTTGTATTATGTTATAGTATGATCTTGTAGCTATTTGTATATGGTTTCTTCTATTATTAAAATACATATAGGTACTGCCCTATACCTATGAATTGTTGATAAACAAGGTGTATTGATCAATGATGATCAAAGGATTAGAAATTGGTAAGAATGATTATCACTTCTACTTTTCTATATAAATGTAGTTGATGAAGCCTTGAATGGCATTGTGTGGTATGTCCACTTATGGTGGAGGTGTTTACTTTCTTTTCAATCTATATATTTGTTAACCATGGACTTGAAGGCAAATTCATAAGTATATGAGTTTGTTGTTATGATGATTACACTATGTGAAGCTTATGCCTACATTCCTATTCTAGTTGTGATTTAGGTTGCACGGCTATTGTTTAAGCATGTTTATATCTATGTTAGGGTAAATCATAGGTGCTTCTATTGATGGGTTAAAATGGTTAATAATCCCTTACCTATGTACCCCTATGTGAATGCATGAATAGCACAAGTTAGGAGTCTTAAGTGTAATATGAAGTTGACTTGTCTCCTATGCTATTTTGTGTTGTGTGGTTTATGATTTATAGATTATCATGGTGTAAGAGGGTGTCTGCGTCAATGTGTTGGGGATAGCCATTATATGATCACGTTGACCAATGTATACACACGCTAACTTTACATGAATGTTACAAGTAGTATAAGTCATGGTGTCTAAATGAAAGTTAGTTCTCATTTTCACTAGTGTCTACAACTATGAATGCTAAGATGATATCTATGATGTGAAGTATATGATATGATGAAGTATGAATGTGCATAGTTTCTTGGAGTGTTGATATGAATGGATTGCTCATATAGGTACACATATAGACTTATGCATTGATATATGAACATGTGTGACATTATGTGCCATGTGAAAGATTTTCTCACATATAAATACACACACACATGATGATGATCTAGATAATAGAGTGGCATTGAAAGGTGTGCCCAAGAATACTCTAACTACATAGGTTCTTAGATATGCTATAAGCATATGAGGAATGAATATCCTAAGCCTATGTTTTATGAAAATGTAACAAAGTCTTTTCAATAAATGGAACTTAGCTTAGCACCGAGTGAACTTGACATTGAGAGGTGTTGACTTCCTTGGAGGAAGATTCACCATTTGTCCCTTATAGAGTGTTGACTTCCCTTAGAGGAATACTCACGTATGGACACACATGAAGTGATCACTTCCATTTGAGGAAGATTCACCCATGTTTTCTCATGAGAGGAGGCCTCAATTACCAAGTGATATGAAGAGGGAAGACCTATCTCTTGGTTCCATAATCTATACTTACCGGATAGGATCTAGAAAAGTGAATTCACTTATAATGATAGGATGCATGTTAATGTTTTACCTTGTATAGGTAGGAACATCTTCTATTGGTGTAAGGCTCTACAACACCAAATTCTATGTTTAGCACCCATGGTCTTAGCGTCGGTTAAGGCTATAGTTTCCCTAAGGTAAAATGGACAATGGAAGTAAATGAATAGGATCCTAACTAGGAGGACTTAAGGTTAGTTACTTAGGATAGGTTGAAGTAATGAACCCATCTATACATTGCACAAGTAGCTCTACAGAAAGTCCTTGGAAGGTGACCTAATGTGTATGTTCATGCTTATGTCCATATACATGGTATGGTAGTATTTGTCTACTTATTATGAAGATGTGCATGGTATGAATCTATGAGATGTGATCTTATCCTTATATGTACTATGTTGGTCTAAATGACTATATTATAAAGGTCTTGTATTGACATGAATTAGGTTGCCTTCACTTACTTGTTCATTTATGAATTGAATGTTGAGGTTTGTGGTCTCATGAAGGGCTTGCTAAGCATGTGTGGGGTTATGGGGCTTCACATGTGAATTGCACTAGTAGATAAATCCGGTTCATGAACAAGGTCTAATAATGATGTATGTGAAGTGAAGCCATCATAGGTGTAAGTTGAAGTAGCTTACTGTAATGTCCTAAGGTTTTGACTTGAATGTGTCTTTGATGTATTACGCTTATATGATGATATGTGTTGGCTTATGTGGGTTATATGTATGTTTTACTTGTGTTCTTAAGGTGATGCATTGCACCAATTATCACTACAGAGTTACATGGGAAGTTGATGAACAAAAAGGAAAGAATGCTCAGTATTAAGGAAGATTAGTTAACTGTAACGTGACTTAAAATGCATAAATTCAATATGTGATCTTATGTAATGTTTGTACTTTTAATATGTTTATATGAAGTATGTGAAAGATATAAATTCTATTGTCTAAAGGTTTTATGAAGATTTACTCAAAAAGGCATGAAGTATGATTTCAAGAAAATGTCCCTCTTTAAATGCATGTTTTTGCATGGTTGTCATACTTGCATTCTTGTACTAATCCCATTCTTCTCTACTTTTTACACAAAGTGTAGGTTATGGATGCTTAAAGGATGTCTTTAATAGTTAAGATCTTGATAGATGATCCCCAAGCTCAATGAAAGGAATCCTTAAGTTCAAGGATCTCCTACTTATGTCTTTAATGTAATGTATATAAGGTTGTACTTCTGTTTATGTGTTAAGGATCGTGTCCCATATGTACTCTATGTTGTTGAGTATAAGATGGCAAAGAGACATAGGGTCTAAATGTGTATTATACCTTATATTTCATATATATGAAGTAAACTTTCTAGCATATGATGTGCTATGAAAAGTTTTAAATTTTCCACTAAATTTACTATGTCAAATTGATGAATGATAACTATGGTCTTGTACAAGACCTCCGAGAGGTCAAGTACATCATGTTACTTCTAGGGGGTGCTCCCCAGATGCGACAAACATGGTATTAGATGAAGGTTTGTAAAAGTCGTTTAGGGTCAAAGAAGTCTCATATCGCCATGTCTAGTAGAGTCTTGTATCATTGGTGGTGAGTCGCGACACATCAAATGGTACGAGAGGCTATAGGACGATAGAGTTTACCTTCTTCATCATTCTCATATCGTGCGATAGAACTCATCTCCATAAGATCTCTCTCTTATGTTTTATTTTCCGGTTGTCTTTTAAGATGTGATTGCTTGGATGACATTTTTCTCTATGCTTGAGGGATAAAAGGTGAGTTTAAATGTTTATCTTGGTTTTATGGTTGAATGAGCATGGTTGAAGGTGAATTTTTGCATGTTTTGGTGATGTGATGCCAATAATGGCTATACATGAAATTTCTGGGAGATAGCATGTGATATTGAGAAATGTATGTCATGATAGGGTTAAAGCATGATAGAAGTTATTATGGTTAAAATGATTTGAACTTGAAATGCTTCGTGACTACCTTAGAAGCATGCTACCCTAAGAATATGTTCTTAAAGTTGTTCAATGTTTCACTTTGTATATATGTGGTCATTGATACGTTGCCTAGTATGGATGTGAGTCCCTTGTATAGACTTTATCCAAGGTATGATAATAGTATTCTTGTCTTGTTAAAGTTTTGTATCTCATACTGTCATGATTTAACTATAAATTCCCTAAAAGTTGCATTTTTGGAATGTTGAAGCACGTTCACTATAATCCTAGTCCACTTACTGTAATATTTTTAAGAAACCAACTAAATTGTTCTCTAATTAGAAGTTGTTGAAATGTGTATGTATTTGATTTATATGAACATTATAATCAATGTAAAAAGGAGATTTGCTATTTGGAATGAAGATTGACAGTCTTATAGCATGATGAGTCGTAGGTTTGTTTCGAACTTCTTATTGTTTTGTGAGTCCCTTGATGTTGTGGAATTGATGTTTCCCTAGAGTTGAGGGTAGTATTTTTGTCTTTGTGGGTGATGATGTGGGTTTGATTGACATAGAAGTTACCTTACATTAATGTTGAAAGAAAAGAAAGAGTCCTTAAGGATAAGTCTCCTCTGTTGTCTCCCTAATGATGTATGACCTTAGTGTTTCTAGGTTAACTTACTGTACATTCCTTCTAAAGTTGTAATCACTTTTAAATGATGAAAATTAAGGTTGTTGAGTTAAGATCCTCTTAAGATTTGGTTAAGTTGCTCTTAAATTGGGTCTATCCTAAGTGGGGGATGGTGACGGAGTTGTAAGGTTGTAGATATTTTCTATCTAGTCTTTCTATACTTACTTAAAATTGAATCTAATGAATTATTAGTAAGCTTGATCGTTAATAGAGTTTTGCATAAAGTATGAATTGCATGACCTTTACATGTTTGGTATGTGGTTATTGACATTACCTTAAAGATATCGAAAAGATTCCAAAGTGAATGAATGAAATTTTTTGATAAAATCCATGTTTTCTCATGTGTATTGTGCATAATAATATGCTAATTGTGAATTTGACTTCATCAGGTGAGATAAGAAACATGGTAAAACTCACTTGTGAGTGTAATGTTTAGCCTTGTAATGGAAAATTGAGTCTTTTTAAATGAAAAGTGTAGAGTCTCTTGAAAACTATGTGACTTTTATGATTTGGAATGCATAAATTCAAGACTAATTCTTGAAAAGTGAAAGCATGTTTAGCTAAGTGTTAATGTGTGTGCCTATGATTTGCGTTAGTCTTCTCAAAAGATGTTCACTGTGAAGGTGATTACTATGTTAGAAATTGAAATTTTGTGAAATTTATTCCTAATTGTGGTGATGTACTTGGTGTGATCTACTATTTACACTTCACTAGGAAGGAAAAATAAGGATGACTTGGTTTGAAAGTTGAGAATTTCTCATTTTAAGAGGAAATTGACCTTGTACTTTGCTTAGATGTGAACTCATGATACATGTAAGTGTGTTGAGGAGAAGTACATTCCTCCATGGACACCACTAAGTGTGGTATGGTTGAGTATGTCCTTCATGGGACTAGGTCAAACTAATGAAGATTATGTGCATTGAAATATGAATGCCTAATTGTTTCTTGAGTGTTGTTAAAATCTGCCTTAGTATTATTTAAAGAGTAGTTGCAAAATGAGATCTTAATGAATTGAAGTGTCATGACCATGTTATGATTAGGAAAAGGATGTTCCTCCTATGAACATGATAAAAGCCTTTGTGTTTGATGCTTTAAAGAGTGAGTGAATGGAAGTTTTGCTCTCTTGTGTGCATTAAGTGCTAAAATGATATTATGATGTTATAAATGTTATGAACTTCTCTATGATGCATTGAAGTCCTTGTGGTGATTAAAGTATTCTAAGTGTCATTCGAGGATGAATGTTCCCAAGTGAGGGATACTATAAGACACCAAAATGAGTTAGGGTGTCTAGAGCCTAACATGTTTGTATTAAATTTCTAAGGTCCTAAAATGACTTATAATATGGTTTATTGGCACTGTGTAAAGTTTTAGGTGATTTGGAAGTCAAACGTCAAGGGATGATCAAGACGTTCGACGACTAGTCACCAATGTGCCTCATGTATCTATGCGTGTTTACATATTGTATTTCATGATATTAAGAGGTTTTAAAATGATATAAAATTATGTTTAAATATGGTATGTGGAGTTTTGAGATGTTTGGAGGTCAATCGACCAAGAACGTCGAAGGCGTTAGAAAGATAGCCCTCAAGATGCTCAATGTGTGTCTTGATGGTTCCTAGCCTGTATGGACGAGTTGGGAGTAGTTGTTTTGGTGAAATTCATTCTGGAGGTCTACAACTTGTTAATGGTTGTATTTTCATTGGTAACGTCCGGGTAAGACTTCTAAAGGTCCCCGCAAAAGTCCCCACAAGAAGGACCTAGGCTGGTCGAGGAACTGTCGTGGCAGCGTCAATCGACAGATCAAACGACTTCCAGTTGGTTGACCAACGGACCGTTGGTGAAATATCGTCGATGGACACTCATCTTGTTCAGGTATCAACCAAAAAATTGGCCAAGTACCAATCGACGGAAGCCAAAGGACGGCCAGTCGATTTGGTCCGTGGATGGTGGCTTGTAACTGCTGCCTTGCGTCTTTTTCATATAAGTGGTGAATGGGAAATTCACCCCACATCCTAACCTGAATTTAATAGGCTTATTTATCTACTTTTGGGTGTATATAATTCATCAAAAACGTGAACACCCCATTCCCAATCCCCTCTCACGAAATTGAACCTTCCCTCAAAAAAAATATTCTCTCTAGAAACCTCCATTGTTGTTGAAGCTCAAGAAACGCTTGGATCTTGGATTGTACTAATTTCTTCACCATGTTTTAGATATTTTCATTAAGATAAAGGTCTGGTGATTCTTCATCTCTTGTTATCCTTCCTCTAGGGAGTTAATCTCAAAGTTTTCAAAGAAAGTTAATGATCAAAGCTCTTCTTCTTCAATCTATCCATGTGTTCTTTCTAAAAATATTTTAAATGGTTAAATAATGATAAAAATTGATGTTAATGTATTTGTTTGAACGTGATTTTAATCCAATTTCATGATGAACCGATGTTCCCTCCCTAAATCGATTTAGTCCTTGCATGGGCTTTGTGATCATGTCTTGTTAATGGTTGAATTGCGATTCTCTTACATTAAATTGTCTATATCTACTTTTATTTGCATGAATTAATGTTTAATTGATAATGAAGGATCTTTGTGGATCAATGTATGATGATTTACACATGATTAGTCTAGTTTTCCATGATTCACTATAATGTTGGTATTTTTATGAATTAGTATTTAATTGGAATAGTTGATTATTGTGTTAAGTTGATATTATGGATGAATTTTGGGTATGAAAACTTGATAATCAAACTAAACTAATACTTACATGAATTGATGTAGGTACTTCTAGTCCATGGATTGACAACCTTATGTACATGATGAAATCTAAGATCTAGGTTTGATGATACATGACTTAGGCGTGATTTATATGACTTTAAACTACTGCTCTAGATTAGTATTATTGGTATATTATGGATATTAGACATGGTAATGAGGGTAAACCATGTTAGTGAGTGATGTAAGACTCTTTTACTTTTGTCACACCTTGATTCTTTAATCAGAATGCAGCCAGCGTCGTTAACCTCTCAGAGGTCGCAGACAAGCCTTTTCTTAACTTTCATCACAATCATATAATTGAATTTGTGGAACATTTAAAAAATTTAACATAATGAAGTATACATAGAGTTCATATCATTATTATATAGAATAATATTCTAATGAGCTCAAACTAAACAACCATCTACAATCGATTAAGCAATTCAATGAAGAAATCAATATATCCTAATAGTTTGGCAAATGTCCTTAATACAAAGCTTTGAATCAAAGTCTGAAATGAAAAGATAGGAACAACATATACTAGATATGTCTAAAGGACTATGAAAGAATGATAGGTGTAGCATCCTCGAAGTCTAGAGGACCTACCAAAGTCTGCAGATCGCTAGCCCAAACCGCTTTATTGAGTCTTCAATCTGCTCTCTGACCTGCGCCTATAAAATATTAATAGTATAAGGTTACTACACACTTGTACTAAGTATGGGTGTATGCACATATACACGTAAGAAGTAAGAACTATGCATGATCAAGGAAAGCTCTTCCTATTACAACATGCCCTTTGTGGAAAGTGAAGTCACTAGACTTTCTAAATTAGTTATTTGCTAATTATGGTATGAATATTACTCATTTTCGTGCATTCAAAAGACACAACTCATTTTCTATAAGAACATAAGACCTTAGAATCATGAGCATAATTTTAGAACAACTCGAACGAACATTTTGAAATTTTCTCCTCCATAACCCGAGAGCTCCTTCCCCAACATAGTTTATTTTTCAGTCTTTTTGTTCTTCTAGTTGTATAGTTCAAAGATCTCTTTAATATTATGTTTTACTTACAAGTGCAATGATTCATTGTAGTCCCATACCTACAATAAATCAAGTAAGTAATCCAAAAGACTAAGGAAATGATTTGGCTACCCTTACTACAAGTTATTCTTTCCATTCTTGTTAGATTGGGCATGAAATTTTTACAAGCCAATCTTTATTGTGTAGGCCACTTATTTCATCATTTTCATATTATGGAGATTGTGCGACATTGATTTGCCATTATGTTTTACTCCCCGTTATTGACATAATATAAGAAGTCATTATAAGACAATTTTTATTTGGCTATGCCAGTTATTTGATCATTTGCATAACGTGAAGATATTGGAGAATTTATTTTGATTTGGCACAAGAAAATAACTTGTTAAAAATTCATTCTTATCAAGCACAGATGATTTGTCATACTTAATCTCTTAATTTCATAGCTCACTTTAAAATTACATTTCTTCTTCTTTCTTTCTTACTTTCTTAAAGAAATCTTTAGCATTAAGACGTCGCAAGCTAACATGAAATCTAGTGTCTGCCCTACACCGCAAAAGGGGTGGTTCACTAGTCAAAGAAAACCTAGATCATGTGAGCTAACATGAAATCCAGTGTCTTCTCCACACCAAAAAGGGGTGGTTCACCGGATAAAGTGAAACCAAATTCAGTGTCTTCCCCACACCGAAAAGAGGTGGTTCATCGATAAAAGTGAATTGAATACTTTCTTTGAGCATTTAACCGTGGCCCATCAGAGTCTGCAATATTATCACAACCTCTGTAGTATTCTTGAGGGCGTGGAGCGGGATTTTTTCCCCTTTGTTGATTTTAACCAGGATCATCAAGTAATAACTGACCATGAGCATAAATTGTTGCTGGGATGTTCTGGTTTGGATCATCATCGTTAATACCCAAGTTTCGATTCATAGTGCGTAGTGTACGCTCTAATTCGTGGTCATAGGGAAACAAGTGTTCTCTTCCTCTCCGTGTATTTGGCATACAAGAAAGTTAGTTCTGCAAGAATAAAAAACAATAGAAAAGTAAAATTAAGAAAATATTGACTAAACTTTAGTAATAAGTTTAAGTTAATCTAAAAGCTAGTTTCCCTGGCAGCGGCGCCAAAATTTGATAAGCTCAAACTTACTTCTCAAATAAGTAGTAAAGCGGTCGTATCAAGTAAAGAACCCAAACTAATGAGGTTGGGATCGATCCCACGAGGAAAATAGTTCAGACTTAACTTTATTCTATTATTATTATTATTTAGTCAATTATTTCCCTAGAAAACAAAAAAACAATAAAGGGGTGTTTTTATTTCTAAATTAATGAAAATAATTAACTAAATTAAAGTAAACAACTAACAGATTCAAATCTTGGAGCTTAATCAATTAATAAAAGTAATTAGCTCTTAAGTGTTCCCCACAGGTTCCTAACTTGATAATTCTAACTATAACAATTCTTTCCTAGTATATTGCATGTAAAGTGATAAGTTATGTATCTCTAAATCCTTGGTCCGGCATCTAGAAAATTTCACTCCGCACCTTGGTCCGGCTACGTGTGTTGCTATACTAACCCTTACCTTTACCTCATATTAAGCAGTGTATTCAATATTTGACTAAGTTATTACCTCGTACAAACCGACACTAGCCTATTAGATAGTGTACACTAAATATATGTCGATAATTCTTTTCCTATTATCTACCTCCTTGGTCTGGCATGTAGCATTAAGGCGAGTTCTAACGTTGGTCATCCGTTAAAAAGACTTCTAAATGAAAGAATTATCAACAAATGCAAGACACTATTCTAGAATTGCTATTTTAGTTAGATTTTACCTCATTATTCACCCATGGTTCCCACAACCCTAGTTATGGAGTTTAGTTACGCATGGTCATAAACACATTATTCATATATTTAATATAAGAATTCATGCACTTACATTAATGAGAAAGAATAAAATCTAGAAATTCACTTGATTAATCAACAAAAACACCAACAATCATCCAGAAAAAGTGTACCAATAACTGAAATTAAATCTTCAATACTTGAACAAGAGAACTAAAAATTATTGAAAAGTCTAACCCCAAAAACAAGGTTTTTCAAACTATTTAAAATAAAAACAAAAACCTAATAAAAGAAGGATTCTAATTACTGAAAATCTATCCAAACGCGTCTGAGTCGACGGACCCCTGTGACAGACCGTACTGGTCATGACGGACTGTCATGGCCTCCGTCGTCCCATACTTCACAAATTCTTTTGCTGCTTTCTTCATTACCCTCAATGAACAGGTATGACGGACCGTTCCAAGCACGACGGTCTGTCGAGTGTCTCCGTTCCATAATACTTTAACTTCTTGGAATTTGGGTACTGGGACTACTATCTTATCATTACGATGAACCACCAGGATGGAACGTCGTGGCTATGACGGTCCGTCATGGACTTCCGTAATCCCACACTAGGTCAGACTTCCCCATCTTCCTTCAGCAGCTTCTCTCCTCACTACAATGCAACCTACGGACTATCACACACTCGACGGACAGTCATATGCTCCGTAGGTGGTCTCTTCTGCATTTCTCGCTCAAAAACTTCCTCGTTCATCTTTGGACAAATTTCTTGCAAATAAGGCTAAACTTACATAAAAATCAATACAAAAACGCTTTTGGACACACACTAAACTTAAGGAAAAAGCATTAAAAATACCCTGAAACCACTGAACATCAATTGTGTTCATAGATGACATTTTGGTGTATTCATGATCGTAAGAGGATCATGCTAATCACTTGCGGCAGTTTTACAAAATATTCGTGATCGTAAATTGTATGCCAAGTTCTCTAAATGTGAGTTCTTGTTGAAATCTGTGGCATTCTAAGGTCATAATTTATTTGTTGAAGGAATAAGGGTTTATAACCATAATATAGAAGCCATGAAAAACTAGCCATGACCTACAACGCCTACAGAGATCCATAGTTTTCTTAGATTTGAAGGTTATTACAGAAGGTTCGTTGAAGGATTCTCTTCCATTTCTGCACCCTTAACAAAGCTAACACATAAAGAAACCAAGTTTCAGTTGAGTGATGAATGTGAAAAAAGCTTCCAGGAGCTGAAGAGTAAATTAACTTCTACACCTGTATTGGTACTTCCAAAAGGAATGGAAGGCTATGCAGAGTATTGTGATGCTTCTGGTGTGGGATTAGGTTGTGTATTGATGCAACATGGTAAATTTATATCTTACGGATCAAGGCAGTTGCGTCAACATGAGAAAAATTATCCAACCAATGATCTAGAGCTAACAATAGTTTTGTACACTTTGAAGATATGGCGCCACTACTTGTATGGAGTTAATGTAGACATGTACACTGATCAGAAGAGTTTTCAATATATCTTTAAGCAAAAGGACTTAAATTTGAGGCAGTGAAGGTGGCTCGAGCTACTAAAAGAGAATGACATTGATATCTTGTATCATCCCAGTAAAGCAAATGTAGTAGTTGATGCTTTAAGCTGTAAAATACTAGCAAGTACTTATGGTACTAGCAAGTACTTATAGACAGTGTGTGGAACGACAAGGAATAACTAAGGATTTATGCCAACTAGCTAGCTTGGGGATTCACCTTGTTGAATCTCAAAACGAAGGGGTTATGGTGCAAAATGCGGTAGAATCCTCATTAGTCATGGAAGTGAAAGAGAAGCAGTACACTGATCTTATTCTTTTAAAGCTTAACAAGAATGTACAACATGGTATGACAAAGACATTTGACCTTACGGAAGAGGGAGTACTTCGATGTCAAAAACAGATTGTGTGTACCTAATGTAGATGAACTAAGAAAGAGGATCATGATGGAAGCACATCATTCAAGTTACTATGTGCATATTGGGTCAACTATAATGTATCATGACTTGAAAGAACTGTATTGTTGGGGGACATGAAGAGGAGCATTGCAAACTTTGTGGCTCAATGTCCAAATTGTCAACACGTAAAAGTAGAACACCAGAAGCCTGTAGTTTATATGCAGCGTATAGAACATCCGATTTGGAAATGGGACATGATAAACATCGATTTTGTCACTGGATTGCCTCACTCATTCCGAAATTTTGACTCCATATGTGTAATAGTTGAAAGACTCACCAAAGAAGTGCACTTCTTGCTCGTGAAGACTACTTATACAGTTGAAGAGTATGCGAGGTTTTACATTAAAGAGATAGTTCGACTACCTAGAGTGCCAATTTCTATAATATCTGATAGAGGAGCTTAGTTCACTACAAATTTTTGGGAATCGTTTAAGAAGAGTGTGGGAACATAAGTGAATTTAAGTACAATCTTTCACCTTCAAACGGATGGTCAGGAAGAACGTACAATTCAAACACTTGAGGATATGATGCGAGCTTCTATGTTAGATTTCAAGGGCAGCTGGGATGATCACCGACACCTTATTGAATTTGCTTATAAAAATTGCTACCATTCGAGTATTAAAATGGCACCTTATGTAGCCTTATATGGTCTAAAGTGTTGATCACCAATTGGATGGTTCGAAACAGGTGAAAATGCCTTATTTGAGCCAGATCTTGTTCATCAAGCTATGGAAAAGTCAAAGTGATACAACAGCGGCTAGAAAAATCTCAAAGTCAACATATATCATATACGGGTATTAGAAGGAGAGGACTAGAATTTTCTATAAGGGATTGGGTGTTCTTGAAGGTGTCTCAAATGAAAGGGGTAATGAGATTTGGTAAAAAGGGAAAGTTGAGTCCACGCTATATAAGGCTATATAAGAGTATTCGAAAATTTATCCAAGTAGCCTATGAGTTAGATCTACCACAAGATCTTTCATCAGTTCATCAAGTGTTTCATGTCTCAATGATTCAAAAATGCATAGGTGACCCATCTCGTATTACTCCTACTGAAGATGTACTGTGGGAGATGTCACTTATGAAGAAGTACCGATTGCTATTCTAGATCGACAAGTTAGGAAGTTAAGAAATAAAGAGGTAGATTCTCTAAAAGTGTTATGGAGGAACCAACAAGTAGAAAAAGTTATATGGAAATCGGAAGAAGCAATGACATTGAAGTATCCTCACCTCTTTCAGATCCAAGAGAAAGATGAAAATGGTTAGTGTATTTGCCGACAGGTAAGTATACATCAATATGTATCAAGTGATTAATAGTAGTAATAACTATGGCTTGAATATTTTTCGGTTGGATAACTATGGTAATATTCTAGGACGAACGTTTTTAAGAGGGGAGGATGTATCAGCCCGTCATACACATATGCTTGTTCTATTCTTGTGATACTGGCCTAATAGTATAGGTGAGGGACCATGTCTCTTATATGATTAGTGTTAGTTTAAACTAGATGGAAAGCGATGTGTCATACCATGCACGTTTCAGCGTCTTTACTATAAGTTGACTCTGCCACTTGTATTTAAACTAGAGATAGTAAGGTGGTAATTGAGCTTAAATTTGAAAGTTAAGTTCTAAGTTGAAGCAAAAGGATATAATATTCATAAAATGGAATAAGATAATTGAGTTGCTTGCTTGGCTTTATTAAGCTAGTAGCAGCATCAACTACTTGAGCTATATAAATATTGTTAAAGAGCCCAAAGTTGATGGACCAGATTTAGGATAATAGTAATGGGCTCACTTGAAGCCCAAACCTATTAAAAGAAAATAAAAGTTAAAGAAAGCTCAATAGCCAAATCTGTCAAGGCCCAATATAGCAAAAGCCCAAGTGAAAGCAACTAGGTGCATCACCTAGTTTGACCTTTTGAGTTTCTTGATGTCCATAAGAGTTGCGTCACCTACTTGACCAATTAGTGGCTGAAAATGGAACCCAAAAAGGAGGTTCTAGAGGATATCACTGTGGTCAATAAAGCTCCATATTTATCCAATATGAGTATATATTCTTCACCCATTTTAACACATAATATTGAGAATTATCTCCAGTTCTCTCTCTCTTTTATCTTCAAGATTAAAACAACAACTTCTAATTTTTTTAGGGTTCTTCAAGAAACCCTCATATCTACAAACGAAGGTAAGTGAAAAAACTTGGATTTTGCTTAATTCTCCCAGGGATGATTAGAAAAACATGTTATTTATGCTCAAGTAAAAATACAGAAGCAGAAGATTTCAAGAAGTTAATGCTCACTTCTTTAGTTAGTAAGAGACCTTTTTCTTCTTCTTTGAGTGTTAAGGGAAGCTCCATTTCTAGAAGAATTCAAGTTATAAGGACAAGTTTCAAAAATTGAGGTAAGGTGACTGCCCAATTTTTTTGTCTTCCTTGTGAATTAGTCTGACTGAGGAATTAGGGGTATGATGTAATGAAGTACTTAAGAGGGTGGTGAATTCAATAATTGGTTGTATGATAAAGAATATTTTTCGATGTCCTTGTGTATTATGTTGGTGCAGGTTGGTTGATCTTTGGGAAAGTATATATAATGTATGTGTAGGACAGAAAACGAGGGTGTGGTGATACACATTTTATTAAGGCTAGGTATGCTCATTATTTGTTAAAGTTAGCTATTGTTTTACTAGGGTCGTAGTGTGATAGCTGCTAATTTTAGTTTACCATGACTTAAATTGTAGATTAAAATCGAAAAGGGGAGGCTAAATCGTGATAGTTATATCCGTTAGAGGATAAGGTATGTAAGGCTATTCGATTCTATTTCCTTTTGGCATGAAATCTGATACTTGCAATCAATACCAATGAAGTGAATCTCATAAGTTCTATTTCTAGAAAAGGAAACATAGTGGTAGTGTACTATCTCCAAATAGCTAACCTTATTTCCCCCACTCCATAGTGCATAGAACTACTTCATTATATGTTTACTATTTTATACTTGTGTAATTATTCCCCCATGTGCTGGTATAGAAATGGTATTTGCAAAAGCAAGTCTGGTGAATCCTCCTCTTTGTTGTTTCAAATCTATTGTGTCATTAAGCTCTTAAAGTAATGTGTTGATGTTACGTAACTCCTTATGTCATTGTTATTTCCTTGAAGTATTATTTTCATGTCTTCTATTACTGGTCCATACTTCCATATCTCTAAAATGATTAAGACCACCAAAATAACATCTCAAAATAGTTATAATTATCTAAAGAACAATCCTAAAAGAGTTATGAACTGAATAAACAACAATTTCAACGATTAAAGAATCTAAGTGAAGAAATTTGTATAATTACGGGTTGCACCCCAGGGGCGAAAGCCTAGCATGGGTTGATCCCAACTTGTATATAAGGGTGGCAGCTCAGGGGCGAAAGCCTAGCATGGGTCGATCCTTATTGGTATATAAGTGTGGCAGCTCAGGGGCGAAAGCCTAGCTTGGTCCGATCCCAAATTGTGCAATTATGAGGACCACATCTGAGGGGTTAAAATGCCTTGAATGGCTCATCCTCTTCTACCACTGATCAACTGGTCACTTTTATCACATGCCCTACAAATATTATAACGGATAGAAACATAAAGAAAACAATGTAACATACATGATCTCACAAGAGTAAGCAAAGGCGGTCTTTTCTCCTAATCTATGCGCTTATATATTGATACTTTATTTCATTTGACCCTTCGTATTACATATGCTATATTGCCTTACATATTCAGTACATTTTTTTTGCGCTGACGTCCCTCGTGGGGATGTAGCATTTCATATTGCAGGCACAGGTACTCCAGCTAGTAGACCTCCTTAGTAGAAGCATACGACACTCAGCTACTTTTGGTGATTTCTTGGTTGATTTGGATATTTACTGAGTCCTTGGTTAATTCGTTTTGTTGTTGTATCATAGTTAAGCGTAAGGCAGGGTCTGTCCCGACCTACTCTAGGTCTTGTATCTTTTTAGAGGCTTTATAGACGTATATACATGGTTCAATTGTGTCATAAAGAGTTGTGGCCTCAACGGAAAAGTCTTGTATATAAATTTTTGGGTCTACTTACGTTGGTTTGTAGCACATCGTCCTATATGAACTTGTCACGATTGTTATAGTTATATGCATAGTAAGAACAGGTTACATGTTTGTTATCTCGGGCCCTTAGGGCATTGGGTGCCAGTCTGTCTTAATAGGATTTGAGGCGTGACACTAATCATGGAAACCTATATTCTAGGGTCCCCTCATATCAGTTTAGACTCCGAACGACACTTCAAAACAAGTCAAACATATTAGGACACACTAGCACACAAAAGACTATTTCCGGACGTGTTGGTTGTCCTTTGACGTTTGACTTCCAAACTCTTTAAAACTTACTTCAAAGGATGAATTTTACTATTTTACAATTTATTAACTCAAGAAAATCTCTTGAATCTCTAATTTACCCTAATTCATTTTGAGGGTGTAACATGGGGGTCAATGGGCGATGAACAAAATTTCCTCCATGCTCACTGAATGGGCAACCTTCTCTTGCAGCTCACTGAATTAGTTGGCATTCCTAGAAAACTATCTAAAGGGGTTTGGCGATTCTCCAAAGTGGTCTCCAGCTTGCCGATTGTTACGACCGCGAAGTCCCCCCTAGAAGTAGCACAGCGTACTTGACCTCTTGGTGGTCTTATACAAGCCTCTCAGCATTCCCATAGGTAAGAAAAGTACAGCGGAATTCGAACTTTTCACAGTAATTTCAATAAAGAAACTCATTCATAAAACGTAAGAAGAACTAAGTCTCATCTTCACAATCCATCTTAAACACATGTTACTACCATAGGGTCACGGACCGCAACAAAACCCTAGAAGTTAGAGCATCCTTGTGTCGCCACATGGAAAATGAGACTTCAAGAAGTCTCATCAAAGCCACTTGTATCATTCATTGCATAATAAATATTCTAAAATGAGTAAGAATATAAAATTTTCTTCACACGTGAAGAACTCCTTCCATAATCAATACGAAAGCGAAAGACTTTTATTTAAAACATTAATCCTTTACAACATCTCGTTGAACCATCTAAACTTTGGAGTATACAACACTTCAAACTAAGACCATACAACACATGAAATAAAGACTAAGACATAAAGGAACATTTGGATATTGCCCTCGAATCGATGAGGACTCACCAATACTTCATGTTCAACCCTTAGAAACCTATCCATCATCCATGGAATATCAAGACTTCCAATTCCCTACACTTTAGTCAAAAAGGGAAAAAAAGGGGTTAGCACATCAGATGCACTAAGTGTGGAAGCTATGCAAAAACCATGAAAAAGGGACATTTAGTAAATAACATGCTTTCATTTTATTTGATTAAAACATCATACAATAAGCATAAGAACAACATTTAACATCTTAGGTCACATAATAAATAATTTAAGCGATAAATCACATTTTTTTGAAATATTACAGTGAGCTATATCACTGTTACAGTGAAGTTCCTTTACTGTACAGTAAAGTTCATTCGATTCACCTTAGATACTTTCTAGTATGTAGTTCCCTCACTAAAAGCAATCTTAAGACTCACTTAAGTGAGATAAAGAGGGACCTCCCATACACCCTCTCTAGGCACACTTAGATTATCCTTAAGACCACCTACAATGAGATACACCAAGCACATAAACATGATATCCTCCTACCAAAGGTGATTCTAAGTCTCACTTGAGTGAGTTGTGAAGCAATCGCCATACAATCCTTTAACACGCTTAAGAGATCCTATAGACTACCTAGGATAGAATTATTCTCACTTAATACATGAACACATATATAATATGACATTCTCCTTACAAAGGCTATTAAAAGACATACTTAAGTAAACCTAAAAAATAACACCCATGATTAACCTCTTCAAGATTACCTAAATAATCCTTAAGACTACCTAAGGCTTAGATCATGTCTTCATAATCAACAATATTCCCTAACTAGAGTCATTCTTAAGACTTATCGAGGTGAGATACGATGTGACCAATCCTATGCCCCCTTCACACCTTAACTAGACAACCCTTAACTACTCTAGATAAGTACTCATTTATTTAAAATGTTTTCATAACATAAGTCATTACATTCATTAGTTAATTTAAGACTCATTCATCACATAAGGACATTCAAGTAATGGTCTTGGAGAGGACCTAGGAACTCTAACTAACACCTTAAAAGCCTATTGTGCAATGTCTAGATAGTGTCCCATACCACCACCTAAACTTCATAGACTTCTCTAATGCTAGTAGGTAAACCACATTATTGAATTTGCAATAACCGAGATAGACCATAATAGATAGACATGTAATTTGGAGTTCTAACCTACTCCGATGTGGGTGTTCTACTTGCCAAGGGTAGAACTAGGACACATCCCATGTAGGAACATGGTTAAGGAATACAAAGGGCTTTTATACACTCTAGTCTCATTCTCAAGTAGAGCTAAATTATACTCTAATCTCCTTCTCAAGTAGAGCTACTTCCCATAACACACTCACTCGATGGTAGCCTTTGTTCTCATAGAGTAATTGACATTAAAGGATCACGTGAAGAGGTTCCATAGCTAGTTCATAACACAATCATATTCACCCTACCAAAGCGGTCCACTGGGGCTAGATTTCAATGTCGACTAAGATAGCTCATCATGACATTCCTAAGGATGATTTGATGTCGTTCCAGTTAATCAACCCTATGTCCATCATCCTTTACATGAAGGATACCATTACGGCTCTCGACTTCAACATTCATAATCTTACCACTAGGTTTGAGGTCCCATGTACACAACCTTCTTATCATAATTTAATGTCTCACATATCATTCATTCATACATGACAAGGGTGTACTAAGCTTACCTAGTCAAGACATCTCATATTCACATATAATTCATACATGTATCAAGTAAGGGACACAAGTCTATCAAAACAAGACACAACATTCTTTACTTTCTTTCATATAGCATATCATTCTTTGAATCACTAAGGAATGACAATTATCTCCTTTCTGTCATCATATACCTTACTATAACATCATCAATATAGCAATCATAGACTCATATAGTCAAGTAGAACAATCATGCATCAACTCTAAGAATAAACAGATAAACACATAGTCATAGTCTAACATGATCTCCTAATATACATACAAAGAACACATACTTTCACATTACTTCACATGTAGATAGATATGCTCATACTTCACATAACTCAACTACACAAATCATCATTGTACTTCAAGTAGTGCCGAAAAGGCCATGATCATCGTAATACATAAAGTAATGCCGGCACGGAAACATCAATTAACATAGCACCGCCACCATAAGTGGAACATACCAATCATCATTGTAATACAAAAGCTATACATAATATTAAGAGAGTTAGGGAGGCATACCACCCATTCAATCTCACCACTTCAATCAAAAGCTAAATCATCCCATTCAATACCGAAAGGGCCTTACCCATGGACATGAACATCAATTGAATACATAAACTTTAATACTCAATCAATATAGGTGAATTCAATATAGATTTATCAATAAAAGACAAATAAACATCAATTGAATACAATTCTTACATCATTCAATAGCCATAGAAAACTACACAAGAATTCATAAGTATTAAGTCAATATCAATTCAATAAGCTTAATATTAAATTGATATTATAGTATACAATACTCAATTGATTATACTGAAACAGCCTATGAAGCATACAATCATAATCTATACATAAATGAAGAGCCCATAACAATCTACACATGAATTCATTAATATCAAAGCATGATCACATAACCCATATTTTAGTCAAATTGAGAGATTTGAGAAGGTCAACGGTTCAGGGAGAATTTCATTGGAAAACATCAATTTTACATCAATAATATCATATCTTAATGTTTGAAAATGTTTCATGCAAGAACCCAAGACTTAGAATAGAAATTGGACTTTTTTATCTTTTTGAAATATTTGAAAATAATCTTTGAAAATGAATCTAAGGTGATATAAATCCTTATATTAACAACTCCAATAACTTTTTATAAGAATACAATGATAATTGAAGAAGAAACTCCATTGAAGATCCATCTTCAATCTCTATCTTCACTTTGAGCTCTCATGGAGGTTTTTGAAGAAACTTTGGGAGGGAATGAGTTTTGATTTAGGTGCTATGGTTTAAATAAGAGTTTCATGAATTATATACTCTTAAAATACCCTTAAACACCTAAAGTAACTGTCCTCCTATTTTATAAGACTTCGGGTGAATTTCCCAAAAACTCCCAAGTCTTAATAGAAAAGATGGAAGATTGCAGCACCATCGACGCCCAAGCACCGATGGTACATGGGTGAGACCACGCCCCGTCGATGGGGTTCGTTGGTTCCTTATGCAGCTCCTCCAACTGAAGGATACATGTATCCATTGACAGCCGTTCTTCTGGTCGACTGGCCGTTGTTTGGGGCAGTCGATTGCCACTGCCTGGCAGTGTGAGCTCCAAGTTGGGGTCCTCTTTTTAGGGCCCCTGGTGGGTCCTAGGTGGAGTTGTACCCAGACATTGAACCTCAAAACACGTACGTTTAGGTATTAGGGAAATTTCCAAACAAGTTCAACATCAAAATATTAACGCAACATGCTAAAACACATCCAAACTCACAAGGACGTCAAATGGCTATCTTTCGAACGTCACCGGACGTTCTTGGACGTTTGAGCTCCAAAACCTTACAAAACTCAACATTCTTACTCTAAACACTATGACAAAAAATATAAGTACCTCATACATTCATAAGTAACACATAAGCACATGAACACACATAAGGCACATAGGTGACTAGTTGTCGAAAGTCTTGGTCGTTCCTTGATGTTTGACTTCAAACATAACCCAAATCTTGAGACACTGCCTTAAACATCATATTAGAAAATTTTTGGACTTCAAGACTTCAAGTCACACATATTAGGCCCTAGTTACATCTAATTCATTTTTGGAGATGTTATAAATTCTCAATGGAAAGGAAACTAAAAAGAACATCCATTCGCTCGAACATAAGAGGACATACAAAATCTTGAGAGAATTCTACTTCCCCATCTTCAACTTTAGAAATTTTCTCTTTCTCCCATATATATTTGTAGAAATAGAGAAGAATATAGAGTTAGTACAATTAAGCGCTAAGTATGGCAATCATGCAAAAACATGCTTTAAAAATGACATTTTAGTTGAAATATGCTTTTCATGCTATCTTGATAAAACTTAATGGACAAAGTGGAAAAGACTTCATACAAGTTATCCTAATACCCTCCTAGGTAATACTTGAATAGACCGCCCATACTACCTCATCAATACACACCTAAGTGTTCCTTAAGACTACTAAAGATTAGGTACTTCCTTTCCATCACTACTCAATATGTCGACGTTCATTACTTGATATACTAGAGGAAATATTCACGAATTTAAGAAATTCATATAAAGACCATCCCCTAGAATGTATCCTATTTACACTAGTGCGATGTGAAAGTAGCATCCCATTCTACTACTCCCACTTAGTGCTCCTTTAGAACCACCCTAGACTAGGCACATCACATTCAACCATTTACATAATCTTCATTATTATTATACATAAGAACAACATGCTTCATTAACATTAGACATAAAGTCAACTTATGTAACAGTCCAAAAGTCTAAAACGTTATCTAGAGCCTCACAAGAGTGTCTAAGAATTTTAAAATTGTTTTAAGGTAAATAATAATATAAGTATTAGATTCTAAACATAAAGGAACATCCATGATTTCTGGAAACTAGTGCAAAAGGTGCTAGTGTGTCTTAGCCAATTTGATAGGGTTTTAAGAGTCGAAAATCGATGAGATTTAGTGGTAAGGTGTATAACATGTATTAGAGTTGTTTTAGGTTAAAAACATCTTGGTATGAATCCCCACGGACCAACCAAGGGCCCTTGAGTAGGACCCTTGCTTTTTGGCTAAAATTTGTCTAGAGACAGTAGCTATTGACGGATGGCAGGCTACAAGGAGTGGTTTAATCTATGGGGCGTCGATTGAACCCAACGATGGTAACTTAGAAATTTCAGAAAATTGTCCATTTTGGACACTCTCGTACCAAAATGACAGTTTTTCAGGACGGTTGGTCCAAGGCACGGTCGACTAACCTACGGCCCATAGGTCAAGATCCCTGTTTACTGCCATGTTTTAATTGAGTCGAATCAATTAATAAGGTGGTTAGTTAATTATTTAGGGGTTAGGATAGGTCTCATTAATTAATTTAATGACTTATATAAAGACCCAAACCTAATTAAATTAATCGAACTATCATAATTCCCAAAACCCAATTACTCTTCCTTCTCTCTACTTCCTCTCTCCCAAAGAAACTCCATAGAAGAACGAAGTGAAAGAGGCTTCTAGGGAATAAAAAAGAATAATATTATCCATCAATCTTCAACAATTAACAGTGTATGGGATCCTTTTCTCCTTTGGTATTCTTTTCCCCAAAGGGTTCTTCCAAAATTGATTTCAAAAAGATGAGTTTCATGTGGGTTTCTTTCTATTGCAATATTGATCTTCTAAATTGAATTGTCTATGGTTTAATTTGATTATTATGATTAGATTATGATGTTTTATGATTAAATTATGCTGGTTCTGTTTGAGTTAACCTAATTTGTGGAATAGATCATGAAATTGACAAAAATTCCTAAACCTAGGTTATAAACTAGTAATGAATTGATGTACAGTGATTCAATTGGCTTTATTTTTGTATTATTTACTATTGTGCGATAATATTAAACCCATTGTTGGGTTGAATTGTATGGTTGATGGTAAAACTTTGGATGATGGGTTGTGAAGGAAATTGGGGTAAGTCTTGTGATCTAAAACATTTACTTCAATTATGATTACTTGTGTTTATTGGTGAAGTTATATTGAAGTATACCTTATGATGTGATTGATTAGGGTAGGTATGATGTTGAACAGAAATGTCTTGATTATGTTATTGTGAGATTTTTCTTAAGTTGTAATGATGTAACATTGGTTATGAAGTATCTAAGTTCCTTACTATGGTATAATGATGTTAATGTTGTAATTTCACATATGAGGGTTGTAATGAAAGGTGTTCTCATGCAACTCCTATTTAGCTATGACTATGACTATATAAGGGGTAGACCCTATGACCTAACTAAGTTACGATTGCTAATAAAAGGCATTTCAAAAGGAACTCTAGCTTAGCACCGAGAGAACAAGTAGTGAGGAGTGTCCCTTCCCACAAAGGGAAGGTAGGTTTACTATTGTAATCATGATATTGGAGACTATAATTCATGTAGCATACAGAGGCTCCAACTACATCTCCTAATTCTTGAACTATATTCCCCCCATAGGAATACTAGCTAGTGGATCCACATAGATGCTATGTTCATGTTTTGGTACTACCTTGGCAAGCAGTTCACCTTATTTTGGTGGAGCATTCCATGACACTTGATTCTACATTAGCTCATGTGGTATAGGTAGGTTAATGCTATATGTTCCCGAAAGTAAAATGATGTAATAAAGTGGACTTTAACAAGTATAACTTGAGGGGTTTGACTTAGTCTAGGTAGGGGTATGGGACTCTACCTAAACATTGCACTAGTTGGGAATGAGGAAAGTCTTAGGAGTTCTTATGTTTTATGCTCTTATAAAGTGAATGAAATATATATGTTGATTCTATATGTTAATGATATTATATGATGTTGGTTTCACGTATGAACATGTTGTTGGTCTCTATTGATAAAGTATGATGATGACTATTCTTAATGTCATGTTATGTGATGTTAGGCATTGCTTGTGATTCCTTATTTTGTTTGCTTGATTTGACTAAGGTTATGGGGCTTTACTTGGTCATTGCACCTGTACACTTAATGGAGGTTTATGAATAATGGTCTTGCTTAGGTTATGATGTCATTAACTCTTATGCATTCTTTATTGTTGTAACATGATGATGGAGTATATTGATTATGAATTCTATTATGCCATGAACATCTTGGCTTTATTTAACTTGAGTAGGATGGTCTTGTGTTGAATAGGTTATTATCTTACTGAATATGTGATTATCGTCCTATATGTGCTCTTTGTTGTGCATAAAGCTTTTCAAACTAACTTGGCATGGTTTTGAACAATTGTACTTTTTTGCATGATTTATATGTTATATGTGCATATGATTCCATACTTAGTACAAGTGATGATCTAACCCCATTTGTCGCTATTTCACCAACATTTTAGGTTCTGATCGTTGAAGGATTTGTGACCACTTTATATGAAGGCTTTGATAATTTCTCAAAGTGTGGGTATGTCCTCATATTCCGAGGATGATGCCTTTCTATCACTCTACCTACATACTCTAAAGACACTCATTTCACTCATGTTGGTTCAAGACATTATTTTAAGCCCTAAGTGGGCACTTTTACATTTGTGTAAGGGCTCGCATTGTTCTATTTTGTTTAGATGGTTTAATATGAAACATCCCTTTTAAGACTATATTATGTATGTTATCTATATGTGGCATAAAAGTACAAGCCTATGTAATCTTCTTATTTGAGGAGTATATGTATACTTGCTATAAATATATTATGTGTAAGTGAGAGGTCTAAGTAAACCTCAAGAAGTAGATGTACGCGAAAAGTTTTGATTTTCTGCACTTTTTATCATATGAATTTATTGACGAATGCTATGAGGTTAATCTTAGTCCTCTCGAGGATGACGACACCGGTTACTTCTAAGGGGTTCTCCCTGTATGTGACAAACATGGTATCAGAGCATGAGTTTGAATATCCCTAGAAACGATGTCTCATTAAACCATGACTATGTAGATTCTTATTCATAATTGTGAAGCGCTCCACACTTATTAATGAGAGACTATTTGATTCTTAGAAACTCCCATCTCCTTGAATTCCTATGTCGTTCCTCAAGAGTCTTGTATTGCGCTTTCACCTAAACCTTGTATTATGGTTATAGGTATGAATACTCAAAGAACTTCTTCTAGAAGGGCCGAGGAAGAAATGGCAAATGTGGAAGCTCATGAAAACCAAGTGCCTCCATAAGACAACCAAGTGCCTCCACTTGAAGAACTTGCTATGGGTGATCAAATTTCGGTTGTTCCTCCACAAATGACCGATGGAGAGATAAGGACATCCTTTCTCACTTTAACCAATGACACGACCTCTCAAGCTAATGTTGTCACTTCACATGTACAATCCATGATGGACCAAATGAATAGAGAGGTTGGACCTCGAGTGCCTCAACATGCTAACAATACGGCCTCCCATTTGAGAGACTTTACTAGAATGAATCCACCTATGTTTTACAGGTCAAAGTCGGATGAGGACCCTCAATATTTCCTCGATGAGGTCCATAAGATTCTCTATGCTATTGGTTTTACCTCAATTGTGAAGGCCAAGTTGGCATCTTCTCAACTCAAAGATGTGGCCCAAATTTGGTACGCACAATGGAGAGATTAGGGAACTAAGGGGTGGTCCGGTGACTTGGGAGATCTTCAAGAGGGATTTCCTTGATATGTTCTTTCCTAGAGAGATGAGGGAAGCTAAGGTGGAATAATTCATCAACCTCCGTCAAGGAGGTATGACTGTACTTGACTACACTTTTAATTTTACTAAGTTGTCCAAGTATGCTCCGTCCTTGGTTTCAAACCCAAGGGATGAGATGATTCATTTTCGTACGGGGTGTCCTATGACTTGGTTGAAGAATGTCATTCATATATGCTTCATTATAACATGAATATATATTGTCTCATTTTTAAGGCTCAACAATTTGAAGAAACTAGGTTAAAGAAGAAAAATAGGCAGGCAAAAAATGCAAGGTCTTATGAAAGTTGTTCCTCTAAGGGTAGGCTTGACATTCAAGACAAGAATAAGTTCAAGGAGTGGTTATCTAGTCAAGTTCCTTCCGAATTTCCCAATCCTCCTGATGATAGGGTGTTTAACCCTTGTCTCAAAAGGGAAGAGGTATTATGGTGATTGCCTTGTTGAGACGGACATTGCTTTGGGTGTGTGAAGAGTGGCCACAAGGTTAAGGATTGCCCTAATTTTGAAGGGTCAAGACAAAGGAAGTGAGAAGGCTCAAGCTAGTGGTTCTAATATGGATACTCCAAAGAAGAATCACTTTTATGCTCTTCGCTCTAGGGTGAGAAAGAAAGTCCTCCAGATGTGGTGACTGGTACGTTACAAGTCTTCTCTATTGATGTTTATTCTTTACTTTATCCGAGTGCTACATAATCTTCTGTTACTCCCTGGGTAGATAGAATGTTTGATATTTTGCCCGATATCCTAAATGAACCTTTCATGGTAATTACCCCGGTAGGTTCGTCGGTGGTTGCAAAAGGGGTATATAGAAATTGTCCTATAATGTTTCCCAATATATTTATTCATGTTGAATTAGTAGAACTTGATATGGTTGACTTTGATGTCATCTTGGGGATTGATTGGTTGCATGATTGTTTTGCTTCCATTGATTGTAAAACAAGAATTTTCAAGTTCAATTTTCCAAATGAACCCATTATATAGTGGAAAGGGGTAAATTCTATTACTAGACATCGTATCATTTCTTTTCCAAAGGCTTGTAAGTTGATCTCAAAAGGGTGTTTATACTATATTGTAAGACTCAAATATTTAGACTCTGAAAATCCTCTATTGAATTAGTCTCCAAAGTGAGGGAATTTCCATAGGTCTTTGCTAATAATCTTCCCGGAATCCCTTCCAAACAGGATATTGATTTTGGTATTGACTTACTACCAGATACAAACCCCATTTTATTTCCTCCTTATCGTATGGCTCCGGCCGAATTGAAAAGTTGAAGGCTCAACTTAAGGACTTACTAGACAAAGGCTTCATTAGACCTAGTATTTCTCCATGGTGTGCACCTGTATTGTTTGTGAAAAATACGGATGGGTCTCATAGAATGTGCATTGATTATTGCCAACTCAATAAAGTCACAATCAAGAACAAGTATCCTCTCCCTCTGATTTATAACTTTTTTGATCAACTCAAAGGGGAAAGCTACTTTTCTAAGGTTTACTTGATATTGGGGTATCACCAACTTAGTGTGAGAGGTGATGATATCCCAAAAACAGCATTTAAGACTAGATATGGCCAGTATGAGTTCTTAGTGATGTCTTCTGGTCTCACTAGTACACTGGAGGCATTTACAGATATCATGAATAGGGTGTTTCAAAGTTACCTAGATTCATTTTTCATTGTCTTCATTGACGACATCTTGGTATATTCAAAAAATGAGGGTGAACAGATGAATCATTTGAGAGCGGTGTTGCAAGTGCTTAAGGAAAACCAATTATTTGCCAAGGATATCAAATGTGAGTTTTTGTTGAGGTCAGTAGCTTTTCTTGGTCATATAATCTCTAGTGAGGGGGTTGAGGTTGATCCAAGGAAAACCAAGGAAGTCAAGAATTGGCCTAGACCATTTACTCCAACCGACATTACAAGCTTTTTGGGTCTAGTGGGATATTATAGGCGGTTTGTTGATGGTTTGCGTCCATTGCATCTCCCTTGACTACCTTGACCCAAAAGAGTATGAAATTTGAGTGGTCGGAGGAATGTGAAAGAAGCTTCCAAATCCTAAAAGAGAGGCTTACCTCCACTCCAGTGTTGACTTTACCGGACGATTTCAAGGGCTTCGTTATGTATTGTGATGCATCCTGAGTGGGCTTAGGGTGATCCTTATGCAACATGCGAAAGTAGTGGCTTACGCTTCTAGAAAACATAAGGTGCATGAGAAGAATTTTCCCACTCATGATGTTGAGTTAGTAGACGTGGTACTTACCTTCAAAATATGAAGGCATTATTTGTATGGTGTCCATGTTGATGTTTATGTCGACCACAAGAGTCTTCAGTATGTGCTGACAAAGAAGGTGGTTGGAATTATTGAAGGATTACGACATGACTGTTGTATACCACCTCGGCAAGGCCAATGTGGTTGTTGATGCTCTATGTCGTATGACCATGGGGAGTGTGTTTCATGTAGAAGAGCCAAGAAACACCTAGTGAAATATATTCATGGGTTGTCTAGATGGGGTATTAGATTGGAAGATTCCCAAAATGGTGGTTTTATGGTCCATCATAACTCCGAAATGTCTTTGGTGGTTCGGTAAAGTCTAAGAAACACCTTGATCAACCAATTATGGAGTTGAAGGAGTTTGTTCTTGGTAATCTTAATGATTCTTTCTCCTTCGGGGGGATAGTGTCTTGAGGTATCAAGGAAGATTATGTGCGCCCAATGTTGATGACTTGAGAAATCAGATTCTTGAGGAAGCTCATGGTTTTTGTTATTCCATTCATCCGAGTTCTACAAACATATATCATGACCTTAGGGAAGTGTTTTGGTGGGAAGCATTAAAAGGTGACATAGCAGAATTTATAACAAAATGTCCAAATTGTCAACAAGTGAAAGTCGAACACCTAAAGCCAAGTGGTTTACTTCAAGAATACAAGTTCCCACTTGGATGTGGGACGACATAAATATTGATTTTGTTATAGGTTTGCCTCGGACTCAAAACCAACATGACTCCATATGGGTGGTTGGGGATAAGTTTACCAAATCCGCTCATTTTATTTTCGTCAAGTCCACTTACTCGGTGATAGTATTATGCAATGATCTTCATAGATGAGATTGTGTGTCGTCATGGTATTCCGTTATCCATCATATCCGATAGGGGTGCACAATTCACATTAAGGTTTTGGAGGTCATTCCAAAAAGGGTTGGTTACCAAGGTGAAACTAAGCATCTCTTTTCATCCCCAAAGGATGGTCAAGCGGAGCGTACTATTCAAACTCTTGAATATATGCTTAGGGATTGTATAAATGATTTCAAAGGAAGGGATAAACACTTGCCTTTGGTTGAGTTAATTTATAACAATAGAAACCATTCATCTACATCCATGGATCCTTTCGAGGCCTTGTATGGTAGGAGATGTAGATCACCAATTTGATGGGTTGAAGTGGGAGATTCTTCACCCTTGGGTGCCGAATTGATATATGAGACTTTGGAGAAAGTTAATATGATAAGGAAGCGGTTGAAAACAACCCATAGTCAGTAAAAGTATTATGCCGACCATAGGAGAAGGGATTTAGATTTTGAAGAGGGGGATAAAGTGTGTCTAAAAATTTCACCCATGAAGGGAGTGGTGAGATTTTGCAAGAAAGGGAAGTTGAGTCCTCATTATGTGGGTCCTTATGAAATTTTGCAAAGGGGTTCATCCGGTGTTCCATGTCTCCATGCTTAAGAAGCGCATCGGTGATCACGAGTCCATTCTTCATATTGAGAGTATAGGTGTAGAATATAACCTCTCCTATGAGGAGTTTCCTGTTGAAATACTTGATAGACAAGTTAAGAAGTTGAGGAACAAGGAGGCGGCTACCATAAAGGTGTTATGGAAGAACCACCTAGTTGAGGGAGCGATATGGTAGGCCGAGACCGACATGAAGTCCCTTTACCCTTCATCTCTTTGTTGATTAAGGTTAGTTGTTCCTAATAATAGTGAAAATAATAAGTTTATTTGAATTTGATTTAATTTTGATAAAATTTGAAGATATATGGATTGGTAAAGTGAATAACATGCCTAAAAAATGAAACTCAATTGAAAAATGCTCTTTATGTTGGTTTGCATTTAGATTTGTGTACTTGGTATGTTGTTTCCTTTATGAAAGGATATTTATCATGTTGGTAGGTTGAGTGTTGGCATAATTAACTCCTTAATGATATGTGAGGTCATGTTGTTGTGACAAAGAAACTCCTCATGCTATGGTTTTGAGATCTTATGTGTTGCAATTTATGTCTTGAGTTACTTTGAGTAAGTGCCATATTGTTATGTTGATTTTAGTGTAAATCTTAATTTGATATGCATGTTGATTGGTTGGGCTACTAGTATTGAGTCTATCCCTTCTTTTTTTCAAAAGATTTTAGTGTCTTTCTGGATGAATGTTTCTAAGGGGGGGATGTGGTAACACTCCTAAACTCTTAATTAATCTAAAGCTTCAGAAGAGTGTGCAGAGTTTTAAAACTATTTTATGGTCAATAATAATGTAGAAAAGTCATTTAGGAAGTATTAGAATCAAAACATTAAGGAACGTCCATGACGTTCGAAAACTAGTGTCAAAGGTGCTAGTGTGGCTTATCCCATTTGACGGGTTTGAAAAGTCGGAAATGTATGATATTTGGTTGTAATGTGTATAAAACGTATTCGAGTTGGTTTAGGGTCGAAATTCAAAGCTAAGACTCCCCAAGGACCAACAAAGGGCCCTTGACTAAGACCTTTACTTTTTGGCTAAAACTTGTCTTGAGACAGTAGCCATTGACGGATGGCAGTCTATGAGGAGTGGTTCAATCGATGGGGCTTCGATTTCCACCATCATTGGTCTCTTAGACATTTTGTCAAAGGGTCCATTTTTGACATTGTCTAGCCAACGACTGTTGTGCAGGACCGTTGGTCCAAGGAAGCGTCGACTGACCTACGACCCGTAGGTCGGGGTCTCGTAGGTCAGGGTCCCTGTTTACTACCAAGTTTTAAGTTATTCCAATTAATTAATGAGGTGGTTATTTAATTTTGTAGGGGTTAATAGAGGTCTAATTATATTAGTTAATGACTTATATAAAGCCCCAAACCTAATTAAATTAACCCAACTCTCATAATTCTCAAAATCCAATTGCTCTTCCTTCTCTCTACATTCTCTCTCCAAAAGAATGACTATTATAAAACCCCAAACCTAATTAAATTAACCCAACTCTCACAATTCCCAAACCCTAATTGCTCTTGTTTCTCTCTACTTTCTCTCTCCAAAAGAAACTCCATAGAACACCAAAGTAAAAGAGGATTCTAGGGCAGAAAAAGGACTACTTTTATCCATCAATCATCAACAATTAACAAGGTATTGGTTCCTTTCACCTTTGGGATTCCTTTCCCCAAAGTATTCTTCAAAAATTGATTTCAAAAAGATTAGTTTCATGTGGATTTCTTTATATTGCGAAATTGATCTTTTAAATTTCATTGTCTATGGTTTCCTTTGATTATTATGCTTAGATTTTGATCTATTTGATTCAATTATGCTAGTTCTTGAGCAGTAACCCTGATTTGTGGAATAGAGCATGAAATTTACCCATGTCTCTAACCCTAGGTTATGAACTAGTGATGAATTAATGTGTAGTGACTAAACCGGCTTCATTTTTGTATTAATTACTATTATATGATGATATTACACCCATTGTGGGTGAATTGGATATTTGATGGTAAAACCTTGGATGATGGCTTGTGAAGAGATTGGGGTAAGTCTTGTGATCTCAAACCTTCACTTCAATTATAATTACTTGTGTTTAGTGGTAAAGTTATATTGAAGCATACCTTATGATGAGATTGATTAGGGTTGGTACGATGTTGAATTGAAATTTCTTGATTCTATGATTGTGATATTTTCCTAGTGATGTAATGATATAAGGATGGTTGAACTACCTATGTGCCTTACTATGGTATAATGATAATATTCTAATCTCACATATCATGGTTGTAATGAAAGGTGTTCTCATGCAATTCCTGTTGATGTATGACTATGTCTTTTTATGGGGTAGACCCTATGAGCTAAACTAAGTTAGGATTGTTAATGAATTTCAAAAGGGAATCTAGCTTAGCACTAAGCGAACTAGTAGTTAGAGTGTCCCTTCGCACATAGGGAAGGTAGGTTCACTATTGTACTCATGATATTGGAGACTATAATGCATGTAGCATAAAGAGGGTCCCAACTACAAATCCTGGTTCTTGAACTATGTTGTCCCCATAGAAATACTAGCTAGAGGATCCACATAGATGATATGTTCATGTTTTGGTACAACCTTGGCAAGTAGTCCACCTTCTTTCGGCATAGGGTTCCATGACACCGGATTCCACATTTGATCATGTGGTCTATGTTGGTTTACACAAGATGGTCCTGAAAGTAAAATCAAGTAATAAAGTGGACTCTACCTATACATTACACTAGTTGGCCTTGAGAGAAGTCTTAGGAGAATGTTCTTGTAAGCCCCCCCAAATGAGATATGGTGTTTAAGGCCTTACATGTGTATTTGAGCTTTTTAACATGTTGATTAATGTTTTGAAAGTATGAATAAGTGATTTTAAGTTATTTGGAAGTCACATATAAAGGGACGACCAAGAAGTACGACGAATAGTAACCAAGAGACGTTAGATGTTTTTATGTGCTTGTATGTGTTTCATTGGCTTATGAAGTCATTATATGGGTAATAATGATGTTTATTGGTATAATGTTAAGTTTCATGAGGATTAGAGGTTAAATGTCCAAGACGTTCAAAAGATAGCCCTTGAGACATGCATGTGTGTCTTGAGTGTGCCAAGCATGTTTGAATGTGTTACGAATGTTTTCTTTGGGAGAAACTGATGTGGGAGGTCCTTGAATTGTTGAGTTATATATTTACGTTGGAAACGTTTGGGTACGACTCACCAAGGGTCCCGCTAGAGGCCCTCAAGGAGGACCGAGAGGTTGTCGAGACATTGCCTTGGCAGTGCCAATCGATGAGCCCTCAATCGACGCCCCGTGTCTCAATGGACGCCCCATCGATGGGAGGCATCTCTTAAAAATTGAAGTGTGAGATCATCCATCCATGCAAGAGTTTCAGTTGCGAATGACAGAGCAGCGGGATATCTCGTCGACCAAATGACATCCAGTCGACTGCTCTCGTCGATGCTGCTTGTACGAATGTCATGCACGATGCTTCCATTTTCCATTCAACCCATATGCTAAATTGACCCTTGTTGGTTTATTTGGTCATTTTTGGGTCTATTAAGAGGGTTAAAACGTGACAACCCCATTCCCAATTCATGAATTCAAATTAGACTCACCTCTCCTAAAATATCCTCTCTAGAAACCTCCATAGAAGGTAAAGCGCAAGAATAGTCATGGTGATTGATACGCTCAAAATATACTTCCCTAAAGAAGTATAAGTGGTCATATGAAGTAAAGAACCCAAATGTTAAGTTGGGTCGATCCCACGAGGAAAATGGTTTAGACATAACTTTAATCAACGATATCATTTTACTTAGCCATCATGCTTCAGATTTCATATCAATACTAAGTACAAGATACTAACATGACGGTTCAACAGTAAAGTAAACAGTATCTTAGGGGAAAAAAGAACACAGGCAAGAAAACCCCAAAGTCGATTAGATGGTGCAGAAATAGCTAGAACTGAAGAGGATAGTGACTCGGGCTATTCAGACTTCACCCTAGAACTCACTTTCCATTTACCCCACCCCCAACAAATGAGCATGCAATGTCTCCAATGCATAAAAAAAACGAGTGGTAGGTGAAGAAAACCTGAAGCCCATAGCGCCAATGATCAACAAGAAGGCGGATCCGATTTCGCGGAACCCGCTCCCTCTTTAGTAGGGACACAATCAGTAGTGTCCGCAACAATAACATCACCCTCAGTATTGCTCCTCTCAACATCAGCAATCGTAGATCTAGACGCCCCAACAGCCACCTCCTGAGCCCTCATCTGCCAGGCCTCCTCATCAATCAGTGAGTCTCTCCTCGCAGCCTCAAACTCAAGACACTCTCTCTTCCTATCTCGACTCTCATCATCCTCTCTAGATCATAGCCTCTTGGTATGCTCACGTGGCTGAGGTGATGGCGCAGCAGTGGTGGAGAACATTGCAGCCATCACTGTATCCTAAGAAAGCTCTACAGATGGGGCCTCAGACTCGAGCACCCGGGCCTCCAATATGTCATCCATATCTGCTCTCAAACTCACCACAACAGCCTGGAGGGTCGTAAAATCTAAAAAAGGGGATGGCCGGGCTATAACCCTCAACTCAAATGCATCAAGGCGCTGGTGGACCTCCATAATCTGCCCCTTAGTCCGTTGGGCCATCTTCTTCTCGATTCGCTCTTCTGCCTCAGCAATGGACTTCTGCATCCAAGGCTGGATATGATGCAGAAGTGGGGCCATTTGGGCCTGTAACTTCTGGACCCTAGTGATTTGGACCAGTTCTACAGATGGGGTGGGGCTGGAGGAGCTCGGAGTTGTGCTAGTACCCGAGATAGACTCAATCGGGGTGGTGTCGGTAGGCTCTGATGTAGCCTGATCAGCCCCTTGGGCTTTCTCTATCGAGGCTGCCAAAATCTCACCTAGCGGCTGCACCTCTGCTCGGGACCCTCTATTGGGAGCAAGCTCATTAGCCTCATCTCGGATGAGATCGATATCCACTATGCGAGTCGGGCTCTTGAGCACATCAATGTGCCATACAGGGAATCTAGCAGACCTGCAAAACTCATAAATCATGCAAGGGAAGGGTTAAGTAGTGGTGGACTTAAAGGACCTCACATGAATGACCGCCTGTAACAGCCACGCGAAATCCACCTCGAACCCAGCAACCATGGGAGCTATCAGCACTGCTCTATCCCATGTAACAATATTATCACCAGTAGTGGGGGAAAGGCAATTACGGACCAAGATCCATAAAAATTTGGCTGTGAATGTGAGGTTGGACATCTTTATACATCCTTTGGGATCCAGCACCCAATCAACACCCTCGCCATCCACAAAGATGTTATGGGCTATCCACCTCTTGGTGGTCTCTCTTAGCACTCTCTCACTCTAGAAACGGCTGTCCTTTACTAGATTCCACTGATAGTCAAACTCGGGAGTGAGGGGGGTCCTGGTGGAATCAGTGTCAGCACCATATAAAAATCTACAAATGGCGGGTAAAGAGATATCCACCCGCTTTTCACGGGCACGAACATGCTCAAGTGGTGCGTATTTGGCGGGGTTAGTCCGCCTTTCCAAACTAGCCCTAACTATCCCTGAGAGTTGCCACATAAGCGGTGTGGAAGTCTCACACCATCTCCTCGTTGTACGGGCCCAAACTCCTAGCCATCTACTCTAGCCGATGGCGGGTGAAAAGGTCATGTATTGCTGGAATCGTGGGAAGACTCCAGGTACAACTCGCCGCTCGAGTGTCAGAGTCCGAGTCATGAACCACTTGTCCTTGAGCAGCTTTGCATGCATGTATATCTGATATTGTCCCTCGACGCAGCATTGGTCGGGCTAATCAGCTACCGATACGGGGACATCGGTCAAGGGTGTTGGAGTAGAATCTGCACTGTCAGCCTCCTCAAAGAAGACAGAGTGGACTGATGAAGCTGGAGCAGTGGCCCTTTTTGAAGATGAAGCTTCCTCAGACCCGAAAGCCTCCTCAGAGCCAGACGCTCCCTCAGAAACTGCAGCAGACCCAGATGGTGTGCCGGTCAATGTGTTCTCCTCGTCATACTAGGAGGCATTGACTACGCCGGACTCCACCCTCTTGGGCGTGCTCCGATAGGCCCTAGAAGCACGTGACGGTGTCTGGGTGCCTAGGGGCACGTATTTGGGGTCACCTTCATTGTCGAACGACCCAATCACAAACCGGCGGGAAGGGGCGAAAGACTTGGAACGTCCTCGAGAGTTGAATAAGTCTTTCTTGGGTGCCATGTATACCTACAAAGAGGGGTTATAGTACAAACTTAAGCATACAATACACTCAAAAGAATCAAACACAGAGGAGGAAACACAAACAGAGTGGGGATGCAGAACTGCAAAACTAACTGACGAACCACATCGACGGTCCGTCGATGCAATGACGGTCCATCATTGTGGGTCCATAAGTGGACACTTAGAAAATTTATTTAGACACTGCAGAAACAGAGGTTCTGTTAGAGACGACGGAAGTGCAGGACGGACCGTTGATGGAACGATGGTTCGTCAGTGGGGGTCTGTCAATGGACCCTTAGAAACTTCTTTTGGATTCTTAAAAACCATAGATTCTGTTAAGGACGAAGGACCTACAAGACTAACCGTCGACTGAACGATGGTCCATTAGAGGGGGTCCATCGATAGACCCTTAGAAAAGTTTTAAGGAACTTCAGAAATAAGGGTGCTGATAGAGTTTATGGTCATGCAGGACGGTCCGTCGATGGACGGACCGTCATCTACCCCCGTGGGTAGAGACTTAGACAAATCAGTGGAGGTGTTGTTGACGGACCCCAACGACGGTCCATCAAAGAACCGACGGTCCGTTGATGGGGTCTTGTTCTATTTTTTAGGGACAGAATTTTGGCAACTATTGTTACCCCCAAATAACAATTTCAGAGCAATCTAAGAACATTAAGTTCCTCTAGAATTTAACAAAGCATTTCATCATTCCTAGGGCATGAATTATCGTAGTTTTAAACATAGAGTCTCACAGATTATCAAACCCTAAGTCGGAAACAACAACACTCATAACACATCAAATATTAGACAATACATGCCCATCCGATTCACTTTCATTGTTCAAAAGGACAAGGAATTCAGTTTGAAGATTTTAACTATGCAAAGGTGTCCCAAATTAAAGACCCACTATTGTATTCCTGTAATTTAGCATGTAAAGTAATGAGAGTAAATAGAGCATATCAGTAAGACATACCTGTATACTATAGTGTAGGGAATGAGGAAATGAATTCTTGCACGTACGAAACACCAATTAGCGACCTCGAACACCGACCGGGGAGAAGACATATGAAGATGTAAAATTGGGGAAGAGAAGGGATTTCGGAGACTGATGGAGATTTGGGGAAGAGGAGAATTTGATTGATTGAAATGTGAGTTAATGGGTGAGGAAGTGGGGAAGTTGAAGGGAAATGAGGAGGTAAACGGTTTTGGGGAAGGTTTTGAAAGGGTGGGTAACTGAAAAGTTTAAAAATTTAATATATGGCCAGTCGGGTCGGGTCGGGTCGGGTTATTGTGTCGGAGGATACGACGATTCCCCGTCGACGGACCGTAAGTCAGTCAACGGTCCGTCGACTGCTCCGTGGATTGTGCCCTAACTTAGAAAACAATTAAAGAAACAACCTGGGATCTACTCACCCTACCGACGGTCCGTCGATCAGTGCACTAGACCAATTTTCTTCAGATTTTTGGGGATTCGGTCCCTGCACATTGAACACCCATTAAGCTAATCTTTTTTATATTTTCTGGACACTTTTTAGACACGAATCATAGTTTAATCTCTAGCTAACACTACTAAAAACAAAATAAAAGAAAATTAATACGTGACATTAAGTGTGTAAAACAGAAATAATGCAACTACGCTTTTAAAATCGCAAAAAAAAAAACAAAACTATTGTTTGGTAGAGGATATATATTGGGTTCCCTCCCAATCAACGCTTGATTTAACGTCGGGGCACGACACAGGACTCTTTATTACTCATACTTATCAAGATGGTATGCCTCGATCATTTCATTCGCCATTTCAGCATTGCCCAAGGTAGATTTTGATTCATTGCCCGTTCACCTTGAACCTTACACCATCCTTATTCTCCAACTCAACCGCTCCATGAGGGAAATCTTGGGTGATCAAGAATGGACCAGCCCATTTGGATTTGAGTTTGCCAAGAAACAAGCTAAACCTAGAGTTGAATAAAAGCACCAAATGCCCAACCATAAAATTGCGCTTCTCAATCTTTTGTTCATGGTACTTCTTCATCTTTTCTTTGTAAAGGGCTGAACTTTCATATTCCTTTAAGCAAAATTCATCAAGCTCATTCTACCCATTTAACCTCTGTTCCACAACCTCATTCCAATCCATTTTAAGTTTCTTCATTGCCCACATGTCCTCATGCTATAACTCAACCAGCAAATGACAAGCTTTCCCATATACAAGTTGGTATGGGGACATACCTTTGGGAGTCTTGTATGCTGTCCTGTAGGCCCAAAGAGCATCATCAAGCCTCCTTGACCAATCCGTTCTATTGACATTCACCGTTTTCTCCAGAATCTTCTTGAATTCTCTGTTTGACACCTAAACTTTCCCACTAGTCTGAGGATGGTACGGCGTGGCCACATTGTGTCGAACCCCATATTTCTCCAACAATCCTTTGAACAACTTGTCGCAAAAGTGGGATCCCCGTCACTAATAATGGCCCTTGGGGTTCCAAATTTGGAAAATATGTTCTTTTCAAAGAACGCGGTGACACTCTTCCCTTCATTATTTGCAAGTGCTATGGCTTCCACCCATTTTTGCACATAATCAACCGCCACAAGAATATACTTTATCCCATGAGAACTCACAAAGAGGCCCATAAAGTCAATACCCCACATGTCAAAAAACTCTATTACAAGAATGGGTTTAAAGGGAGTTTTTGCCGTCTAGAAACACCTCCATCTCTTTGGAACCTATCACATTCCTTGGCAAACTCATGAGCATCTTGGTGGATGGTTGTCCAATATTAGCCATATTGCAAGATTTTATGGGCTGCCCGTATACCACTATGATTCCCACCCACAGGCGAGGAGTGGCATGCCTCCAGAACACTCAACATCTCAACTTCCGACACATAAAGACGAATAAGCCCATTGGCACAGCTCCTATATAAATTTGGCTCATCCCGAAAGAACTTTTTCACATCATGCATGAAATTTTTTCTTTCATTAAAAAACAAGTGTGATGGGACGATATCACTAGCCAAGTAATTTGCAAAATCAGTGAACCATGGAATCAAGTCTTGAGAAGCAGCCAATACATGCTCATCAAGGAAATTATCATCAATTTGAGCTTTTTCACCCAATTCTTGCATAGCTCCATCCTCTAGTCGGGACAAGTGATCGGCAACATGATTTTCGGTCCCTTTTCTATCTTTCACTTCAAAGTAAAATTCTTGCAACAGTAATACCAATGAATCAACCTCAGTTTTTGCATCCTTCTTTTCCATCAAATATCTCAAGGAAAAATTATCAGTATGCACTATAACTCTTGTGCCAAGCAAATAGGAGAAAAATTTCTCCAAAGCAAAGACCACCGCAAGGAGCTCTTGTTCAGTCACAGTGTGGTTCTTTTTGTATTCATTAAGGGCTTTACTGGGATAGTAAATTGGGTGAAGGATTTTATCCCTTCTTTGACCCAAAACTACACCAAGCGCAACTCCACTAGCGTCACACATCACCTCAAATGGCTAACTCCAATCCGGGGAAATAATAATGGGCGCAGACACCAATCTCTCCTTCAACTCACCAAATGCCTTAATACACAATTCATCAAAATAATATTTACACTCTTTATCAAGTAACTTGCACAGAGGATGTGCAATTTTTAAAAAATCCTTGATGAACCTCCGGTAGAAACCTGCATGCCCAAGGAAACTCCTCACACCTTTTACAGAGATGGGTGGAGGAAGTCTCTCTATCACCTCGACTTTAGCTCGATCAACCTCTATACCCTTATCTGAGATGTGATCGCCCAATACAATACCCTCTTTCACCATAAAGTGACATTTTTCCCAATTTAGAACAAGGTTGCAATCTTCACATCTTTTGAGAAGTTCGGACAAGTGATTCAAACAATGATCAAATGAGTCACCAACAACTGAAAAATCATACATAAATACCTCAATGGTGTCCTCCACCATATCGGAGAATATGGACATCATACATCTCTGAAAAGTAGCCGGTGCATAAAACTCGAAGGGCATCCTCTTGAACGCGAAACTTCCATAACGACAAGTAAAAGTGGTTTTCTATTGATCTTCTAGTGCAATGGAGATTTGGTTGTAACCCGAATAACCATCAAGAAAACATTACTACCCCTTTTATGCAGGCCTATCTAACATCTGATCCATGAAGGGCATAGGAAAATAGTCCTTCTAAGTCCATGTATTCAATTTCTGGCAATCCATACACACTCTCCATCCGGTCACCGGCCGCATTGGAACAAGCTCATTTTTCTCATTAGGGACCACAATAATTCCTCCTTTCTGGGGCACACACTGAACAGGGAATACCCAACTACTATCAGCGATCGGATATATGACTCCGGCATCCAACCACTAAATAATTTCCTTCTTCACTACCTCTTGCATAGGTGGAATTAAACGTATGTTGTGCTCAATATTGGGCTTATGATCGGGCATAAGTTGGATTTTATGTGAACAAATACCAAGAGGGATCCTAATAATATCTGCAATAGTCCACCGAATAGCTCTCTTGAACCTCTTCAACACTTCAACAAAACATTCTTCTTGTTGCATATTCAAATCTGATGCAAAAATTACCGACAAAGTGTATCCTTTCCCCAAGAATACATACCTCAGATGAGGTGGTAGAGGCTTAAGCTCCAATTTTGGAGCCTCCTCAATAGATGGTTTCTCGGGTGGAGACTCGCGATGCTTCATATCTATGTCCAATTTCTTTGGTTTGAACCGAACATCACCTCGATCAAGTGCCACAACCAATGACCCATAGTCTTCAACACAATCACTCTCGAAATTCATGATCACTGCCACTAGTGCCTCAAAACCAAGATGCTCTTCTATTTGTACTTCGAACGCACTCTGAACCTTGTAGGATATCGCAAATAACGATTGGATCTCACCATTCTTCCGCATGGACATACAAATATTGAAAGTAGCTTCTTCATTGTTCAACCAAAACTTCATCTACCCTTTCTCCATATCATCTAAGGCACGACCGGTAGAAAGGAAAGGCCTCCCAAGAATTATAGGAACCTCAAAGTCCACCTCACAATCAATAATCATAAAGTCGGCCAAAAGAATAAATGTCTCCACTTTTACTAGCACATCATGAAGTATCTCAATAGACCTCTTCACCGTTCGATCGGCCATCAGTAGCCGCATTGCAATGTGCTTTGGGTCACCCAAACCCAACTTCTTGTAAATAGAGAGAGGCATGAGATTTATGCTTGCCCCAAGATCACATAATGCTTTAGCAAAGTGTAACAACTCAATTGTACAAGGAATAGTTAAAGCACCCGGAACTTCTTTCTTCTGCACAAGAGACCTTATAGCAATAGCACTACAGTGTTGCATTCGATAATCATCCTCAAAACTAACCTATATCTTCTTAGTGAACATATCTTTCATGAACTTGGCCTAAGCGGGCATTTGTTCAAGATATTCTATCAAAGAGACATTTTTGGAAAGTTGTTTCAACATAGTAATAAAATGCCGGTATTTACCATCTTCGGTCTTTATCACCAATCTTTGCGGAAAAGGGGTGGTGGTTTACGAATGGGGGTAAATTTTTGGGGTGTCTCAGCTTCTTTCCCCAATTTATCTACCAACTCACCACTTACTTCCTCTACCTCATCATCTCCTCTCTTCTCATCTTCGACGCCATACAGCAAAGGTAGATCAATGGTCTGCTTACCCCCTCGAGTAGTGATTGTCATACAATGTCCATCATTTTTCGAATTCTGGACAGTATTGCTAGGAAGAGTACCCGGGTGGGGTGGGTTCACAGTAGAAGACAATTGGGCCATTTGCAACTCAAGATGCTTAATTGAGATTGCATGTGCATCCACCTTTTGCTCAATATTTTCTAAATCACCTCTCAACTCTTTGGTGTGCTCCTCACTAGCATCAAACCTCCTCATCATCTTCTGCAACATATCCTCAATTCGCGCCATACTACCTCCACCATCCCTAGGAGCAACATCCGAATTTTGAGGTGCAACATAAGGCCCACTCTGATTGTTTTTGTTACCATAGTTACCCGGTTGAAGTTGTTGTCACGGTTGTAGTTTCTATCTCGAACATAATGACCCTCTCAGTTGTAATTCCCCTATTTCTGACCTTGATATCCTTGACCTTGGTGCTAATTTTCCTGATTGGAGACTTGGGCGTTCGGCCGGACACCCCCCGTCTGCTCTTTCACTTCATAAGAATCTTCTTCATAGTAGTACTCATCAACCGGTGGTGGTGGTTTAGCCAAATAGTTCACCGCATTTACCTTTTATGCACCCCCGGTGACATGTTTTAACACCAAGCCAAGCTCAGTTCTCATTTGTTCCATTTCTTCACCAATCTCATCTGCAGCTGGGTTATGTGAAACTTGCATTGCAAAAGTGTTTGTCCCGGTATCCGACTTCCTAGTGCTCCAAGCTTTATAATTTCGGGAAATTTTCTCTAACTTCTTAGTGATCTCTGTATAAGTACACTCCCCATAAGAACCACCCGCATTCGTATGAAGCACTGCTTTTAGTGACTCATCATCAATGCGGTGGTTTGGGACACTACTCAAGAATGAGGTAAACCTATCCCAAGAACTGCTTACTGACTCCCCTGGTAATGCCACAAAGTTGTTCACCCTATCTTTGTGGTTTAGCTGTTGAGAAACTGGGTAATACCTTGCTAGGAACACATCCCTCAATTGCTTCCAAGTATAGATTGAATTGTAGGGCAACTCAGTAAACCAAATTGTGGCATCCCCCGTCAGTGAGAGAGGGAACACCCTTATACAATTACATCCATGTCTAAGTTTGGTCTCCCTACACAATTCTTACACAACGACCTTATATTGGTGATGTGAGCATGTGGATCATCAGATGGTAGCCCCGAAAATAAATCTCTAGCGATGAGCATCTACATTAAGCTAATAGTTACCACAAAAGTATGACCATGTGGTAGAGGAGGTAGGACAAGTGGCCCATCAGAGTTAGTGATGTTAACATTTCCATATAATACTCTAGAGGGCGTGGGGCAGGAGTTTACCTCCTTGATATGCTCAAACTTACTTCTCAAATAAGAAGTAAAGTGGTTGTATCAAGTAAAGATCCCAACAAATGAGGTTGGGATCGTTCCCATAAGGAAAATAGTTAAGACTTAACTTTAATTTATTATTACTATTATTTAGTCAATTATTTCCTTAGAAAACAAAAGACAATAAAAGGGGGTTTTATTTCTAAATTAATAATAATAACTACCTAAATTAAAGTAAACAACTAACATATTCAGATCTTGGAGTTTAATCAATTAATAAAAGTAACTAGGGTTTAAGTGTTCCCCACAGGTTCATAACTTGATTATTCTAACTATAAAAATTCCTTCCTAGTATCTTTCATGCAAAGTGATAAGTTATGTATTTCTAAGTCCTTGGTCCGCCATCTAGAAAATTTCACTCCGCACCTTGGTCCGGCTACGTGTGTTGCTATACTAACCCTTACCTTTACCTCATATTAAGCATCGTATTCGATATTTGACTAAGTTATTACCTCGTACCAATCAATACTAGCCTATTAGATAGTATATAATAAATCTATGTTTATAATTCTTTTTCATTTTATCTACCTCCTTGGTCCGACAAGTAGCATTAAGGCGAGTTCTAACGTTGGCCATCCCTTGAAAGACTTCTAACCGAAAGAATTATCAATACATGCAAGACACTATTCTAGAATTGTTATTTTATTTAGATTTTACCTTATTATTCACCCATGGTACCCGCAACCCTAGTTATGGAGTTTAGTTACCCATAGTCATAATCACAATATTCATATATTTAATATAAGAATTCATGCACTTACTTGATTGAGAAAGAATAAAATCCAGAAGTTCACTTGATTAATCAACAAACACTCCAACAATCAATTCCAGAAAAAGTGTATCAATTACTGAAATTAATCGAGGACTAAAGATTCTCCAAAAGTCTAACAATCAAAAAGTCTAATAACAAAGAGTCTACTAACAAAGAGTCTCACTAACCAAAGAGTCTAACCCCAAAAACGAGGTTTTTCCAACTATTTATAAAAAAACAAAAACCTAATAAAAGAAGGAATTTAATTGCTAAAAATCTGTCAAAATGCGTCTGAGTCGACGGACCTCGTGACAGGCCATCGTGGTCACGACGGGCCATCATGGCCTCCTTCATCCTATACTTTACAAATCCTTCTGCTGCTTTCTTCATTACCCTCGACGAATAGGTATGAAGGACCATTCCAAGCACGACGGTCCGTCGAGGGTCGTCGTTCCATAATACTTAAAATTCATGGAATTTGAGTACTAGGATTACTCTCTGATGATCATGACGAACCAGCAGGACGGACCGTCATGCCTATGACGGTTCGTCATAAACTTCGTAATCCCACACTTAGGTCCGACTTCCCCATCTTCCTTCAGCAGCTTCACTACGATGCCACCTGCGGACAATCACAGGCTCGACGGACTGTCACAAGCTCCGTAGGTGGTAACTTTTCTGCATTTCATGCTTAAAAACTTCCCTGTTCATCTATGATCAGATTTCCTGCAAATAAAGAGAAACTTACATTAAAATCAATACAAAAAGGCTTTTGGACACACACTAAACTTAAGAAAAAAGCATTAGAATACCGTGAAAACACTGTATATCAACACCCTCAACTTAAATTCGTTGTTTGTCCTCAAGCGACGCACTATGACTCACTACAAAATATTTTTACAATAGTATCCATATTTTAGCTTTCGCAATCATTTAGCTATCAATCCCGATCAATCTCATCATGTTTATGCATGTTTTAACTATTAGGCTTGAATTATGTGGAATCATACCATGACACAGACTCACCAAACAGTGGCACCTATCCTCGTCAATTTCTCACCGAGGTGCTAATATTTCCGGTATTGCAACTAGTGTCCTCACTTCAAAAAAACATCCTCATTTTTTCACACAGTGATTGCAGTTTGAGTATAAGGATTAGTTTTCAACACTCACTCTTAGAACAAATTCACAACTCATTCATACATATTGCCATAAGTTTGCCCTTATTTTCACTGCTTTAAGTTCGCCATAAAACTCTTAGGATCACGGTAGGACTTCCTTAGCTTGTAACACAGGCTCAGGGTCAGGTATGGTAGGTATACTTTAGTGACTTTTTACCCTCCTTGACATATCGGCTAAACATACCACTTTTTATAATTTTATTTCGCCTAATATCTCTTATTCTTTCGCCTTGCTATTTTCCCTTCTTTCTTCATTTGTGTAACTGAGTCTATTCTTTTCTTGCTCGTATTTATTATATTTTTTTTACTTTTCTTTCAACTGGTTCTCGAGTGACTTTAATTTTGTTCTTTCTCTCTCTTTGTTATTTCAACCCCACTTTCCAGAGCATTCCTCATAAGAGCCACCCTTAACTCATGGCTTTGCCATGAGTCAAAGTACACAATACTCAAAGTTGGGTCAGGGAAACGAAAAGGTTGTTTATTGCATTAGCCACCCTTAACTTATGCTTTTGGCATAAGCTGAGGTGCACATGTCCAAGGAGGGACCATGGCCAAGACATTATTCCCAGAAAAGATCCGTTGGGGTGAAAAAGAAAGGTCTATTTTAAGCTCAAGTCATTTGGATCAAAGAGGGATTAATTTCATTCCTTTTTTTTATTTAGGAAAAAAATTGGCTATATTGAACATGGGACTATGATCCTTTCCTAATTGTTTGTTAAAGCTTACTTTTAGCAGGACTAACCAGGCAAGTTCTAGCTCAGTACAAATAGTGGACTATTCAAATCTTGCTCACACTCACTTGACAACTCATTACTCTACCAGATTATCAGACACCTGGTTCGAATTTTAGACTTAGGGTCATGCAGTGGTGTATCTCTATGTCATGCTTAGAGCCACACATTTATTAATTACTATTCCTAGTCATGCATCATTTTCATTACATCAGGATATCATTTTTGTTTTAGCCATCATGCTTCAGAGTTATACTATGTACACAATATATAGACATGCCACTTCAACAATAAAAATAATCAGTCTCTTAGGAAAAAAGAACACAGGCAAGAAAACCCCAAAAGAGGATCGTGAATTGGGCTACTCAGACTTCATCCTAGCACTCACTTTCCATTTACCCTACCCCCAACAAAAAGATATGCAATTGTCCCCAATGCATAAAAAATTGAAATACGAGAGTGGTAAGTGAAGAAAACCTGGGGCGCAAAGCGCCGGCGATCAGCAAGATGGTTGGTCCGTTTCCCCGGAACCCACTACCTCTGTAGTCTAAACACCCTCAGTAGTGTCCTCATCAGCAACAGAACTATCAGCAGTGCCTCCCGTTGTCGCCACATTTCTGGAACTACATGCCCAGCACCTGACTCTACAGCCCTGATCCGACGCGCCTCCTCATCAGCAAGCGAGGCTCTCCTCGCAACCTCCATCTCACGGCGCTCCTTCTTCCGTGATCTAGCCTCATCCTCCTCTCGACCCTTGCTCCTCTTGGCATGCTCTCGAGGGGGAGGTGGTGGAATCTTAGAAGTGGCGAATAAGGCTGCCATCACTGTGTCCTCAGCAGGCTATGCAGAAGGGGCCCATACTAAGGCACCCTAGCATTTAGGATCATATCAATGTCCGCTCGCAGACATTCAACCGCAGCCTAAAGGGTCGACACGTCCACCTGAAGGGCCGGTCGGGCTAGCAACCGCAACTCAAAAGCGTCCAAGCACTGATGAACCTCAGCAATCTTCCGCTCTGTGTGCTGGACCATTTTACGCTCCAAGCACTCCTCCGCCTCAGCAATAGACCTTTGCATCCAAGGATGGATGTGATGCATAAGTGTAGCCATCTGTGCCTCTAGTTTCTGGACCCTAGCAAGCGGGACCAGAGCGGGGAAAGGGGCTGAGATAGAGGAGCTAGGGGCAGTGCTACTACCCGGGATAGACTCGACCGGGGTAGTGTCAGTGGTTACGGAAGCAGCCTGCGTAACCGTTTGAGCATGTGCTACCGTATCAGCCAGATTTTCACCAAGTGGAGGAAACTCTGGACGGGGCCCTCTGCGTGGAGCCAACTCATTGGCCTTATCCCTTATTAGGCCGATATCAATAGCGCCCACCGGAGTCCTGAGTTGATCAATGTGCCAGATGGGCCCACCTGCGGACCTGCATAAGGAAATTATCATGCACGGAAAAGGGTAAGTAGTTGTAAGCTTGAAAGTCCTCTAGTGCATGACCGCCTGTAGAAGCCAAGCGAAGTCCACCTCAAACCTGGCTATCATTGCCGCCATCAGAACTGCGCGATCCCATGTGACAATATTATTAGTAGCCGTGGGGGAAGGCAGTGGCGGACAATCAACCATAAGAACTTAGCCGTGAAGGTCAAGTTGTCCTTCTTGATGGCTCCCTTTGGCTCCGTTACCCAGTCGGAACCCTCTCCATCAATAGACAAGTGCAGAGCCATCCACCTCTTGGTGGTCTCTCTCAGCGATGATTCACGCAAGAATTGTCCATCTTTTACTATTTGCCACCGTAGTCAAACTCGGCGGTGAGAGGGGTCCTGTTGGCATCAACATTCTCACCGTACAGATACCGGCGGATGGCTAGCAGGGAGATATCGACCTGTATGGCACGTAACCTGACATGCTCCAGTGGGGCCTCTTTGGCGGGGGAAGCCCGTCTATATATCTGTGATCGGAGAGTAGCCACATAAGAGGCGAAGAACTCTCAGAACAACTCCTTACTTTAATGGCCCAAAGAACGAGCTGTCCACTCTAGCCGGTGTCTGGTGAAGAGAGTGTAGATATTCGGCATGGTGGGGAGACTTCTCGTAAGGACCCGCCTGTCCAGTGTAAGGGTCCGTGTCATGACGCCTTTATCATTTAGAAACTTGTCGTCTGAATACACTTGATATTGCCCGTTGACACACCACCGGTTGGGCTAGTCGGCAACCGGGGTGAGAGCACTATTCGGTGAGCCTGGAGTGGAATCAGGACTGTCAGCCTGATCAGACGAAGCAGACTGTGCAGTTGTGCCGGGTAAAGGGACTTCTGCGGACGCGGAGGCTTCCTCCAACCACGAAACTCCTAAGGAACCAGACGCTTTTTCTTCATGTGTAGCTGACGCAGAAGGTGTACCGGTCAGTGTGCGCTCCTCAATAGACTGGGAGCCTATGACTACGTCGGACGCCACCTTTTTGGGCGTAGCTCTGGTTGCACGTGCAGCTCGTGATGGAGTGGTTGTGCTTGGGGGCACGTACTCGTGATCATGCTCATGCTCAGAGCCTATAACAAGTCGGGCAGATGGGGCGACAGACTTTGAACGCCCACGTGCGTAAACTCGATCTTTTTTTGGTGCCATTAGAGATATTACCTGTAAAGAATCAATATTAGTACTAGAAGGAGAAAACAAGACAAGAAAAAACGACACAAAATAAATATAGGAGCAAAGCTGTAATGACATATCTGTAGTAACAGTGAAACACGAAGGACCTGGTGACAGCTCGTCGGGAGTACGACGGACCATCATGGGGTCCATCATGTCTTACGTCAACTATGTTTATGTGGAGACCCCTGAAGGAAAGTCTTAGACAGTTATGACAGCAATGCATAATGGACTGCCGTGACAATGACGGTCCGTTGTCGATGTCCGTAGTCGGGTACTTAGAAAAAGATATGCAGACCCTTAGGAGAGGGGTCTCTAACCGTCATGACGGTTGTGCAGGACGGACCATTGAGGCTATGACGGTCCGTCGTAGATGTCCGTCATAGGACACTTGGAAAAAAATTGAGACCCTTAGGACAAGGGTCTCTGACAACCATGACGGTTGTGCAGGACGGACCGTCGAGGGTATGACAGTCCGTCATAGATGTCTGTTAGAGGACATTTAGAAAAAGTGGGAGACCCTTAGGACAAGGGTCTCTGACAACCAGAATGGTTGTGCAGGACGGACTGTCGCGGGTATGACGGTCCGTCGTAGATGTCCGTCATAGGACACTTGGAAAAAAAATGGAGACCCTTAGGAATAGGGTTTCTGATAACCAGAACGATTGTGCATGACGGACCGTCGTGGAAGCGACGGTACGTCGCATGTGTCCGTTGGAGGACACTTAGAGAAAACCAGCAGTGAGGTGTTGGAGCAGACCCTATGACGGTCCATCGTGGTAACGACGGTCCGTCATCGGGGTCTCATTCTGTCATTCAGTGATGGAACTGAGGATGCCACATTCATTCTCTGTGACTCAAATGGAGTACAAAGTGTTTAACCTACATGTTTCTAACCCAAATATCTAGCAAACTAGCAATGCTAAAGCACCTATTTCTAGAGTTTTAACAAGGCAATTTGAGGATTCTCAACCTAGGTCAGACAAAATTTCATCAAAGAATGAAGACCCACCAAACAGAAATAGGCTAATACGAATTAAAAAAACACGAAAATGCAATGTAAATGGGTAGAGATCAGAGACACATACCTGAGAAGAGGAGAAAAACAAGCAAGGGAGCCACTTGGTTATCAAGAACAGAACCACAGCAGCAGACCCCGACCAGTAGAAAGGAGATATCAAAAATTGGGGATTTGGGGAAGTGATCAGTTGAAAGAGAGGTAGGAAATTGGAAGTTTGAAAGGGGGAATTGGAGAAAGAGGGAAAGAAATCGTTCAAATGAAGGGGTGGGGGGTTTCAAAGGTTGAAAATTTTAAAAGTCCCTAGCCGGGTCAGGTCGGGTATGTTTGTTAATGACACAACGCGTCCCCGACGTTGGTCCGTCGCAGATGCGACGGTCTGTCATGGGTTCCGTAGCGTGTGCCCTAATTTTTAAAGTAATTGAAAGACATACCTGGCACGACGGATTCATGCGACGGTCCGTCGATGTGTCCGTCAGTGACTGTTGCAGAGTGATTTTCTGCAGAATTTCCTGATGATGTGCCTGCAAATTTAAAACCGATTAGTAGAAAATGCTACCATTACTAGAAAGAAAACTATAAGTATTGGGTTTCATCCCAACCAGTGCCTGATTTAGCGCACTGAGGACACTTGATTACTCAGCCTTCATCTAGATGGTATGCCTCGATCACTTCATTCGTGATTCAGCATGCCCAAGATAGAGTTTTATTCGTTGTCCATTCACCTTAAACCGCACACCCTCCTTGGTTTCTAACTCAACTGCTCCATAAGGGAATAGTTGGGTAATCAAGTAAGGGCCAGTCCATTTGGACTTGAGCTTTCTCGGAAACAAACGCAACCTAGAATTGTATAAAAGCACCAAATCCCCAAACATAAACTCTAGTTTTTCAATTTTTAGGTCATGGTGCTTCTTCATCTTTTCTTTGTAGGATATAGCAGATAACCATTGGAGCTCACCACTCTGCCTCATGGACCTACAAATGTTGAAGGTCACTTCTTCATTGTTCAACCTAAATTTCATCTGCCCCTTTTCCATATCAACTAAGGCTCTACCCGTAGCGAGGAATGGCCTCCCAAGAATAATAGGCACTTCGAAAGTGACCGATCTTTTCTCTGTAACCAGATCTTTCATCATCTTGGCATAACCGGGCATTTTTTCTAGAGCTTCTACCAAAGGGACATTGATAGAAAGTTGCTTCAAAATTGTTATAAAACGCCGATATTTACCATCCTCAGTCTTTTTTACTAATCTTTGAGGAAACGGGGTGGTGGTCTAGGCACGGGAATTACCTTTGTAGGCATTTCAGCATCTTTTCCAGTGTTATCTTCTACTTCACCACTACCCTCTAGCACCCTATCATTATCTTTTATCACCTTTTCCTCCGTAGAAGTCATAGGTGGGTCAATGGTCTGCTTACCACCCCGAGTAGTGATTGCCATACAGTGTCCATCATTTTTCGGATTTTGGACAATGTTGCTAGGAAGAGTGCCCGGTTGCCGTGTGTTCACAGTCGCAGATAATTGGGTCATTTGCAACTCAAGCTGCTTAATCGATATTGAATGTGTATCGACTTTCTGCCCAATACCCGCTAAATCACTCCTTAACTCATTAATATGCTCATCACTAGCATCGAACCTCCTTATCATTTTGTGTAACATATCCTCAACTCACGCCATACTACCTCCACTGTCCCTAAGAGTAACTTCACGATTTTGAGGAGGGACATACAGCCCATTCCTATCATTTTTGTTACCATAGTTAGGCTTGTTGAAATTGTTGTCGCGGTTGTAGTTTCAATCTCGAACATAATGACCCTCACGGTTATAGTTACCATAGATCCGACCTTGGTTTCGTTGGCTTTGGCGCCAATTTTCCTGATTAGAGCCTTGGGCACTTCAGTCGGAAACCCCCCATCAGCTCATTTGCCGCATAGGAATCCTCTGCATAATAGCATTAATCATTTGGTGGTGGAGGTTTAGACAAGTAGTTAACTGCATTTATCTTTTCTGCACCCCCAGTTACATGTTTTAATACCAACCCAAGCTTAGTTCTCATCTGACCCATTTCTTCACGAATCTCATCTGTGGCTAGGTTGTGACTGGATTGCACTACGAAGGTATTTCTCCCAGTATCTGACTTCCTAGTACTCCAAGCTTTATTATTCCTGGAGATTTTCTCTAACTTTTCAGCAATCTCGGCATAATGACATTCCCCATAAGAACCACCCGCTATAGTATCCAATACCGCTTTATTATTATCATCTTGTCCCCGATTGAATTCTTCCTTCAGTGACTCATCATTTATGAAGTGATTGGGGACGCATCTCAAGAATGAGGTGAATCTATCCTAAGAACTACTAACTCACTCTCTTGGGAGTGCCACAAAGTTGTTCACTCTGTCTTTGTGGTTTAGTTTCTTGGAGACCGGGTAGTAACGTGCTAAGAAAACATCCCTTAGTTGGTTCCAAGTGAAAATTGAGGTATTAGGGAGCTCAGTGAACCAAATAGCAGCCTCTCCCTTCAGTGAGAGAGGAAAGACTCTTAGCCCTATTACATCTAAATCCAAATCAGGCCTCCCGATAGAGCTTTTACACACTACCCTTACCTTAGCTATATGGGCATGTGGGTCCTCAGAAGGTAGCCCTGAAAACAAACCTCTGGCAGTGAGCATTTGCATCAGACTACTAGTTACCACAAAGTTGTGGCCTTGTGGTAGAGGGGGCAAGACAAGTGACCCATCAGAGTCTGCTATATTATCATAGCCTTTGTAGTATTCTTGAGAACGTGGAGCGGGATTTTGTCCCCTTTGTTGTTTTTCACCCGGATCATCGGGTAATAACTGACCATGAACATCAACCGGAGCTGGGATGCTATTGTTTGGATCATCACTGTTAATACCCAAGTTTCGATTCATATTGCGTAGTGTACGCTCTAATTCATGATCGTAGGGAAACATGGGTTCTGTTCCTTTCTGTGTATTTGGCATACAAGCAAGATAGTTCTGCAAGAATCAAAAACAATAGAAAAGTTAAATCAAGAAAATATTGACTAAACTTTAGCAATAAGTTTAAGTTAATCTAAAAGCTACTTTTCCTGGCAGCGGCGCTAAAATTTTATACGCTCAAACTTCTTGTCAAATAAGAAGTAAAGCGGTCATATCAAGTAAAGAACCCAACTAATGAGGTTGGGATCGTTCCCACGAGGAAAATAGTTCAGACTTAACTTTAATCTATTATTACTATTATTTAGTCAATTATTTTCTTAGAAAACAAAAGAAAATAAAAGGGGGTTTTTATTTCTAAATTAATAAAAATAACTACCTAAATTAAAGTAAACAACTAACAGATTCAAATCTTGGAGTTTAATTAATTAATAAAAGTAACTAGGGTTTCAGTGTTCCCCGCAGGTTCCTAACTTGATAATTCTAACTATAACAATTCTTTTCTAGTATCTTGCATGCAAAGTGATAAGTTATGTATTTCTAAATCCTTGGTCCGGCATCTACAAAATTTCACTCCGCACCTTGGGCCGGCTACGTGTGTTGCTATACTAACCCTTACCTTTACCTCATATTTAGCATCATATTTGATATTTGACTAAGTTATTACCCCGTATCAATCAATACTAGCCTATTAGATTGTATATACTAAATCTATATTGATAATTGTTTTTCCTATTATCTACCTCCTTGGTCCGGCAAGTAGCATTAAGGCGAGTTCTAACGTTGGCCATCTGTCAAAAAGACTTCTAAGCGAAATAATTATCAATACATGCAAGACACTATTCTAGAATTGTTATTTTAGTTAGATTTTACCTCATTATTCAGCCATTTTTCCGACAACCCTAGTTATGGACTTTAGTTACCCATAGTCATAATCACAATATTCATATATTTAATATAAGAATTCATGCACTTACTTCAATGAAAAAGAATAAAATCCAGAAGTTCACTTGATTAATCAACAAACGCAACAACAATCGATTCTAGAAAATATGTATCAATTAGTGAAATTAATCGAGGACTAAAGAATCTCCAAAAGTCTAACAATCAAAAAGTCTAATAACAAAGAGTCTACTAACAAAGAGTCTCACTAACCAAAGAGTCTAACCCCAAAAACGAGGTTTTTCCAACTATTTATAAAAAACAAAAACCTAATAAAAGAAGGACTCTAATTGTTGAAAATATGTCAAAACGCATCCGAGTCGACGAACCTCGTGACGGTCCATCGTGGTCACGGCCGTCATGGCCTCCGTCATCCTATACTTTACGAATCCTTCTGCTTCTTTTTTCATTACCCTCGACGAACAGGTATGATAGACCGTTACAAGAACGACGGTCCGTCGAGGGTCTCCGTTCCATAACACTTAAACTTCTTGGAATTTAGGTATTGGGACTACTCTCTGATCATCACGACGAACCAGCAAGACGGACCGTCGTGGCTATGACAGTCCGTCATGAACTTCGTGATCCCACATTTAGGTCAGACTTCCCCATCTTCCTTCAGCAGCTTCACTACGATGCCACCTACGGACCGTCACAAGCTCGACGGACCGTCACAAGCTCGTACGGGGTAACTTTTCTCCATTTCTTGCTCAAAAACTTCCGCGTTCATCTTTGGACATATTTCCTGAAAATAAAGAGAAACTTAGATAAAAATCAATACAAAAAGGCTTTTGGACACACACTAAACTTAAGGAAAAAGCATTAAAAAAACCGTGAAAACACGGTATATCACTCCTCGGATAAACTTCACTAGGGTTATCAACAACCACTCGATTATGAAAATAAACCGGCGGGGGAAATTGTGGGTTGATCCATCATCAATATAAGCAGGATTGTTTTGAATATTCATTCTGCGAAGTGTGCGATTTATTTCTTGATCAAGTGCAAGTATTGTTTGTCTTTGAATCCGTGTACTTGGCATACACTAAAGCTAGACTTGTGAGAGACAATAAAAAAAGTAAAATCAGGAAATTGTTGACTATAATTCAGTAATGTGCTTAAAGTTAATCTAAAAGCAATTTTCCCCAGCAGCGCCTCCATAATCTGATATACTCAAACTATACTTCCCTAAAGAAGTATAAGCGGTCATATCAAGAAAAGAACCCAAATGTTAGGTTGGAGTCGATCCCACGAGGAAAATGGTTTAGACTTAACTTTAATCTACGATTACTTATATTTAGTCAAGTCCTTTCCGGAAAAAAAACAATTAAAGAGGGGATTTTTTGAAGAAAAGTAATTAATTAAGTCTATGTGAAAAATTAGCTAGTTCAAATATTTGATGTTTATCAAATGATGAGAGAAACTAGGCTGTAAGTGTTCCCTATAGGTTCGTAACGCAGTAACCCTAGCTATAACAACTATGTCCTAGTATCTTCAATGGAAAGTGGTAAGTTATGTATCCCTAATATTTTGGTTTGGCAACTACTGAATTTCACTTCGCACCTTGGTCCGGCTACGTGTGTGTACTTTACTAAACCTTACCTTTTACCTCATATTAAGCATCATAATCGATGTATGACTTAGTTATTACTTCGCACCAATCGACACTAGCCTATTAGATAGTATATAGTAAATCTACATTGATAATTCTTTTCTTATTATCTACTTCCTTGGTCCGGAAAGTAGCAACAAGGCGAGTTCTAACGCGTGCACTTGTTAAAAAGACTTCTAAACGAAAGAATTATCAATATATGCAATAAACTATTCGAGAATTTTTATTTTAGCTAGTTTTAGTTTGTTAATTACCCATGGTTCCCACAACCCAAGTTATGGATTTAGTTACCCATGTTCATTATTACACAATTAACATAAATTAGACAAGAATTCATGTACTTACATTGATGAGATTGAAGAAAATCCAAAAAATCACCTGAATTCGAGAAAATAATGCAATAAATGATTTCGAAAAAATGAAGTATTTTCCAAAACACAATATTCAACGACCAATACTACAAATCAGAAAAATAACCAAGATTCTAACCCCAAAAACGAGGTTTTTGGTCTTATTTATAATAAAAGAACCCTAAACATAAAGGGAAACCTAAATAAGGAAAATCTGTCAAAAAACTCGTCTCGGGTGGACGACCTGACCGACGAACCATCGAGGTAACGACCAATTGTTTACACCTCCGTCGGTCCATACATCAACTCTATTTTCAGCTGCTTTCTTCTCCAACTCTCTTTTACCACCGACGGACCAGTACGACGGTCACTTGACAGGACGACAGTCCGCTGATGGCCTTCGTTGTTCCACACTAAGAAACTTTTAAAATCGGGTACTAAGGCTACATTCTGTTAACACCAACGGATCACCAAGACGGTCCGTCTATGAGACGATAGACCGTCATCCCTTCCGTAGACTTACACTCTTTCCTTGGCAGCATAACATCTTCATGGCGACAGTTGCCACCTACGGACCGTCAATGGGTAGACGGACCATCGATGGCTCCGTAGGTCATATTTTTTGCAATTTTCATCACATCTTCTGTGTTTTCATTTTGGATAGGTTTTCCTGCAAATACTAAGAAAAAATCATTAAAACTACTTCAAAGAGGCCTGACACACACTAAACTTAAGGAAAAATCATTAAAAGTACCGTGAAACCACGGTACGTCAGTGATGGATTCGCAAGATTTATTCATCAATTTTTAGAGGTATTCTTCTACAATGAGGTATGGTAATCCTTCATATCTAGTTAACCATCCATCTAGAGAGTTCTTCTCAAAGTTTTCAAAGAGAAAATATGATCAAACTTATTCTTCTTCAATATAGCCATGGGTTCCTTCTCAAAATGTTTTCAAAGGCTTCCTTATGATGATTTTATGTTAATATTATTATTGTAACGTGAATTTCAATCCAATTGCATGATAAACCCATGCTCTCTTCAAACTCTCGATTTAGCCTGTGTGTGGGCTTTGTGATCTTGAATTTTTGTTAATTGAATTATGATTCTAGCATGTTGAATTGCTTATATTTACTGCATAGTATGTGTACTTATGGTAAATTATTTATGAGTGATCCATGAGGATGAAGGTTTTAAGGTTGGAATGAGGCTAGTCTATAATGTAATATCTTGTGGTCGTTATTGTAGCTTGATTGTTATGTGATTCAATTATGTCAAATTGATGGTTAGTTACTGCCTATGTATCATGTGATGATGAATTATTTACTTTTGGTCCAATATGGATTGAGGAAAAATGAATTGATCTCTATATCCTATTGATTGTTAAAGCATGATACTCACTGTAATTTCATCTATATAATGCATGAACATAGGATTTCGTTTATGTAAAGATACTTGTAGCTACAGCCTTATATTGCTATTATTGATGAATTATGTGAATAAATCATGGATGATGAAATCAAGGGAGTGTTGGTAAGGATTATCTTCATTCCTCTAATTCTATAGATTGATGACATAGTGTACTTGATATGATCTTGATCTTGTTATGTTTAATACATGATTTCGATTATGTTAGTGTACCTCAAACTACTGCCATAGATACGAATTGTTGATGAAATATTGGTATTGATCAATAAGGATCAAAGGTGGATGAACTGGTAAGAATGGCTCTTTTCCTCTACTTTCCTGTAGAATGGTTAGTTGATGAAGCCTTGTATGACATTATGTGGTATGGTCCACTTATGGGTGCGGTGTTTACTCTATTGTAAATATATAGGTGATGTGATCATGCCTTGAAGGCAATTAGATTATGAATGTGTGTTGGTGAAGATCACCCAATGTCAAACCTCATGCCTAGTCATATTGCCTAGTGGTAATTTAGGTTGTATGGCTATTGTACAAGCATATGAATGACTACGTTGGGGTTTGATTATGTGATGCCTTAATGAGTATAAATCGTTAATGATCCCTAACTATGTACCCTTTTGTAAATGTATGAATACCTAAGGTTAGGTTTCTTAAGTGTAATACGAAGTTAGCTTTTCTCCTATGCTAAATTGTGTTATGTGGTCTATTCTTGTATATGCATTGTGGTCTTAAGATGAGTGGCTGCCTCAATGTGTTGTTGATAGCCTTTATGTGATCATGTTGACCAGTATACACATACTCACACTTCATGCATGCTTACTAGTAGTACAGGTTCATGGTGTCTAATGAAAGGTATTCTCATATGCACTTATGTCTACTACTATGCATGTAAGGTATATGTCCATGAAGTATTTTATGTATTTTTCTAACTAGGAGTACTTGATATGTGTACTAGTATGGGCAAAGGTATGGCTCCTTGTCTATGCATTTCACATGTGTACCTTGATAGGATAGTTCCTAGGTTTGGTTTTCTATGTATGTAAATATGAATGCATGATTATGTAATGTATGAACATTGGTGGTCTTAATGTGTTTTTTGAAAGGGATGCTCACATATATTTATACACACACACGAATTATGATCTACTGAACAGGGGGCACTTGAAAGGTGTCATCAAAAGCACCCTAAACTAGAGGGTTCTTACATATTCTGTGTCCATGTGAAAGGACTTCTCACATGATTTAGGTTGATGAACTCTCATCTCTGACCTATGAGCTAAGCATATGACGAGTCAATCTTCTAAAGCCTACATTTTATAAATAATATTAATAAAGGATCTTTAATAAAGGGAACTTAGCTTAGCACCGAGTGAACTTGACAATGAGAGGTGTTGGCTTCCCTTGGAGGAAGATTCACCATTAGGTTCTCATAAGGTGTTTGCTTCCATTGGAGAAAATTCATCTGTGGCTCCACATGAGGTGTTGACTTCCCTTTGAGGAAAATTCACTCATGGTTTCTCATGAGATGAGTACTCCAATGCTCATGGTCATGGAGAGGGTCCAAATACAATATTTCATAGCTCTATAAACAACGTTTTCCACATAGGATCTAGCAAGTGATTTCACCTAATATGCTAGCATGTTTTTATGTTCTAACTTTACTAGGTTGAGCACCTTCCATTGGTTTAAGGCTCTACAACACCAAATTCAATGTAGCACCCATGGTCTTAATGTCGATGAAGTCTATAGTTTCCCTAATGTAAAATGGAAAATTGAAGTAAAGTAAGGACCCTAACTAAGATAACCTAAGGGTAGTTGCTTAATGTAGGTGGGGGTATGGGACTTCATCTATTCATTGCACAATTGGCTCTTGAGGAAAGTCCTAAGAAGGTGTTCTAGTCTATGTGACTATGTATATGTTTCTTATATATGACTTTCTAGTCTTGTCTATATGATGAGGTCTTTCCTTATGTATATTATGGTTGTTTTATTGACTATATGATTGAAGGTCCTACTTGATATGCATGTAGTTGACTATAGTATTATGTTTGAAGTTTGAAGTACATGTTATGATGCTTGTGGTCATGTACATTGCAGTAGTAGACTTAGATTAGGATTGTGAGTAAAGTCTTATGTGAAGTCTAATGTGGAGTATGTGCCTTGTTACATGAAATGGTCTTATTGTTGTATGTATTGAGTTGAAAGGTTGAATGTGTAGTTACCTTGTGGACTTAAGGTGATGCTCGAGTGTGGATAGTGTTATGGGGCATTATCCATACATTGCATCAAGTGTTACTAGTGGTTACTTGGGAAAGTCAGAAGTTAGAATAAGAAGAAGTTCATTGTAAAGGGAAAATTGCTCACTGTAATGTGATTTTACGTGACATTATGACTATGGTATATTCCTAAATAAAGAATGTAAGTTGTAGAATGATTAATGCATAAAGTTATAAGAAGTTTTCACAAAAAATACATGAAGCATGATTTCAAGTAAAATGTCCCTTTTAAAAGCATGTTTTTGCATGGTTGTCATACTTAGTGCATTCTTGTAATAACTCCATTTTTCTCTAATTTTTACACAAAGTGTAGGTTATGCATGCTTAAAAGGATGTCCCTATGATTGAGGAGCTTGTTATGTGTTTCCAAAGCTCAAGCAAAAAGGAATCCTTATGTTCAAGGATTTCCTATGTTAAGTCTATATTAAATGTACTATAATAGTTTAAGTATTATGTTATGATGTTAAAGGGTCGTTTCCCTATTATATTATATGATGGTGAGTCTAAGATTGAAAAAGAGACTTAAGAGTCTAAATATTTACTATGAGTTATATTTTTATACATATGAAGTGAAGTTTCTAGCATATGATGTGTTATGAAAAGTTTTAAATTTTCCGCTAAATTTACTATGAAAATGCGATGAATGATAACTATGGGATTGTATAAGACCTCCGAGAGGTCAAGTACGCCATATTACTTCTAGGGTGTGCTCCCCGGTCAAGAAAATTCTTACGTTTTATGCTCTTATAAGGTAAATGAAATGTATATGTTGACTCTATATGTTGATGATACTATATGATGTTAGTTTAATGTATAACATGCTATTGGTGTATATTTATAAAATATGATGATGACTATTATTAATAACATGTTATGTGATGTTAGGCATTGCTTGTGATTCCTCATTTGATTTGCTTGATTTGAGTAAGGTTATGGGGTTTTACTTGGTCATTGCACTTGTAGACTTAATGGGGGTTTATGAGTAATGGTCTTGCCTAGGTTATGATGTCATGAACTCCTCTACATGCTTTATTGTTGTAACATTATGTTGGAGTACATTGATTATGAATTCTATTATGACATGAACATGTTGATTTTTTTTAACTTGAGTAGGATGGTCTTTTGTTTGAATATTCTATTATCATAATGAATATGTCATTATTTTCCTATATGTGTTCTTGACTATGCATAAAGCTTTTTGAAGTAACTTGGCATGGTTTTGAACAAATGTCCTTTTTAGCATGATTTCTTTGTTGCATGTGCATATGATTCCATACTTAGTACAAGTGATGTTCTAACCCTATTTCTCCCTTTTCCCCCAACATTTTAGGTTCCGATCATTGAAGGATTCATGACCACTTTGAAGGAAGGCTTGGATCATTTCTCCAAGTGTGGGTATGTCCTCAATGTTCCAAGGATGATGACTTTGTATCAATCTATCTATGTTACATTGTTATAGTCTATATATACTTATTTCACTCATGTTTTTTAAGACATTATTGTAAGCCCTAAGTGGCAGTTTTACATTTCTTTAAGCGCTATGACCGTATTGTTCTATTTATTTTAAATGGTTCAATATGAGACATCCCTTTTAAGATTATATTGTGTATTTTGTCTATATGTGTCATAAAAAAAAGAAGACTATGTAATCTTCTTATATGAGGAATCTATGTATACTCTTTATAAATATATTATGTGTATGTGAGAGGTCTTAATAAACCTCGTGACGTAGATTTAGGCGAAAAGTTTGAATTTTTGGCACTTTTAACGTGGGAATGTAATGACGAACTTAGTCTTAGTAGTAACAACCCCCAAGTACATCCTAGAAGTTAGAAAATCCTTGTGTTGACATACGGTAAATGAGACTTAAAAAAGTCTCATCAAAGCAACTCGTATCATTCACTGCATAATAAACATTCTAAAAAGAGTAAGAATTTAAAACTTTCTTCACACACTAAGAACTCTTTACATAATCATTACGCAAGTGGAAGACTTTTATTTTAAACGTTAAACCTTCACAACATGTCAGGGAACCATCTAAACTTTGGAGTAAACAACACTTGGGACCCATATAAGACATAAAATAAAGACTAAGACATAAAGGAACATGTGGATGTTGTCCTCGAATCGATAAGGACCCACCAATACTTCAACTTCAACCCTTATAAACCTATCCATCCTCCATTGCACATCAAGACTTCCAATTCCCTACACTTAAGTCAAAAAGGGAAAAGATGGGGTTAGCACATTAGATGCACTAAGTATGGAAGCCATGCAAAAACCATGAAAAGAGACATTTAGTAAATAACATGCTTTCATGAATTTTGATTAAGACATCATACTATAAGCATAAGAAAAACATTTAACATCTTAGGAACACATAATAAATCATTTAAGAAATTATTCATATTTTTAGGAAAACATTATAGTAAGCAAGTTTACTGTTACAACGAACTCCTTCACTGTTACAGTGAAGTCTATCAACTTCGCAGAGCACTTCCTAGCATAAAATCCTCTCAATAAAAGCTATCCTAAGACTCATTTAATTAAGACAAAGAGAGACCTCCCATACACCCTCTCTAGGCACACCTAAATGATTCTTAAGACCACCTATAATGAGATACACACCAAGCACATAAACATGAGATCCTCCTACCTAAGGTGATTCTAAGTCTCACTTGAGTGAGTTGTGAAGCGACTGCCCATACAATCCCTTACACAAACACTTAAGAGATCCTATAGACTACCTAAGATAGAATCATTCTCACTTAATACAGCAATACATAGATAATATGATATTCTCCTTCTAAAGACTATCAAAAGACTTACTTAAGTAAATCAAGAATATAACTTCCATGATTGACCTCTTCAAGATTACCTAAATAATCCTTAAGACTACCTAAGGCTTAGATCATGTCTACATAATCAACCATCATTCTTAACTAGAGTCATTCTTAGAACTGATCTGGGTAAGATGCAAAGTGACCATTCCTATGCCCCCTTCAGACCTTAACTAGAAAACCCTTAACTACTCTAGATAAGTACCTATTCTTCTAACATGCTTTCTTAACTTAAGTCTTTACATTCCTTAGTTCATTTAATAATCATTCATCACATAAGGACATTCAAGTAATGTTCTTGGAGAAGACCGAGGGACTCTAACCAACACCTTCAAAGCCCATTGTGCAATGTCTAGATCGCATCTCATACCACCACCAAAACTTCATAGAACTTCTCTAATGCTAGTAGGTATTCCATATGACACAATCATAGAAATACATGGAATCGGAAGTTCTAATATACTTCGATGAGGGTGTTCTACTTGCCAATGCTAGAACTTAGACACATCCCATGTAGGAACATTGTTAAGCAATATGAGGGGCATGCTTTGTAATCTAGTCTCATTCTTTAACTAGAACTACTTCCCTTACCATACTCACTCGGTGCTAGCCTTCATTCTTATTAAGTAATTTACACATAGGGTTCATATAAAAGGGTTCCATATCAAGTTCATAACGTATCATATTTACCCTACCAAAGAAAGGTCCACTAGGGCTACCTCCCAATGGCGACAAGAAGATCATGATGACTTTCCTAAGGATTAATATGATGACTTTCCAGCCAATTAACCTTAAGTCTATCATTCCTTTACTTTGAAGGACACTATTACGGCTTACGACTTTAACATTCATAACCTTACCACTAGGTTCAAGGTTTCACATAAGAGACCCTCTTATCTTCATTTAAGGTCACATATCATTCATATATTCAATGCTAAGAGACTTTAGCATCCTATGTCAAGACATCACATATTCACATTCATACATACATCAAGCAAGGTACACAAGTCAACAAATACAAGACACCACATACTTCACTTTAACATATATTACATGTCATTCTAGAAACACATAGACATAATCATATCCTATTTAAGTCGTCCGATACACTATCATATCACCATAAATATGACCATTATAGACTCATATAGTCAAGTAGAAATAAGCATCAATCAACCCTAAGACAATGCACATAAAGCAACATTCATAGTCTAACATGATCACCTAGGTAACATCAATAGAAGAGCACATGAACTTTCACATTACTTCACATGTATATAGATATTATCATACTTCACAAAATCAACTACACAAACAATCAAATAACTTCAAGTACCGACAAGTCCATGACCATCATATTACTTAAAATAACGCTGACAAGGCCATGTCAATTGCAAGTAAAGCACATAACACCGCCACGATAAGTGGACCATACAAATCACAATATAATTGAAGTCTAATTAACATAAAATAAAGTAAATAGGTCAGTGTAACACCACTCCATCCTCAACACCTCAATTAGATGCTAAATCAACATATTCAACACCATAAGGCCCTTACCAATGGCCACGAACAATAATTCAATATAGAAAATATGATCATCAAAGAAACTAGGTCATTTAAATAAAGATTCATCAATATAAGACAACCTAGATATCAATTGTGTACAATTCTTACATCATTAGATAATCCACAGGAATCTACGCTAGAATTCATAAGCATTAAGTCAATATCAAGTAACCCATAACTTAGTCAAAAACTAAGGTTCATCCAATTAATATGTTCATATGTTATTTTAGTTAAAATAATAAATACAATAACAATTAAATAATTATTCAATTTTAGAAACAATTAATGCAAGAACCCATGCAATAGATCATAAAATTGGACTATTCAACTTGAAAACTTTCGAAAACTTCTTGAGAGTTGGTCTCCTTGATGAAGAGTGTTTCAAGGATCAAAATCCATATCTCAATGAATCTAATTCTTCAATGTCATGAATAATCTCTACTAACTACTTCAATCCAAGCCCTTCCTTGTGTTTTGACTCATATGGAGTTCTAGAGAGAATTCTAAGGGATTTGGGGTTTTGATTTGGAAGAATGAAATCTTTTGAGTGTTAAAGATATATACACACTTAAAATACCCAAAATAACCTTAAGAAACCTCCAAAACTCTTATTTTAAGTGGGGTGAAATTACAAGTTCACCCTTCACTTAACAGTGAACCTGCGCAGGAGACAGACCCAATCGATTGTTGGCAGTCGATGAACCGTTTGTCCACAAACGGACCGTCCTATCCTTGTGTCATTGGGTTCAGAGACTCAAAGTTGATCTCTTATCTCCAAATAATAAGTATCCACCAATGTAACCAATCGACGGGGCGTCTACTGGCCCACGAGCCGTCTATTGCCGCAGTCGTTTTGGGCTGTCGTGGATAGTCCTGGCACCAACTTGTGGGTCCTTTCTCAAGGAGCCTTGGATGGTCCTTGGGGATTTTTGCCCATAAACTTACAAATAAAATATGATCGTACATATGTTTATCACCTCTCACATGAATTTCATCCAAAAAAAACACGTAAAACTCGACGAACATACCTAGACACACAAGGTCATTTCAAGGCAACACTTTCAAACGTCATGGACGTTCTTGGACGTTTGACCTCCAAACTTAACAAAACTTGACACACTGACTATATACATCACAATAAATCACTTAAAGACCTTTTAACCTCATTAATCACATATAAACACATAGAACCACATATGAGGCACATAGGTGACTTAGTCGTCGAACGTCTTAGTCGTCCCTTGACGTTTGACTTCCAATGCACCTAACTCGTAGAAACTACTTCAATACCATATATTAGACCACTTTAATACATTAAAACACCATGATCATCATGTTAGGCTCTAGTTCACCTAAGTCATTTTTGGGATCTTTCAGCGACCGCCCATACAATCCCTTACACACACACTTAAAGATCCTATGACTACCTAGGATAGAATCAGTCTCACTTAATACATCAACCCATAGATAATATGACATTTTCCTTCCAAAGTCTATCAAAAGACTTACTTAAGTAAATCAAGAAGATAACGTCCATGATTGACCTCTTAAAGATTACTTAAGTAATCCATAAGACTACCTCACGCTAAGATCATGTCTACATAATCAACCATATTCCCTAACTAGAGTCATTCTTAAGACTTATATAGGTAAGATACGAAGTGACCATTCCTATGCCCCCTTCACACCTTAACTAGACAACCCTTAATAAGTCTTTAAATTCCTTAGTTCATTTAAGACTCATTCATCAAATAAGGACATTCAAGTTATGGCCTTGGAGAAGATATAGGGACTCTAACCAACACCTTCAAAGCCTATTGTTCAATGTCTATATAGCATCCCATACCACCATCTAACTTGATAGAACTTCTCTAATGCTAGTAGGTATCCCACATGATAAGAATAGGCAATAACCGACATAGACATGATATCTAGACATGGAATCTGGAGTTCTAACCTACCCCGTTGAGGGTGTTCTACTTGACAAGGGTATAACTAGGACACATCCCATGTAGGCACATGGTTAAGGAATATGAAGGGCCTTTATGCAATCTAGTCTCATTCTCAAGTAGAGCTACATTGTACTCTAGTCTCCTTTTCAAGTAGAGCTACTTCCCTTAACACACTCACTCGGTGCTAGCCTTTGTTCTCATAAAGTAATTGACATTAAAGGATCACATGAAGAGGTTCCTTATCTAGTTCATAACCAAATCACATTCACCCTACCAAAGAGGTCCACTAGGGCTACCTTTCAATGGCGACTAAGATAGTTCAGCATTACTTTCTGATGGATGATATGATGTCGTTCCAAACATTCAACCCTAAGTCCATCATCCTTTACATGAAGGATACAATTACGACTCTTCAACTAAAAATTCATAACATAACCTTTTCCACGTAAATGACCTTCTTAACATTATTTAAGGTCTCACACATCACTCATTCATACATGACAAGGGTGAACTAAGCCTACCTAGTCAAGACATCTCATATTCACATATCATTCGTATATGTATCAACTAAGGGACACAAGTCAACCAAATCAAGACACAACATTCTTTACTTTATCACATATAGCATATCATTATTTGAAGCACTTAGGAATGACCCTTATCATTTTTATGTCATCCTATACCTTTCTATAACATAATCAATATAACCATCATAGACTCTTATAGTCAATTAGGAATAATCATGCATCAACTCTAAGACTACACTCAGGAACACATAGTCATTATCACATCCGGGTTTACCCCCTAGACATAACCGGCATCGTCGTCCTCTTTGAGGACTACGACTAGCCTCTTAGTTTACATTATTACATTCACAGGTAAAATTTAGTGGAAGTTCAAAACTTTTTTTTACCTGTACTTGGTGGTTTACATAGACTTCTATGTACACATAATATATATACAAGTATACATAGACCCTTCATATAGGAAGGTTGCATAGCCTTCTACTTTTATTGCACATAAGTATATATATAAGATAGAACATAGTCTTCAAAGATTGTCTCATCACATAACCATCTAACATGACTAGCAATTTGGGCATAGCCGATACATAAATGTACAGATAGACACATATAGGCTTTATGCAATCAACAACATAAGAGTCTTAAAACAAAATCAACAACATAAGCTTGATACTGGCATCGCCCTCAGACAATGAGGACCTACCCTACTTGGATGATTAAAGGATCCAAGCTTTCTTCAAGTCGCCTTCAAAAACACTTCAATGACCAGAACCTAAAATATTCGGGAAAAAGTAATAAATGGGGTTAGTACGCCGTTTTTACTAAGTATGAGACCATATGCACACATACTTTGAAATCATGCTAAGAAAAAGACATTTCATAAAATATGCACTTTTCATTTGAAACCTTCATGCACATTGTACAAGACCATACCAATCAAAATTTTATATTCATTAAGTCATAGGCATGTACATTACAAGAACTACAACATCAAGTCTAGTCAAGTCAACCATACATATCATATAGGTAGATACATACTCAATGTAACTCTATCATTAAGTCATATTTAACAATAAGCATGAATAAGAATACCTATCAATATAACCAAAACATGTTAACTAATCATGAACCCCTATCAAATAAACAAGTGCAATGACCAAGCAAAGCTCCATAACCTTACTCAATCAAGTAACTTAATAAGAATCATAACTAGCACCATACTTGACATAACATGGCATTTAGGTGCACATATCATCTTACCTTAACAATATAAAACAACACTTATTCATAAATGAACTGATCAACATATAATATCAAGAATGTGCAAGATCATCATATATATGTCATATAACATTTTAAACATAATCAAACATAAAAACATCCTTCTAAGACTCCTCTCAAGGCTAACTAGTGCAATTCTTAGGTACAGTCTCATACCCCTACCTAGACTAAGCTAGACCCCTTAGGTTATCGTAGTTAGAGTTCAAGCTTAAGTTCATTATACCTTTTGGGAACATCTTGCCCTAACAGACATAGACCACATGAGCTAATGTGGAATTTGGTATCATAAAACCCTACACCGAAGGAAGGTGGAATACTTGCCAAGGTAGTACCAAGACATGAAACATAGTAACTGCGTGGATCCACTAGCTAGTATTTCTATGGGGGCAACATATTTTGAGGACTAGGAGATATAGTTGGGACCCTCTTTATGCAACATACGTTGCAGTCTCCAATATCAAGTGTACATTAGTGATCCTACCTTCCCTATGTGGGAAGGGACATTCCTCAATCTAGTTCACTCGGTGCTAAGCTAGAGTCCCTTTTCAAAATGTCTTTAAGCCTTTATTATCAATCATAGCTTAGTTTAGGTTATAGCTTGTATAAAATCATCATCATCAAAGCTCAATAAGAATCGCATGAGTATAAGTCCTTTCATTACAATACATATAGGTGAGGTTAGCACATTAACATTTCATATCATGATAAGGAACATTGGTAAATCATTCACCCTCTTTTTAGCATTTTCATCTTAAGCCAACACCTCACAATCATAATCAAGGCATTTAAATTCACCATAAAACCAACTTATCAATCCTAATACAAGGTACACTCCAACACAACATCATGACTTAATCATAATTAACCACAATTTGAAGAAAATGATAGAGATCATAAGACTTACCAAGTCTCCTTCATAGTTCATCATCAAGGTCTTACCATAAACCCTCATTCAACCCAATTTTTGGGTATACATCATCATAAATCAATAATCAACATGATAAAAAGACTAAAAGAAACATTATATCACAATTAAATACTACTGCATCATAGCTTAAGACAAGATACTTAGGTCAATTCACTTCCTAATCTAGATCATCTTCTCAAGACTAGCATGAAAGGCTAAAATTAACTCTAATTTATAAATGATTAATACAACAACATCATATAATAATAATTCAATAAATGACAATGTTAATTTGAACTAAATACAACTTAACTTATATAAAAATCAAACCTAGGGTTGAGGGTTGAAGGTCATCTTCTACAACCAAGACCAAATCTTCAAGATATATCATAATCGAATTAAAATACTTGTTAATCTATATATAATATCCAAGAGAAATCATAAACAAATCAATTCATAACATCAATTTCGTATTGGATGAAAACCCACTTGAAAACTCAACTTTTGAAATCAATTTTTAAGGAACCCTTTGAGGAAAGAGGTCTCAATGGTGAATAGATCACATACCTTGTTAATTGATGAAGAATTTATGGAGAAATAATACCTTTACATCCCCCAAATCCCTCCCCTATCTAGTCTTCAATGGTGTCCAATAGAGAGAGAAAGAAGAGAGAAGAAAGAGAGTTTGGATTTTGTAAGTTGTGATTAGTCTAATGGGGTTGGGGTCTTTATATGGGGGTTAATTAACTTAATAAGGCTTACATAATCCCCTAATTAATGACCTAACCCCTTCATTAACTAATTCAAACTTAATTAAAAATGTGCAGGAAACTGTTGTATCATCAACGACAGCACGATCGACGAATCGTGGGTCAGTCGATGGACCAGCCCTTCTCCATGCTGCACATCCGTCGTTCCTGTAAGAAACTTCTACAGGCGAGGGATCCGAAGAATTTTCTAAGTTATGGTATATGTGTAGCATCGACGCCCCGTCGATCAACACGCACCTCATCGATTTCCCTTTCATGGGTGCACACTGCCCAGGCAGTCTTGACGCCAAATTGCAAGGGTCCTCCTCAAGAGCCCTTGGTTGGTCCACGGGGAGTATTACCCGGACGATTCAACCATAAATCAACTTAAACACCTGTTAGACACCCTTCCACCAATTTTAATCATTTTCCAAATCCTAAAAGCTAGTCAAATAGGCTAAGGAACTCTAGTACCTCCTTGAACTACTGTCCGGATGTCATGGACGTTCTTGGACGTTTTCATTTATAGAATTCATAAATGACTTGTAAACATTAAACTAGGCTTAAAACAGTGTCTAGACCTTATGACACTTATGTTAGTTTTTAAGACACGTCTTGGAGTTTCTAAATATTACAGTCATAGTCTAACATGAACTCCTAATATACATAGAGGAACACATACGTTCACTTAATCAAATGTATATATATATGATCATACTCCACATAAAAAATTAACTAAACAAATCATCATAATACTTCAAGTAGTGCTGACAATGGCATGATCCTTATATTATATAAAGTAATGTCGACAAGGCCACATTAATTCACATAACACTCCCACCATAAGTGGATCATACCACTCATCATTGTAATACAAAAGATATATATATATATATATTAAAAGAGTTAGGGAAGCATACTACCCATTCCATCACCACTTCAATCCAAAGCTAAATCATCCAATTAAGTACCAATAGGCCCTTACCCATGGCCATGAACATCAAGTCAATACATAAACTATAATACTCAATAAATCTAGGTCAATTCAATATAGATTTATCAATCTAAGACAACCTAGATATCAATTCAATATAATTATTATATCAATCAATAGCCCATAGAAACTGCACTATAATTCATAAGCATTAAGTCAATATCAATTCAATAAGCTTAATATTCAATGGATCTAAGCATATACAATACTCAATTGATCAAACTAAAATAACCTATAAACCAATCAATCATAATATATACATGAATCGGAAGCCCATAACAATCTACACTTGAATTCATTAATATCAAAGCATAATCACATAACCCATATTTTAGTCAAATTGAGAGATTTGAGAAGGTCAAGGGTTCATGTATAATTTCATTGGAAAACATAAATCATAAATTAATAATACCATGTCTTAATGTTTGAAAACGTTTCATGCAAGAACCCAAGACTTAGAGTTGCAATTGGACTTTTTCATCTTTTTTGGAATCTTTGAAAATCATCTTTGAAATTGACTCTAAGATGATAGCAAGCCTTAGATGATGACCTCCCATACCTTATTAGAATAATCCAATGATAATTGAAGAAGAAACTCCATTGAAGATCTATCTTCAAGATCTATCTTCAACTTGAGCAATTGAGGTATTTGAAGATACTTCGGGGGGGGGGGGGGGGAATGGGTTTTGATTTAGCTCATCCTTCTATTTTATAAGATTTGGGGTGAATTTCCCAAAACCCGCAAGCCTTAATAGAAAAATGCAGGTAGTTTATAGCACCATCGATGCCCTAGCATCGACGGTCCGTGGGTGAGACCACGCCCCATCGATGAGGGTCTCGTTGGTTGCTCCTTCAGCTCCTCAACCTGTAGATTTACAGGATCCATAGACGCCCCAAGTTGATGAGCAATTGTTCCATTGACTGGCCGTCGTTTGGGTCGTCGTTTTGTACTGCATGCAAGCTTCCATGCAGTTTCAAGTCTTGAGTTGGGGTCCTCCTCTAGGGCCCCTTGTGGGTCCTACGTGGAGTCGTACCTGGACGTTTCCAACCCAAATATGTTCATGTACGAGTTTAGGATCTACCACATCAATTTTATCCAAAAAAAACGCGTAAAACTTGACGAAATATGCATAGAAACACAAGGTCGTTTCAAGGCAAACCTTTCAAACATCGTGGATGTTCTTGGACGTTTGACCTCTAAACTTCATGAAACTTAACACAAGCCAATAAACACCATAATAACTCATATAATTAACTCATTAAGTCATGAAACACACAATTAGGCACATAACCACATATGAGGCACATAAGTGACTTAGTCATCGAACACCTTGGTCGTCCCTTAATTTTTCACTTCCAAATCACCTAAAACTCTATACACTTCCTCAATACTACATTATGACCATTTTAGGACCTTAGAAAATCATAACAACCATGTGAGGCTCTAGCTTCACCTAAGTCATTTGAGGGGTGTTATATTAGTCCTCTTCGTGGATGACGATATTGGTTACTTCTAGGGGGTGCTCCCCAGTTGTGACAACTTACTTCATTAACATCATATATCAAATCATTCATTCATTTACATCATAAGTATAAACCAAGTAGACTACTTGTGACATGCATAGATGACATCCCATTTCAGCACCTACCCTAAGTAGTACACCCTTAGGACGGCCTATATCATTACAATTTTGGCGGTCTAGCTATAAACGACATAGAGAATGGGATCTTAAATTGGAATCCCGGTATTAACCCATAATGGATGAGGGATCCCCACTTTCCTAAGGGAGGGTCATTCTTTTAGTATTTGCGTGGAACCTCTAGCTAGTCCTATGTGGGCGCATAGTTAAGGGATAAGGAGATTGTTTAAAAGTAATACATCTCAACTCACAATGAGTACCCATCTCAAGAGGTTACTTTTGGATAATACATCTATACTCACAAAGAGTAGCCACCCCTTCTCAAATCTTGTCGGTGCTAAGCATCAATCCCCACAGTGTTTTAGACTTCCATTGCATTCATTAACTATAGGTTAAAGGATTTCTACCAAATACTACATCTCAACTCATGAAGAGTACCCATCCTAACCAATCATTTATTTATTGGAAAACTCTTAGGAATATTGAGGTTGTTACTACACATTACATCTCTACTCACGAAGAGTGTCCACCCCAAAATCCCCCATTCATTCATTAGAGATCAATTGACAAAACCTTTCAATAGACTCGCATTCATTACAATTTCATTAGATTCATTCATTCATTCATTGTGTGTGTATATGTGAAAAATACTATCACATAACCACAATCATTCATGACATTGTCTTCCAAACATAATCTTACTACATTCATCATAATCCACACACAATCATACTTCACATTCATATCATACTCCAATTAGTCATACTATCCTCAAGAATCACATGCATATCCTCATAATATATCTCTAAACATAAGCAGCATTACATTACTTTACTTCACATTCAATGCCTTCAAGTCCATAGCCACAATACACATGCATATTCATATACATTAGCTAAACACCGCTTCCATAAGTGGACCATACCACACATAAGGAAAAGAACAATTTAGGTGAACTTACCCTTCATCCTAGCTATGATCACCCTTTCTCAATTCTCTAACAATTCATCATAATTAGGCATGGATAGCAGTAGATAACAACATTATAAACACAAATCTATAAATATCGAATCACATTCATCAAACCCACCTCATAAGCCATATTTAGAAATTTGAAAAAAAAACATGGGTTCTTTAGGAAATTCTATTAAAATTATATTAAAACCTTGATTTAACATTAATATGTCCATATCATGACTTAGAAAACTTTTTATGAACGAACCCATGCGTAGAATCAAAATTGGGAATTTGATCATTAATTCACTTTTTGAAAACTTTTCAATTAGACTCCTTCAATGAGAGGTTATTCAAGAATGACGGATTATCATACCTTAGAACTAGGAAGCCAATGAAAATTTGGGCTGAAAACTTTAAGAATAGATCTTCTTCCTTGGATCTTCAAAGCTCTTAAATGGAGGTTTTGGAGAAAGAGAATTTTGAGAGCAGAGAGAGCTTTTGGTTTTCAACTTGAGGGTTTTGATTTTGATTGGTGAAGTGGGTTTAAAATGGATAAAAACCACTTATAATAAACACGAAATTACCAAAACAACCCTACACAATTTGGACCTCTTAAATTAAGTCTAACTTGAGTTTTAAACGACGCAACTGAATCTGGGGCATGGTTGTACATCGCGGAGGAATTTCCAAATCTTTGTTCTGGAATTTCATTTGAGCAAAAAAGGTTTGTGACAAGACTGCGTCACTAGGAAATTTTTTTTCCTTTTTAATGAAGGTCACGCGATGCGCCAACACCTCCAAAAAGGGCTGTTTACTCGCAGCCTTAGCCGCCTCCTTGCCAACGCTTGGGCCTTCGTCAAGGACCCTTTGGTTGTTCATTGGGGAGTCGTGCCCGGACTTTTTGTCACAACCGGGGAGCACCCCCTAGTTGTAACCGGCATCGTCATCCTTGAACAAAACTAAGACTAGCCTCTTAGCATTCGTCATTACATTTTATAAGCTAAAAGGTGTGGAAAATTAGAACGTTTTGTGTATATCTATATAGTGAGGTTTATATTGACCTCTCGCATACTACATGTGGAGTTCACTTAGACTCCTCGCATAGGAAGCATACATAGGCTTCTCACTTATACAACATAAGATACATAAGAATTAGTCTAATACATTGTCTCACATTTAAACAACCTAAAATGAGTAGAACATTCGAGCATAGCTCAAACTTCATTACAACAAAAGCCACATATAGGCTTATACAGTCATAGTGTTCCAATGAAAGAGAAGGAAACTAAATCTGTTTAGACGATAACAACACCAAGTAGCTAGATAGTGGCATCATTCTCGGATGGTGAGGACCTATCAAACACTTGGGGAATATTAAGTAATCTTGCAAATGGTTGTCTAACTTCAACGGCCTAAACCTTCATATCTATAGAAAACATAGAGATATGGGTTGGTACACCACTTGTACTAAGTATGGAAATGTATGCACATAAAATATAGAAATCATGCTTAAAGGGAAATTTGTTCAAAACATGCTAATTTACTTTAAAAATCCTTTATGCACATTCAAAAGTACATATGAACCAATAGACACATAATCATAAAGAACAGACCATATACAATACAACACCAACATCATCAAGTAAAGTCAAGTCAACATGTGTAGTAGCATATTAGAGCACATAACCAAAACAAAGCATGTATAAGAGTTTATAACATTACAACATAAGCAAGACCCTTACTAATAACCCATAACAAAGTTTACAGGTTCAATGATCAAATGAAGTCCCATAACCCCACATAACCAAGTAAACCCAACAAAGAATCACAAGCAAAGTTCAACTTCATATAACATGGCATCATAAGTAATCATAATCATATTTAACATTAGAGACCAATAACATGTCCATAATTGAAACCAACAACAAATAGGTCATCAACATGTAAAGCCAACATACACATATCATTTACGTTATAAGAACACAAGAACAACCTCCAAAGACTTCCCTCAAGGCCAACTAGTGCAATGTACAAGTAGAGTCCCATACCCCTACCTAGACTAAGTCAGACCCCTTAAGTCACCTTAGTTAGTGTTCACTTCAATACTTCATTTTCCTTCGAGAACAATTTTCTTAATCGACATACACCACATGAGATGAATATATATTCCGGTGACATGAAACCCTACACCGAAATAAGGTGGATTACTCGCCAAGGTAGTACCGAAACATGAACATAGCATTCTAGGTGGATCCACTAGCTAGTATTCCTATAAAAGCAGCATAGTTCAAGAACTAGGAAACATACTTGAGACCCTCTTTATGTACAATTGCATTGTAATCTCTATCTCATGAGAATAATTCTGCACCTATCTTCCCACATTGGGAAGAGACTTGTCTCATAACTAGTTCACTCGGTGCTAAGCTAATGTCCCTTTTTGAAATGTCTTTAAGACTTTATTAATCATTATAGCTTAGTATAGGCCATAGGATACTAACCCCTTGTATATTCATAATCATTATATCAATTTGAACTGCATCAGAACTTCCTTTCAATAGAACCCTCATATGTGAGATTAACACATTATCATCATCATGTCATAGTAAGGCACATATGTGATTCAAATCAATGTTATATCATTACACCTTAATCATAACCTCCAAATCCATATAATCAAAACTTTTAAATTAAATTCATTATACCATCACCAATGTAATTTAATCACAATCAATACTTCAGAACATCATCATCAAGTACAATCCATCACAATTGAAGTAAGAGTTCAAGATCATAGGTCTTATCAATTTACCTTCACAAGCCTTCTTCCATGGTCTTACCATTAACCAACGACTTTCATCCATAAATAGACTTAATAACATCACATAATAGTAACTAACTGAAGAACTAAGTCAATTGCATCATCACTATTCAATTCAATATCAATTCATAACCTAGGGTTAGGGAAATAGGGTCAATACATGATCTCTTCTACAGAACTACTATTCAATTCGATATTAATTCATAGCCTAGGGTTAGGGAAATAGGGTCAATACATGATCTCTTCTACAAAACTAAGTCTAACATGACGAAAAACCCTAATTCACCCATATTAAATCACATTATATCCATAATATTCAAATGAAACAAAGAACAATATAATTTGAAAGATCAACTTCAGATTACGAATGAAACCCATGCTTTTATCAACTTTTGGAAATCAATTTGGAAGAAACCTTAGGGGAAAGGAATCCCAAAGGTGAAGAGTTCCCATACCTTGTTAATCCTTGAAATTTGATGGAAAGAAAGTGATATTTTTTCAGCCCTTATACCTTGTGACCTTGGTCTTCTATGAAATCTTCTTTGGGAGAGAGGAAGTAGAGAGAAGGTGGAGGATTTGGGTTTTTTAGAATTTGGAGGTGTTAGGTCAGATTAATGAGAGTTAGGACTTTTATACTCACGTAAATAACTAAACTAATCATCCCTTAACCCCTAATTAAACCACTAACTAACTAACTAAACAAGTGGCTTATTTAAATTTTGGACAGTGAAATCACAGGCCTTACCTAACCCCGACCTACGGTCCATAGTTCAGTCGAAGACCCTCACGCCTACTGTCCTGCACAACAACCATTTGTGTCAAAGACTGGTCATTTCGACCATTTCAGGAAAATGGATAAGGCTAAGGTTAAATATCAATTGACGCCCCATCACTCAGACGATGCCTCGTCGATTGGCTTTGTAGGTAGCCACTGCCAACACAATCTTTTGGGGTCAAATTGAAGGGCCCTCTCTGAGGGCCCTTAGGTTGGTCCTTGGGGAGTCATAACCAAATTTTTCAACCTCTAACATAATATAATACATGTTTAACACCTCTATACGAAATTTCATAAATTTCTGACTCTTAAAACCCCATGAAACATGCTAAGGCACACTAACCTCTTTTTCAGAATTCACCGGACGTCATGGACGTTCCTTAACGTTTTGACTCTAAAACTCCCTAAATGATTTGTATGCATAGGCTTTCAGAGTGTTACATTAGGAACATTCAACCCCAAATAACACTAAAATCTTTTGTAGGGAAAGGATAGACTCAATACTAGCTGTCCAACCAACAACACCATATAATAAGATGACTTACAACTAAAATCAACATAACAATATGGAATTTATACATACCAGCTCAAATCACAATTTACTACATATAAGAGCTCAACATCACAACATGAGGAATTTATTTCTTAATAACAACATGGGATCAACATGATCATCGAATCACTTATGCCAAAACTTCTTACAACACATCAACATGCTCAATACTATTTCATGAAGGAAAAAATACACAAAACACAATTCAGTGCAATTTCAAGCAAAAGAGATTTTTCACAACAAAACTCATCTTAATACAAATCTTTTACCTACAAATATGCAAATTCTTGCTAAACAAGTCAAATCCAAATTTATTCATCATTTTCATTATTATTAGGAACAACTAACCTTTGTTAGGAAAAAGATGAGGATAACGAGACTTCATATTGGCCTCGGCCTCTCATGTTTCTCCCTCAACTAAGTGGTTTCTCCATAACACCTTTACGGAGGCCACGTCCTTGTTCCTCAACTTTTTAACTTTCCTATCAAAGATCTCCACCAGAACCTCCTCATAGGAAAGGCTCTCATCCACACCTAACCCTTCAATAGGAAGAATGGATACGGGATCACCATTACACTTCTTTAACATGGAAACATTAAACACCGGATGAACAAAACATAGTTCACTAAGTAGTCTCAACTCATATGCAACCTTTCCAACTCTCTGCATAACCTCAAAGGGACCCACATACCGGGGAGTTAACTTCCCATTTTTCCGAATCTCATCACACCTTTGATAGGTTAAATCTTCATATACACCATATCACCTACTTTGAATTCACGATCCCATCTCGTATTGTCGGGATAAGACTTTTGCCGACTATAGGTTTTTTTAAATCTATCCCTTATCAAACGAACCTTCTCCAAAGATTCGTAGATAACCTCGGGACCAAGGAGTGAAGATTCACCTACCTCAAAACCACCCAAGTGGAGACCTACATCTCCTACCATATAGTATTTCAAAGGGATCCATCAAAATACTTGAATGGTAACTATTATTACATGAAAATTCAATCGACGACATATGATCTTACTAATTGCCTTTAAAGTCTATCAAACATGACCATAACATATCATTAAGGGTTTGAAAAGTACGCTCCGCTTGACCACCCGTTTGGGAATGAAAAGCGGTGCTAAGATTCATGCTAGTACCTAACCCTTTTTGGAAAGATCTCCAAAAAAAAATGTGAATTGAGCACCTCTATCTAATATGATGGACAAAGGTATCCCATGAAGAATCACAATCTCATCAATGTGGATTCTTGCATAATCTTCCGCCGTGTAAGTAGACTTAGCGGGAATAAAATGAGCTGATTCTGTCAATCTATCCACTATCACCCAAATTGAGTCATTTTGCCTCCGGGTTCGAGGCAAACAAACAACAAAGTCCATGTTTATTTCTTCCCATTTCCAAAAGGAACACCCATTTCTTGAATTAGACCGCTAGGATTTTGATGCTCGGCTTTCACGTGTTTGCAATTTGGACAATTTGATACAAACTTCGCTATGTATTTTTTTAATACATCCCACCAATATACCTCTCTAAGATCACGACGCATCTTGGTGGATCCCGGATGGATGGAATATCAGGAACCATGAGCTTCCTCTAACACACTATTACTCAAATAATCAACATCTGGTACACATAATCTATTTGGTACCTTAGCACAGTATCCCCCCTTGGGAGAATGACTCATTCAACTTACTAAGTACTGACTTCTTCAAGTCCATCAATAGTGGATGAAGATGTTGTTTAGACTTCACGTCAACCACTAACGATAACTCGAGTTGTTATGGACCACAAGTCAACAATTTGGGGAATCTTCCAACCGAACAGCCAATCTAGCCAACCTATGAACATTGTTGACTAGCTCTTTCTTCTCTTCTTCTACATGAGACACACTACCCATGGTAATGTGACTCAAAGCATATGCAACCACGTTGGCCTTTTCGGAGTGGTAGAGAATACTCATGTCATAATCGTTCAACAATTCAAACAATCATTTTGTCAGAGATTTAACTCCTTTTAGGTAAACACATATTGAAGACACCTATGGTGTTTATACACATCCACATGAACACCATACAAGTAATCTCTCAATATTTTCAAATCAAACACTACGGCCGCTAATTCAAGATCATGAGTTGTATAATTCTTCAAATGCACCTTGAGTTGTTCGAGGCATAGTCTATTACCTTCCCTTGTTTCATAAGAACACACTTCAAACCCACTCGGGATGCATCACCATATACCACAAAACCCTTGGTACCCTTATGTAAAGTCAACATCGGAGTGAGGTAAGCCTATATTTCAAAATTTAGAAGCTTCTTTAACATGTACCGACCACTCAAATTTCACATACTTTCGGGTCAAGGTAGTCAAAGGAGAAGCAATGGACACAAATCCATCCACAAACCTCCTATAGTACCTGGCTAAACCCTAGAAACTTTGAATGTTGGTTGGAGACAATAGTCTAGGAAATTTTCTAACCGCCTCAGTTTTCTTTGGATCAAACACTACACCCTCACTAGAGATGATACAACCAAGAAACGCCACCGATCTCAATAAAAACTCACACCTGCTATGTTTGGTAAATAGTTGGTTTTCCTTTAAGACTTGTAACACCACTGTCAAATGAACCATATGATCGCTCTCATTTTTCGAATACACCAAGATATCGTCTATGAAGAAAATCACAAAGGAATCTAGGTAGTTTTGGAACACCCTATTCATTAGGCCCATAAAAGTTGCCAGGGCATTTGTGAGACCAAACGACATCACTAAGAACTCATAGTGCCCATATCTACTTTGAAATGTCATTTTTGGTACATTCTCACCTCTCACACTAAGTTGGTGATACCCCAATCTCAAGTCAATCTTAGAAAAGTATATTTTCCCTTGGAGTTGATCAAACAAGTCGTCAATCCAAGGGAGAGGACACTTGTTCTTAATGGTGACTTTATTGACTTTGCAATAATCAATGCACATCCTAAGGGACCCATCCTTCTTCTTAACAAACAGTTGCGGAGCTCCCCAAGGTGAAATACTAGGTTATATAAACCCCTTATTTAAAAGTCTTTGGGTTGAGCTTTAATCTTTCAATTTAGACGGAGCCATCCGATAAGGAGGGATTTAAATGGGATTTTTATCCAATAGTAAGTTAATACCAAAGTATATTTCCCGTTCAGGAGGAATTTCAAGCAAGTCATCGGGAAACACTTCACGAAAGTCCTTCACTACTGGGACCGACTCAATAGAAGGGATGTCGGACTCAAGATCTTTGACTCTTATAATATTGTAAAGACACCCTTTAGAGATCATTTTACAAGCTTTTAAACAAGAGATGGTACAAACTCTAGGAATTGAATTACCCTCCTTCCACTCTAAAATGGGCTCATTAGGAAATTTGAACTTAACCACTCTTGTTCGACAATCAATGGAAGCAAAACAAGCATACAACCAATCCATTCCCAAAATAACATCATAAACGACCATATCAAGTTCTACCAAATCTGCCCAAGTAACTCTATTGGGCAAAGATATACGACAACTCCTAATGACTCTTCTAGCCACAATAGAGTAACCCACTAGGGTTATAACAAAAAATAGTTCATTCAAAATATCGGGTAGAAAATAAAAAAATTTGCTACTAGAGGAGTTACAAATGATAATGTAGCACCGGGATCAAGTAAAGCATAAACATCAATAGAGAAGACTTGTAACATATCGGTGACCACATTGGGGGACTCCTCTTATTCACCCATAGAGCGCGAGAGCATAAAAGTGGTTCTGTTTTGGAGGTTCGGAACTAGGACCACTTGATTGAGCTCAATCACTCCCCTTCTATTGACTCCTCACATTAGGAAAATCCTTCACTTTATGGAGCTCTTTACCACAGCTAAAGAAATTTCATGTCCCATCTAGACACTCACCCCAATGCTTCTTACCGCACTTGGAACAAGTTGGTTTATCACTTGGTAAATTTCCACTTCTATCTTTTTGGGAATTAGGGTTAGACCCCCTATCCTTGGTGGTCTTAAGAAAGTTGGAATGAACTTGGTTGGAGACCCTCTTATTGAACCTAGGATTGTCTTGAATCTCAAGCCTACCCTTGGAAGTATCCCCTTCATAAGTCTTTTCCCTCTTAAACTCTCTATTCTTCCTCTTAAGTAGAGTCTCCTCAACTTGTTGAGAATGCACCATCAACCTAGAGATATCCATATTGTCATGGAGCATCGCCGAACGACAATCTTCAACAAAATCATCAGACATAGACACTCCCGTAACAAAGCGACTAATTTCATCCCTTGGGTAGACACCAAGGAAAGAGCATACTTGGACAATTTGGTGAATTTCAAGGAGTACTCTTGGACACTCATACCTCCTTGACAAAGGTTGATGAATTCCTCCACTTTTGCCTCTCTTTTATCCCTAGGAAAGAAGTGATCAAGAAAATCCCTTCTAAACACCTCCCAAGTGATAGGACCCGCCCTCAAGCCCTATTGTCTCTCCATTGGGTATACCATGTTTGAGTACATCCTTGAGTTGATAGGAAGCTAGCTCGGCTTTTCCATTCGATGTCAACCCCATAGTATAGAGAATCTTATACACCTAACCAATGAAGTCTTGGGGATCTTCATTAACTTTCGACCTGAAGAACATAGGAGAGTTCATCCTTGTGAAGTCCCTCAAGAGGGAAGCCATGGTACTGGCATTTTGTTGAATACAAGGTCCAACCTCCCTATTTGCTTGAGACATCATGGCTTGTGCTTTAGAGGTTACAGCTTGTGCTTTAGTAGTCATAGCTTGAACCAAAGTCAAAAATGCTGACCTTCTCTCTCCATCCGCCATAGGTGGAGGAATAACCAGAGCTTGTTCTTATGGAGGCACTTGGTTATCTTATGGAGGGACTTAGTTGCCTTGGGGAGGAACTCCCGCATTAGCGAAATCTTCCTCCACTCTTCTCACGGATGCACGTCTTGTATTCATATCCTATATACACAAGAAAAGGATTAGAACAAAAAGGATACATAGAGTTTTAACTCTCAAGGCACGACTTTTAAGATTACCAATAAGTGAGAATTCCTAAGTTTCACATAGCCTCTCATTCATAAGTCTGGCGCGCTTTACACCCATGAACAAGACTCTACGTAAAGGTGGTTCAATGAGACATCAATCCAAATATTTCTTTAACCTCATGCTCTAATACTATGTTTTTCAAGATTGTAGAGTACCCCCTTAGAAGTAACCGGCGTCGTCTTCCTTGTAGAATACTAAGATTAGACTCTTAGCATTCGTCATTCCATTTCATAGGCTAAAAACTTTTTGTTATATCTATATACTGAGGTTAACATAGAACTCTCGCATACTAGATGTGGAGTTTACTTAGACTCCTCGCATATAAAGCATACATAGGCTTCTCATTAAGAAAACATAAGATACATGAAAATTAGTCTAATACTTAGTCTCATATTTAAACCATCTAAAATGACTAGACCATTCGGGTATATCCCATACTTCATTACAAAAAAAGCCACATAGGTTTATACAATCATAGTCTTCCAAAAAAGAGAAGGAAACTAAATGTCTTTAGTCGATAACAACATCAAGTAGCTAGATAGTGGCATCATTCTCGGATGATGAAGACCTATGTAACGACCTGTTTAGTCATTTTGAGCAGCAGATTTTATTTCTGGAAAAACTGTGTGAGTCGACGGAACCCACGACGGACCGTCTTGGGCACGACGGGCCGTCGAGGGGGTCTCGTTCCAAAAGACTTAGACTTCTGAAATTTGGGTACTGAAATCGACTCTCTGAACTTGG
>NC_028639.1:44244360-44322279 GCF_001406875.1 Solanum pennellii | reverse complement strand
TTTCTATTTTGAGTTGGCCGATGATACCTACTCAGTACTTGTGGTTGTACTGACCCCCTACTTTTATGTTTTCTTCTTGTATATTGTGGAATGCAGCAAACGTGCCGTCATTATCGACTCAACAGTAATTCTAGCCAGTCTACGTCACACCGGATCTTCAGGGTGAGCTAATGCCTCTAGCTTGGACTGGATCTCCTTCCTCATGTCTTGATGCCTTGAAGTTTCGGCATAGACTAGCTTTTATTTGTTTTAGCTTCTTAGAATACTCTTAGTTTAGTAATTTGATCATAGATGTTCTTGTGGTGATGACTTCCAGATTTTGGGGAAATAATAGATGTTGAATTTTAGAAGTTATTGAATTGTCTTTTATTAATGAGTTTAAGTCTTCCGCATTGCTTTATGTTGATATTAAATTGAAATGTTAAGGTTTAGATTGGTCGGTTCGCCCACATAGGAGGGTAAATGCGGGTGCCAGTCGCGGCTCGGTTTTGGGTCGTGACAACCTACCAAACACTTAGGGAATATCCAAGTAATCATGCAAATGACCTACGAACTTCAACGGCCAGAACCTACATATTCGTAGAAAACATAGAGATATAGCTTAGTACCCCACTTGTACGAAGTATGGAAACATATGCACATAAAACATTGAAATCATGCTTAAAGGGACATTTGTTCAAAAACATATTAATTTACTTTAAAAAGCCTTTATGCACATCCAAAATCACATATAAACCCATCGGAACATATTCATTAAGACAAGACCATATACAATACAAGACCAACATAATCAAGTAAAGTCATGTCAACATGTGTAGTAGCATATTAGGGCACATAACCAAAACAAAGCATGTATAAGAGTTCATAATATTACAACATATGCAAGACCCTTAGTCGTAACCCATTACATAGATTACATGTGCAATGATAGTTTGAAGTCACGTTACCCCACATTACCAAGTAAACCCAACAAGGAATTACAACCAATGTCCAACTTCACATAACATGGCATCATAAGTAATCATAATGATATTAAACATTATAGACCAATAACAAGTACATAAGTGAAACCAACATCAAATAAGTCATCAACATGTAAAGCCAGCAGATACATATCATTTACTTTACAAGAACACAAGAACAACTTTCTAGGACTTCCCTCAAGGCCAACTAATGCAATATATAGGTATAGTCCAATACCCCTACCTAGACTAAGTAAACCCCTTAAGTCACACTAGTTAGTGGTAACTTCATCAGTTCATTTTACTTTTGGGTACAATTGCCTTAACCGACATAGACCACATAAGCAGAATGTGGAATCCGGTGTCATGAAACCCTAAATCGAAATAAGGCGGACTACTTGCCGAGGTAGTACCAAAATATGAACATAACGTTCTAGGTGGATCCACTAGCTAGTAATCCTATTGGGGCAACATAGTTCAAGAACTAGGAGACATACTTTGAGACCCTCTTTATTCACAATTGCACTGTAATCTCAATATCATGAGAATCATTGTGAACCTACCTTCCAACATTGGGAAGGAACACCTCTCATAACTAGTTCACTCGGTGCAAAGTTAATTCCCTTTTAGAAATGTCTTTAAGCCTTTATTAATCATCATACCTTAGTATAACTCATAGGTGACTAATCCCTTGTATATTCATAGTCATTAGCTCAATTGGAATTTCACGAGAACTTCCTTTCAACACAACCCTCACATGTGGATTAACACATTATTATCATCATGTCATAGTAAGGCACATATGTGATTTAAATCAACCTTATATCATTACACCTTAATCATAATCTCACAATCCATATACTCTATACATTTCAATTACATTCATCATACCATTACCTATCTAATCTAATCACAAACAAAACTTCAATTGAGCATCATCATGAAGTACAATACATCACAATTGAAGTAAGAGTTCAAGATCATAGTTCTTATCAATTTACCTTCACAAGCCTTCCTCCATGGTCTTACCATTAACCAACCACATTCAACCATCAATAGACTTAATAACATCACATAATAGTAATTAACACAAAAACAAAGTCAGTTGCATCATCACTATTCAATTAAATATCAATTCATAACCTAACGTTAGGGAAATAGGATCAATTCATGATCTCTTCTTCAAAACTAGGTCTAACATGAAGAAAAACCCCAATTCACTAATGATGAATCACATTATATCCTTAATAATAAAAATAAACCAAGAACAACATAATTTGAAATATCTATTTTGTATTAGGAATGAAACTCATGTTTTTATGACATTTTGGAAATCAATTTGGAAAAAACCTTTGGGAAAGGAATCCCAAAGGTGAAGAGTTCTCATACCTTATTAATCCTTGAATTTTGACAGAGAGAAAGTGATGTTCTTGCATCCCTAAGCCCTTGTGACCTTGGTATTCTATGGAGTCTTCTTTGGGAGAGAGAAAGTACGGAGAAGGTGGATGATTTAGGTTTTTAAGAATTCGGAGGTGTTAGGTCAGTTTAATGAGAGGCCTTTTATACTCACTCAACTAACTAAACTAATCATCCCTTAACCCCTAATTAAACACCTAAGTAACTAACTAAACAAAGGACTTATTTAAAATTTCGACAGTGAAATCACAGGCCTGACCTACGAGACCCCGACCTATGATCCGTAGGTCAGTCGACGATATTCACACCCACCGTCCTGCATAACTGTCGTTTGTGTCAGAGATTGGTAATTTGGACCATTTTTGGAAAATGGCTAAGACTGAGGCTATGGAGCAATCGACGCCCTGTCATCTAATGATGCCTCGTCGATTGGCTTCGTAGATAGCCACTGCCAACACAACCTTTTGGGGTCAAATTGAAGGGTCCTCTCCAAGGGCTTTTAGGGTGGTCCTTGGGGGTTTATACCCGGACGTTTCGACATCAAACATACTCTAATACATATGTAACACCTCTATACCAAATTTAATTAATTTTCAACTTTTAAAACCCCATGAAACATACCAAGGTACACTAACCTCTTTTTTACAATTCACTGGACGTCATGAATGTTCCTTGAATTTTTGACTTCAAAACTCCCTAAATGATTTATATACATTATTTTATGCCGTAAAATAGTGTTACCAACCTTAGACCAACATGTGAGGTTCTAGTTTAGGTCATACGATTTCGGAGTGTTACACTGTTTAACCCTAAACTCAACTTTTTATACACTTGTGTCACCTCCACTGATTTACACTCAAAATGACACATCAAAACAAGAAAAACATATTAGAACACACTAGCAGACAAAAAACTAATTTATGAACGTGTTTGTCGTCCTTTGATGTTTGAATTCCAAACTCTTTAAAACTAACTTCAAAGGATGAATTTCGTTATTTTAACAAGTTATTAATTGAAGATCATGTGAAGCTCTAATTTTTCCTAGATCATTTTGAGTTTGTATAACAAAGTGGAGAAGCACCTCCACCTGATTCTTCCTGCTTCGTTAGGCCTCCCACACTCCAAGATATCATCAAAGCATGGTGTTTCCCTAATGGGAATCCTTTAAGGTGCATATGTTACAATTCAAGGCATGGAACCTCCTTATCATCATTTACTTAATCCCAAGAGCCTCTGTCCTAATGAATTATCCATCAATACATTGAAGTTCATGAATGGATACCTTGAGGCAATCTGCATTGCATCATCACACCTTCTTGAAAGGTATTCTTCCTCGAATCCATACCTTGCAAAACTATAGGGGAATGAAACAAGACAAAGATCCTAATGGAATGTGGGTTAGCATTATAAATAACATATTCACCACCATGGCAAGGATGCACAAATTTGACATATAGCCAAGCATCACAAATATCGACCAAGGGTTTGTAACCCATCAAAGTAATATACTTGGAGAGAAATAAACATTTACAAAGGGGTAGAGGGAAGGAACCAATACGCTTAAACATTTTCATATGTAAGCCGTCATTGGTTCACAATTAAAATAAACACAAGGCCTCTCTTATGTCAACCAGCAAGTGATACTTGTCATCTTGACCAACCATCACTTAACAAGTGCCACAATTCCAATTATTACTGAGGTCAAATGGAAAGGAAACCCATGGACTAGGATCAAGTACTTACCTTTTTCCCGATTGACACCCTCATCCTGTAACAACATACTCCACTCAACAACTTGAACATTATATTAAGTAAACAAGTTATCTCTCAAATCAACTTCCTCTAGGGTTTTTACTTGGGTATGACTATGAATAGGCTCAAAAGCACTGGTCATACCATTAATAAATGAAACACAACAAGTAGAAGAGGTAATGGGAAAACCAACAACACCTTCCTCCTCATCACCTTCCTTCCTCACAAGATTACTCTATTCTTTCAAGAAGGGATTTCCATCTTTGGGAGGAAAATCTTCACACCATAGTGGGTTGCTATAGATAGTATAGTTATCAAGAACTATACTACTCTCAAGATTCACACCACTAGGTACATTACTAAGAGGGATTTAATCATCTTCAAATAAGATATTGTACTTAAAGAGGAAATGATCAACAAGTAGGGAAGTATTTAGACATTCATGTTCACCCTAAAAGAGACATATTAAGCATTTTCGAGCACATGGTCTCTATTACAAAAATAAGCAATCGAATCTTCCATAAAAGATATGCTCATGGAGTCACTCCTAGTTATTTGATCAACATTATAATAAGTACCACTAACTTCAAGTTCCTTAATCACATTACAAGGACCCTCAACCAGTGAATTGTGCTTACAAGTAAGCTGATCAACACAATTATCACAACATAATGAACTATCATTAAAAGCAGAGATGTCTAGACTAGGTGGACATAATTCGATCTTACTATATAAATTAACTCGGTCATCAATCGTATTAACTAGTCTATCCACACTCTCAGCAAGCACATTCTGCACATCATAAAGAAAAAATAGGCTCACATAAAGACAAGATAACATTTACACTTTGTTCATTTGCAATGGTATAAGTGTTAAGTTTAGCTATTGTACCTTGACGCCGGCAAAAAACATCTTATTTACCTTATATGTTTGGACAACCCATAAGTACATCCATCACACCTTCGACTTGTCACGACACGCACCTACACCCTAGAAGTTAGGGTATTCTTCGATCGCAACACGGCATACTTGACCTCCCAGAGGTCTTGTACAAGACCTTTGACATCATTCATCACATGCATGTATGAAAAGTAGTGCGGAATTAAAACTATTCACACGAATATATTAAAATATCTTTTCATATTTAAATCATAGAAAACACTAAGTCTCAACATATGTCATTCTTAGACTCAATAATACTTGGGACACAGCCCATACTACACGAATATAGAAATACTTAGTCTATTACAATACTTTGAAATAAAAGACATCTATAGACGATTAAGCCCTCGAGTCAATAGAGAACATACTTCAAACTTTGCTTGAACGATAACTAGAATCCAATCTTTCCTTCATGATACTTTTCACCTTCCACCTACACCTATAGATATAACAAAATGTATGGAATTAGTACAAACACTTGTACTAAGTATGGCTTAATGCATAAAATCATGAAAAACAAACATTTATTAGAGACATGCTCTTTTTGATTAAAACATCATATCATAAGCATGAGAACAACATTTAACACCTTAGAAACACATAATATATCACATAAGCATTTTATCACTTTTTATGGAACGTTACAGTAAACCTAGCCAAGTTACAGTGAATCAATTCAAACATTACAGTGAAACCCATTTAATATGCAATATTCTTACTAAAAGCTATCCTGAGACTCACTTAAGTAAGACAAAGAGAGATCGCCCATACAAACTCTCTAGGCACACCTAAATGATCCTTAAGACAACCTATAATGAGACAATTATACATACAATACACCAAACACATATACATGAGATCCTCCTACTAAAGGTGATTCTAAGATTCACTTGAGTGAGTTGTAAAGTGATTGCCCCTACAATCCCTTCACACACAACTAAGAGATCTTTTAGACTACCTAATATCGAATCATTCTCACCTTATACAATAATACATATATTATGGCATTCTCCTCCCAAATGTTATCAAAAGACTAACTTAAGTAATTCAAGAACAGAATGTCCTTACATGACCTCTCCTAGATTACCTAAATAACCCTTAAGACTACCTATGTTTGGATCATGTGTAATATATCAACCAACTTTCCTATATAGAGTCTTTCTTAAGACTTACCGAGGTAAGATATGAAGTGACCCTTCCTATGCCCCCTTCACACCTTAAGTAGACAACCCTTAAACTACTCTAGGCTAGTGTTTATTCATTTATTATTCTTTTTAATTAATTCATTATCTTTATTAGTTCATTTAAGGTACATTAATCACATATAAGGACATTCAAGTAATGGTCTTGCAGAATACCAAGGGACTAACTCACTAACATCTTCAAATCCTAATCGTGCAATGTCTAGATAGTGTCCCATACCACCACCTAAATTCATAGAACTTCTCCAATACAATAGGTATGCCATATGATGAGAATAGGCAATAAATAATATAGACCACGGTAGCTAAACATGGAATTCGGAGTTGTTACCTACTCCGATAGAGGGTGTTCTACTTGTAAATGGTAGAACTTAGACACATCCCATGTAAGCACATGGTTAAGGAGTATGAAGGATTTCTTTTTTCTCCATTATCATGATTCAAATCGAGAAAATCCCCTAGCCATACTCACTCGGTGCTAGCCTTTGTTCTCATAGATTATTTCAATAAAAGAGTACATGAAGAGGTTCCATATCTAGTTCATAACTCAATCATATTCACCTTATTAAAGTGGTCCCCTAGGGTTGCCTTACAATGGTCAGTAGGATAGATTAATGGGTTTTATAAGGATAATTTCATGTCGTTCCAGCAAATCAATCCCTGAGTCCACCATTCACACAATAAGGATATCATTACGGCTTTCGACTTAAAGGATATCATAAGCTTACATATACGTTGAAGGCTCCATATAAAGTACCCTCTTAGTATCATTCAAGGTCACATGTTATTCATTCATAAAAGACTAAAAATATCTTGAATACTAATTCAAGAAGTCACATTATCATTATACATGTATCAAGTAAGGGACACAAGTCTACCAGATCAAGACACAACATACTTAACATATAACATATCATTCTAGAAGCACATGAGATCAACTAAGCATACTTACTAGTCACGATATATGCTTCTATCGTATCACCAATATAACTATCATAAGAATCAAATAGTCAATTAAGAAGAATTATGCATCAACCATAAGACTACACACATAATAACATAGTCATAGTCTAACATGATCACCTAACAACATCAATGGAAGAACACATACTTTCACCTTAATCACACGTAGAGATATGATCATACTTCACATAATCAACTACACAAGTCATCATAATATCCCGAGTAATTTCCGACAAGGCCATGATCATCATAATACATAAAGTAACACCGACGACGCCACATTCATTACAAGTAAAGCACAAAGCACAGCCACCATATGTGGACCATACAAATCACAACATAATTCAAGACCTAATTAACATAAAATAAAGAGAATTAGGGCAGCGTACCACCAATTCATTCTTACCAGTTTAATCCAAAGCTAAATCATTGAATACAATACAAAAAAGGCCCTTAACCATGGCCATTACATCAATTCAATTAAAAAAACACAATACTCAATGAATCTAAATAAATTCAATATAGATTTATAAATACAATACAAACTATACATTAATCTAATACAATTCTTACATCATTCAATAAGCCAAGTAAAACTACACTTGAATTCATAGGCATTGACACATGATCATAAATCATCTTGAATTAATCTAATACAATTCTTAGGTTTGCATGGGTTCATGAAGATTTTAAGTTAAAATCATCTAATTAAATAAAATCCAATCAATATTCAATGATTCAAAACCTTTAATGCAAGAACCCTTGGATAGATTTCAATTTACAAAATTCATATTTTGAGAAGTCTTTGAAAAACACTTTGAAGATTGGCTCCTTGATGAAATAAGATTAAAGGATGAAGAACCTTACCTTAATTGATGTTAATTTGTGAAATTGATAGAATTTTGTGGAGAAATCAACCTTCCAGATTCAACTTCCCTTCACGCTTCAATGGAGTTCTAGAGAGCCCTTTAGAGGTTTTGGGTTTTAATTTTTGAAGGACGAATTCATCTAGGTGTTTAGGACTTATAAACCCACTTAAAATACCTATAAAACCCTTAGGAAACCTCCCAAACTCTTATTTAGACGTAGGGTGAATTAAACAATTCACCCTTGCAACTTACAGTGAAGTTGCGCAGGTTGTAGACCCAACCTATGCCTCGTAGCCCAACCAACGGACCGTCCTGTTGGTACGTAGTTTGGGTCAGAGTCTGGTCCTTGGATGGAAATCCTCCCCATGCCTAAGTCTTTACCAACTCCCGTCATCTACGGGGCGTCGACCAACCTACTGGGCATCGATTGCATCCGTAGGTGGGACTGCCTTAGGTAGTTTTGGCCACCAAAATGGGTCCTTCCTCAAGGACCCTTGGTTGGTCCTTGGGGATTGCCTTTCCGGATTTTCCAACTCGAATATGACTGTATACAATTTTATGATTTCCCATATCAATTTCATACAAAACGAACACATAAAACTCGATGAAACATGCTAAGATACACATGGTCATTTCAAGGCAAACTTTTCAAACGTCATAGACGTTCTTCGACATTTGACCTCCAAAAACCGCAAAAAAATCAATACACTTCCTATAAACACTATAATTACTCATATAAGGACCTCATAAGTTCATAACACACACATAAATAGATCAAAACACATAAGGCACATAGTCGTTGAACGTCTTGGTCGTCCCTTGACGTTTCACTTCCAAAACACCTAAATCTTTAGACACTGCCTCATTAACACATTATACACCATTTTAGGACCTTATACCCTCATGAAAAAAATGTTAGGCTCTAGTTTCACCTAATTCATTTTAGAGGCATTATAATTTCCTCCACTTGGACAACATTCATCCTCGAATGACACTTGTCACTGTCCGAACACTTCCAAGAGTAGAGACTCAGTTAACAGCTCATAAACATACCACATAACACATGCACAATACATACTTTAGTATAAAAACATCAGTTTCACATAATCAAGAAACGCAGAACACAATAAGAAGATAGAAACAAATCTACAACTCATCATGCCAATAAGACTCACCTTATTCATATAAAATAGAAAAAACTCCTTTTATATTCATTATTATGCTCATATACATCAGTTCTATACATATTAAAGAAAAATTCAACCAAATAATGATTTACTGAAAATTTCAAAATATTACAGTGAACTCGCAGCTTTACAGTGACTATGCCACCATTTTCAAAAATGCAAGTTTTAGGCAATTGATGATGGAAACATGTTAATTTTCAAGGTAAAACCATATAAACACATTATACAGCATAAACATAACTTCATGAAATGCACAATGCAAGGAATCAATGAAATTCAATTCCAACAAGAATCCTAAACGTAGTGCAGCATATAACATGTTGCTATGACTTTCTACTCACAGGCTTGAGTTGAATAGAAGAGATGAGAAAATCAACCAAAACTCTAATACTCACCATACTTCCCCACTTAAAAGGAATTCATAACACTAGAGAAAGAATTACAAAAGCCTACCATCATCATCATCATCACCCTCATCCGGCTTTGATCCTCTAGCCCAGAGTGCATAGAAACAATTCATTTTAGAGAAACATTACCCGGAACACTTGGAGTAACTTGTGTACCCTCTTTTCCTATAGAATAAATAGTAGGACAATCCCTCAATTTGTGCCCATCTTTACCACAACCAAAGAAACTCCCGCTACCAATTAGACACTCCCCATAAAGCTTCTTCCCACAAGTAGCACAAGTAGGCTTACCATTTTGAGAACAACTTCCTCTTTCAAGTTTGACCTTAGGAGCACTAGGTTCATCTTGAGTTTGAGCCCTCTTCTTGAACCTAGGTTGGTTTTGCTCACTTGGTCCACTTATCTTCATGTTTCTAGTGATCCTCTTAAGTTTGGACTCCTCTATGTATTAAGCATACACCATAAGCCTAGATAGAGTCATATCATCATGGAGCATGGTCGTACGACATTCTTCTTTCACAAGGTCAGCAACACCGGTCACAAACCTACTAGTCTCATCCCTAGGGTCAAACACCAAAGATGGGGCATATCTAGACAACATAGTGAACTTCAAGGAATACTCCTCAACACTCATGTTGCCTTGCTTGAGATTAACAAACTCCTCAACCTTAACATCCCTCCTCTCATGGGGAAAGTACTTTCCTAAGAAAGCCACTTTGATATCTTACCATTCTATAGGACCCGACTCAACCGGCCTATTATCTTTCCATTGAGTATACACTTGAGCAACTTCCCTCAATTGATACGAAGACAACTCCGCCTTCTCCCTAGAAGTCACCGCTATGGCACTCAAAACTTTGTACACACCATCTAGAAACTCTTGGGGATTCTCTCCCACCTTAGACCCAAGAAAGATAGGAGGATTAATCCTCACAAAATATCTCAATCTAGATGTCATAGTTCTCTCCACAACATTCACTCTAGGCACAATACCCCTATTCACATGGGTAGTAAAAGCTCGGGCTAAAGTAAGTAAAGCCTCTCTAATCTCCCCATTAGTCATTTTTGGGGGAACCACCGGAACCTCATTACATTGACCACCAATATGGACTTGAACACCTTGAGTACCTTGAGAACCTTGAGGAACTTGCTCAACCATCCTTCCTTCTTCCAACCTTCTAGCAGCCATCCTTCTAGTGTTCTTCTCCTATAAACACAAAATAAGAGATTAGGAATAGACACTTACAACCTCAACTCTATAGGGACGACACAATATTGCTGAAGAAAGTGATACTGTATCGTCCTATAGTCTCTCACCATAGATATGTCGCGACTCACACCGATGGTCAAGACTTTACTAGACTTGTCTTTATGAGACTTTTTGATTCCAAAGACCACTTTCATAACCTATGCTCTGATACCACGTTTATCACGACTCGCACCTACACCCCAGCAGTGACGGCATTCTTCGATCGTAACACGGCGTACTTGACCTCTCGGACGTCTTGTACAAGCCATTTGACATCATTCATCGCATACATCTATGAAAACTAGTGCAAAATTCAAACTTTTCACATGAATATCATAAAAACATCTTTTCATATTAAAATCATAGAAAATACTAAGTTTCAACATATGTCATTCTTAGACTCAATAATACATGGGACACAGACCATACAACATGAATATAGAAATACTTAGTCTATTACAATACTTTGAATTAAAATACATCTATAGACGATTATTCTCTCGAGTCAAGTGAGGACATACTCCAAACTTTGCTTGAACGATACCTATCCAAGTTTTCCTTCATGATCCTTCTCACCTTCCACCTACACAATTAGATATAACAAAGTATATGGAATTAGTACAAACAATTGTACTAAGTATGACTTAATGCATAAAATCATGAAAATGGACATTCAATAGAAACATGGTCTTTTTTATTTAAACATCGTATCATAATCATACGAACAACATTTTACACCTTAGAAACACATAAGAGATCACATAAGCATTTTATCATTTTTTAAGGAACATTACAGTAAACATAGCCAAGTTAGAGTGAATCGATTAAAACATTACTGTGAAACCCATTTAACATGCAATTTTCTCACTAAAAGCTATCCTAAGACTCACTTAAGAAAGAAAAAGAGAGAACGCCCATAAAACCTCTCTAGGAACACCTAAATGATCCTTAAGACCACCAATAATGAGACAATTAAACTTACAATACACCAAACACATATACATGAGATCCTCCTACCAAAGGTGATTCTAAGATTCACTTGAGTGAGTTGTAAAGCGATCGCCCATACAATCCCTTCAGACACACCAAAGAGATACTTTATAGTACCTTACATAGAATCATTCTCACCTTATACAATAATATATATAATATGACATTCTCCATACAAAGGTTACCAAAAGACTTACTTAAGTAAATAAAGAAGAGAATGTCCTTACTTGACCCCTCCAAGATTACCTAAATAAACCTTAAGACTACCTTAGTTTGGATCATGCATAATGTATCAACAAACTTTCCTATCTAGAGTCTTTCTTAAGACTTACCTAGGTAAGATATGAAGTAACCATTCCTATGCCCCCTTCACATCATAACTAGACAACCCTTAAACGACTCTAGGCTAGTACTTATTCATTTAGTATACTTTCTAACTTAAGTCATTGTCTTTATTAGGTCATTTAAGAGACATTCATCACATATAGGAACATTCAAGTGATGGTCTTGGAGAAGACCTAGGGCTCACTCACTAACATATTCAAAGCCGAATTGTGAAATGACTAGATAGTGTCTCATACCACCACCTAAACTTCATAGAACATCTCCAATACTAGATGATATTCCATATGATGAGAATAGGCAATAACCGACATAGACCATGGTAGCTAAACATGGAATCCAGAGTTTTAACCTACTTCGGTGGAGGGTGTTCTACTTGCCAATCGTAGAACTTCGACACATCCCATGTAAGCACATGGTTAAGGAAGAAGAAGGGTTTCTTTGTTCTCCATTCTCATGATTCAAATAGAGAAACTCCCCTAGCCATACTCACTCGGTGTTAGCCTTTGTTCTCATAGAATATTTCAATAAAGGAGTACATGAAGAGGTTCCATATCAAGTTCATAACCCAATCACACTCAGCTTATCAAAGTGGTCCCCTAGGGTTGCCTTACAATAGTCAATAAGATAGCTTAATGATTTTCCTAAGGATGATTTCACAATGTTCCAGCAAATCAATCCCTAAGTACACCATTCACACAAGAAGGATACCATTATGGCATTCGATTTCAAGGATATCATAACCTTACAACTAGGTTGAATGTTCCACATAAAGGACCCTCTTAGCATCATTCAAGGTCACATGTCATTCATTTATAAAAGATTAAAAGCTCTAGCATCCTAAGTCAATAAGTCACATTCTCATTATGCATGTATCAATTAAGGGACACAAGTATACCAACACAAGACACAACATACTTCACATATAATATATCATTTTAGAAGCACATGAGATCAACTAAGCATAATTACTAGTCACCCTAATACTTCTATAGTATCACCAATAAAACCATCAACCCTAAGACTACACACATAACAACATAGTCATAGTCTAACATGATCACATAACAACATCAATGGAAGAATACATACTTTCACCTTTAATCACATGTAGATAGATATGATCATACTTCATATAATCAACTACACAAATCATCATAATATCTCAAGTAATTGCTCACAAGGCCATGATCATCATAATACATAAACCAACACCGACGAGGCCACATTAGTTACAAGTAAAGCACATAGCGCTGCCACCATAAGTGGACCATACCAATCACAACATAATTGAAGACCTAATTAGAATAAAATAAAGAGAATTATGTCATCTTACCACCAATTCGTTCTCACCATTTGAATCCCTAGCTAAATAATCCAATACAATACCAAAAAGGTCATTACCCATGGTCATGAACATCAATTCAATAAAAAAATCACTATACTCAATGAATCTAATTTAATTTCAATATAGATTTATCAATCTAAGTAATCCTATACATCAATCTAATACAATTCTTACATCATTCAATAACCCAAGTAAAACGAGACTTGAATTCATAAGCATTTAGACATAATCATAACACCCATAATATAGCCAATTTAAAGAACTTAGGTTTTGTATGGGATCATGAATATTATAAGTTAAAATCATCTAATTAACCAAAATTCAATCAATATTCAATGATTCAAAACCTTTAATGCAAGAACCCATGGATAGATTTCAATTTAGAAAACTCTTCTTTTGAGAAGTCTTTGAAAAACACCTTGAAGATTGGCTCCTTGATTAAAGAAGTTTCAACGATGAACAAACATACCTTAATTGATGTTAATACACGAAATTGATATAATTTTGTCGAGAAATCGACATTCAACCTTCAATCTCCCTTCAAGCTTCAATGGAATTCTAAAGAGCTTTTTAGAGGTTTGGTTTTTGAATTTTGAAGATGGAATATCTAAGTTTTAGGAATTATAAACCCACTTAAAATACCTATTATAAACTTAGGAAACCTCCCAAACTCTTATTTGGACGTTGGGTAAATTTACCAATTCATCCTTGCAACTTACAGTGAAGTTGCGCAGGTTGTAGACCCCAACCTACGCCTCGTAGCCCAACCAACGAACCGTCCCGTTGGTCCGTGGTTTGGGTCAGAGGCTTGTAATTGGATGGAGATCCTCCCTATTGCTAAGTGTTAAGCAACTCCCCTCACCTATGGGGCGTCGACCAGCCTATGGGCATCGATTGCCTCCATAGGTGGGACTACCTTAGGTAGTTTTGGCCACCAAAATAGGTCCTTCCTCAAGGACCCTTTCTTGGTCCTTGGGGATGCTTTCTTGGACGCTTCCAAATTTAATATGATCTTATATGACTTTATGACCTCCCACATCAATTTCATCAATAACTAACACATAAAACCCGAGAAACATGCTAAGACACACAAGGTCACTCATGGAAAACCTTTCGAACATCATAGACGTTCTTGGACGTTTGACCTCCAAACCTCTTGAAACTCAAATCACTTCCCATAAAAATTATAATTAATAATATAAGGACCTCATAAGCTCATAACACATACATAAACACATCAAAACACATAAGGCACATAGGTGACTTAGTTGTCAAGCGTCTTGGTCGTCCCTTTCACTTCCAAATAACCTAAATCTTTAGACACTGACTCATTACCACATTATAAAAACAATTTAGGACCTTATACCCTAATTACCAACATGTTAGGATCTAGTTTTACCTAAGTTGTTTTAGAGGTATTGCACGATTATAGGCTCTTGGGCTGGAACTTGTGTTCCTCCATTCATCATGCTTGTACGTACATAAGAATCCTTATCATGTCAAGGATGAACAACACTGTTAGATTGAGATTGTGTTAACCCTCTCACTTGACTCCTTTAAACCTCTCATTTTCCACTCTAAGGTTACCGACATTCTTTCCCATACTCCTCTCAATCTTTTATCTCTCATTTTTAACCTTAGGAAAAGGAAATAAAGGTGTTCCCCGATGATCCACAACACACGTGTACCCATTCTACTCGTTTGGGACCATATGTTCTTTAAAACAATTGTTTAAGTTACAAGAGTCCATGGGAATTATATCAGTGCAAACCTGCTCGTAGTATTTTCCACTTGTGAAAAAGATTTTTAACCCTTCGATAACCTTACATCCCTCCATGGTATATGGATAAGTCATATGTAGTCGAGGTAGCCCCAAGTTTGTTACCACCTCTGGAGTGATATAGTTTAGATTGTACCCCTCAAGGATAAGGACAAGTCCCAAATCCCCACAAATGCGAACATCTGTCCTAAGAACGGGTCTTCTAGGATCGACATTGAAAAGATTTGTGTACCCCTTTGCACATAACTAAACCTCACAAGCCTTTTCAACTCTTCTCATGCCAATGAGTGGGTATTTCGTTGGAGTGTTCCCTCTTAAGTCCACCAACCCAATGCAAGACCTTTCAAATGAAAAAAAGGCATACGAGGGTCACTCTTGACCTATAAAATCATGGGTTCGCAAAGTCTACTCACATTGCCACTCCCAATCGAAATATGTCTCGCCATTACGCCTTCCTTGAAAGATAGGAAAATCAATCGTTTTGGTACAGAGACCCTTTATACATCCCTCTATTACGACCGAGAAGTACCTCCTAGAAGTAACACGGCGTACTCGACCTCTTAGAGGTATTAGACAAGCCTCTTAGCATTCATTCATTAAATAAGTATGAAAAGTAGTGCGAAATTTAAAAATTTTCACAATAAAATCAATGAGGAAACTCTTTTATAAAACATAATAAGAACTAAGTCTTATGAAAAAACAACCTTAGACACATCTCATTATCATAGGGTCACGACCCTTACATTGAAAAGAAACTTGTGCGTAATACAAAGTCTCTAATGAAAGAAAAATAGAAACATAGTCCATGTCCTCGAACATATGAGGACATATCAATCTTGAGAGAAATCTACTTCCCCAACTTCAACTCTCGATATCCTCACTTGCCACCACCTACATTTGTAGACATAGAGAAGAATATGGAATTAGTACAATTAAGCACCAAGTATGGTGAACAAGCAAGAAAACCATGCAAAAAGGGACACTTTGGTTGAATTCTTTTCATGCTATTTTTATAAAGACTTAACAAAGCAAGAGAAAAAGGTATCATACAAGTCCATCATCAACCACAAAGTATAATACTTATATATTCTTCAAGATAAGACGATAATCACACTACAACGTTTTATGTCTACAACAACCCTAGAAAAGTGTGGCCCAAACTATGAAAAAGTCTATCCTTGATAAAAGTTTACACTTTTTTACTTTAAGACACACTTTTCAAGGGGTGGCCGAAATCAGCGTAACCTTTAAAGTTTAGGAAACACTTGTCAAGTGTTGCTTTATCAGCTACGCCTAAAGCATATCCAAAACGCGAAAACGTCACGCTTTGCCGCTACGCTTAAAAGTGTTGCCTTATCAGCTACACTATCAAGCGTAGCCTTAAAGGAAAAAGTCAAAGGTATGCAGCTATTCTTAAAAGTGTTTCCCTATCAGCTACACTTTCAAGCATAGCCTAAAAGGCAAAAAGGCCACTCTTTGTAGCTATGTTTAAAAGTGTTGCCTTATCAGCTACACGTTCAAGTGTGGTATTTTCTACCATATTCCCCACAATTATCAAGTGTTACCTATTCTATATAATGTATGACAACACTTTGAAGTGTAGTCCTTGCCCATGTGCATACACAATTTATAGTCCTATGGCTACACTATTAAGTGTGCTAATATTATTTTTGCTGTAAAATATTTATATGCGACAATTTCTAATTAAAATACACCAATTATATTTTGCAATAAATAATCTCAAGAGCTAATAAGTAATTCAAATTTATAGATTTTCCATAAACTTCAAACGGTATTATGTGGTGTACATACGCATACTTATAAAGCAATATTCTAAATGTGTACATAATAGTTTAAGAATTACTACAATAGTTCAATATATTCTAGCAATGAATATATTTCACAAAATCAAATATAATGTGTTAAACTTTTACAATATTTCAAAAACCCTTCATCATCCATTTTAAATTTGATCACCTCCATTTCCTACACAAATCAGATTGCGGCTGTTATAGAAGACGCAAGAAGTTCAAGATTGCAACAGGATGGAAGAGGCAAGAAGTTCTAGACTGCAAAAGGATGGAAGAGGCAAGAAGTCCAGATTGCAGTAATTTATAGAACAAAAAATCAGATTGCATATTGAAGCAGTTACAGAAAAAAACAAATTTGCATATTGCATATTCCAAATTATTGCCGGTAAATATTGAAGTCTCATCAGTCATTGATTATTCAAGACCACGTTGAATAGCACTCAAATGATAACTATGAATACATTGAAAAATACGCTATGAATCAAGGTGAAAGAATAAAGCATATGAAGTTGAGTAATAAACAATATAATAACACAGATTCAACGATATTCAAGGAGAAGGCTTAGTATAGAAGATACAACAAAATCACACTCAAACAGAGTAGTAGAGAAACACCAACTTTAGATACAAAACAACAAAGAACTTTAGCTGACACTAAGATCACTCGTGAAATCATCTAAACACATATGTATTGCATTAGTCTACCATTTCAAATCTTAACAGCTAACTCCCAAAACATAATAAAAGCTGGAAACTAAATCTCAGATAGAAAAAACTAGACTCCAACCATACCAAACAAGAAAGATGAACAGCCAAACAAGAGAAGCAAAACCTTAGCTCAATTCAAACCAAAGACACTAACAACAACTAAAAAAGAGAAAATTCAGCCGCATTTAGAGTGTTTCTCCAACATTCAACAATATTCAAAACCATATCGAGAATATGTAATAAGTTCAGAGTTACTTAATACTCATCAGATCGAGGCAAAGAGTAACCAAATTTTAATTGAGATCTTTATATATTCGAGACAATGCACTTATTTCAAGTATCCAGAGAGGAACCTAAACCATTAGGATATAACTTGATAGCATTTCACTATCACATACCTCTGCATCCTGGATTTCTTGAAAGATCTCTTTTTATGCTTCGACGCAAGTTTCATATCATTGGAGGATCCCTTTAAGACTAGAATATATTTACAACGTCATATATGATTGTTGGTGTCAAAGTAGCCAAGTAGAAATAAATTGTTATGAGTTGATCAATTTTTGTAGTTTTAATATAGAGTGTTTCATAACATTCTGAACATATTTTACGATGTTCAATATATATTTTTGCATTAGGCACTAAACCATCAAAAATACCCTTTGCATGGATTCCAAAAGGGACTAGGATCATAAGTCTCTTCCACTGGAGAGAGTTTAGTAGGATCATGAGTCACTTCCATTTGTTTAGTAGGATAGCAACTAGATAATTCAAAATACATTGACACCCAAAACATATGGACAATGTCTTACCAATGAGATGTACATTTCAGTGGTCCCTACTTTCAGCCATGACAATAGCATCAAAATGTAGGACTTGCATTAAATCTTAATCTCCAGTTCGCAATAAATGGTGACATAATATAAAATTAAGAATATAGAGCTAGTGACCAAGAATATAAACTTTTTTAGAACTCAAATGGTGCCAGAAAACCATCCAAGAGTAGAGCTAAAAATCTCATATAGTATTCAAACTATTTTTTTATGTTCAATGTAGTCTAGAGGATAGTAAACGCCTCAACTTTTGACCACCACTTTGCTAATGAAAAAAGAGAAGTAAAGGTAATACAGTATCACTTTCTGAATGGAAAATAATGTTCCCTTTAAAAGACACATCTACTTTAGAATGAAAGTTTACAACATATATGAGTTAAATACCTACACTTAATTCATTTATAAGTTGTCATATCTCAAACTGGATCTCAATAACTGTTTTTAGAATTAAATGAAATTATCAACCACAATGAACATGAAGAACATTTTGGCACTACGTACACATAGAAGTTAAGACTCATAAGACACGTTGGATTAAACCTAGTCTAAGAAAATTGACTAGTAGATCAAATAAATTTACAGCGAAATTCTAATAGAAAAAAATGTACCCAAATCACGAAACAATAAACATATCGATATGTAACTTAAACTACATAAATTGTACAAAAATGACAGATATAAGCATCTAACCCACTTACAGAAAATCAATTCAAGGGCCGCAATGAACTTAGGCTTTTGCAGGGAGAAATCAAAATTTAGAGGTTTCTTAACATAAATTCCACATCAGTCATGCAAAAATTAGAGCTACTTTGAATGATTCAAACATGAAGTTAGAAACCTTGATAATTAACTTCATCAATATTACAATTACCACAAAGAAGAATTTCTGAGAAATTGAGAGGACTAATTTGAAAAAGTACTAAATACCTTTTGAAGAGTCGGATCATGAGTTGACCCAGAAGATTGCAAAGGATTTTGGCCTTTTACAGTTTTTGCACTACCCGCAACAATAGGTGAAGCAATGTTAAATCCAACACCCTGGCATACCTCGAGCATTCAACCCAGGGTTGTTTTGAAGCAATTGACTAAAAAATGTTGCATTTCTTCTCTCATTTCTTCTCTCAATTCATTCATTTCTTCTTTTAGAGAAGTGATTTTATTGGCATGTTTCTATTTTAGCTTGTTATCTTCATCCTCTTTCTTCAAAGAACTTGTTGTCACTAATCTCAAGTATCTTTTGGATGAAGATTCTTTCTAATTCCCATATCTTTCATATCATAACAGGCTTTTGCATGATCCTTTGTTTTGCCAGGAATATCCAAAAGAGTTCCAAGAATGCTATCAACTATGTTCTTCTCTATGTGCATTACATCAAGGTTGTGGCGTAACCAGTTGTGCTTTCAATTTTTTCTTTACTTTCCAAACACATAATCAAAATCTTGTAAGTTATTAAGCACATCAGTTCCCTTTAATAATGGTGGAGAAAGCCTGAATTCAGTTTTTCCATTGAAATATCTTTTGTTAGATCTCCATGGATGATCCATGAGTAGAAAAATATGATGATGCATATAACACATTTTCTGACTATTCTTAAGATAGCGAGAATTAGTGTTATAGTTACAACAAGGAAAGGTGAACTTTCCTTTTGTACTACATCCAGACAACATAGCATATGCTGGAAAGTCATTGATTGTCCACATAAAAGTTGCACGTATTTGAAAAGTGTAACAACCCTCAAAATAAACTAGGGTGATCTAGATCTTCACTTGTGTGTCATGAGTTCATAACTTGTTAAAATGATGAGTTTTCACTTTTAAAGTCTAATTTGAGAAGTTTAGAAGTTGAACGCCAAGGGACGACCACGACGTTTGTGATCTAGTCTAGTATGCTTATGTGTTTATGTGGGGTGTGATGGTTGAGACTCTTGTGGAATGAGGTTAAGTGCGTCGACATCAAGGAATGTTCAATACTCTAGGTTAAAATTATTTTTAGCGAAGGGCATGGAGGCCTGGGTTTGTGCCAAGCCAAGGAAGGAAAGGCCTAAGCAAAAGGCCAGGCTTCCAACCATGGCTCAATACTGCCTCATGGCTCCATGAGCCATTTCACGGTCAGTGGTCTTGACCACGGATCGTGAAGTTGGTCGTGAAGTTGCCTTGGCAGAATGTGAGGCAAGGCATTTGGCCAAGCTACTGCCCCAACTTCCATGACCCACTTCACGGCCCGTGAACATGGTCATGGAAATGCCTTAGCCATGTGAGTGCTGATCAAGTCCAAGGTGGATACTGCCCATAGGACCACGAGCCGTCACCTTGGCCGTGAAGTCCTTCACGAGCCGTCAAGTTGGGAATGGTCCCTGGGCGGGCTGCCCCAATTTTGTAATTCCAAATATTTTCTATTTTAGTTTTTATTTAGTAGGCTTAGTTTTAAAAGGTTTATATCATTAATATATATAGTATTAAGTGGTAAAACCTTCTTTTAACTCATTATTTCAAAAACCCTAAATCAAAACCTCCAAAGTCTTCTCTAGTCAAATCCTCCATTAATGAACCTTCAAGCTCCACGGATGAGGACAAAATTCTCTATGTTTTCAACCTAATTTAATAGATATATAGTAACTAAAGGTATGATGCTTCCATCCTTGACTCTTCTCTCATTCAAGAAGACAATTTAAAGGCTTTTCAAAAGATCTCAAAAACCCTTAAACCCTATTTCTAAATCAAACCATGGGTTCTTGCATGAAAAGGTTTTAATGGATGTTTTATGAATTATTCAATGTTAATTGATGGTTTTATGATCAAATATTCCATGAACGCATGTATTCCTTGAATTCCTAATTTTGGCTCTAAAGTGGTGTGTTAATTATGAGCTAATTAGGTAAAATTCATGTGTAGATTGTTATGAGCTATTGAATTATGTGTTGATTAATGTTAGAATTGTTCGTAAATTATCTTCTAATGTTGAAGTCCATATTGGGTCTTGATTGAATCATTGATATGGACAAATTGGTGGTCTTAGCCTTATGGGCATTGTATATTGCTATTGTAAAGACCTGTTATTATATGAAATTGTTAGAAAGGCTAAGGAATGGTGATTTTGACTATTGGGAGATGGTTAGTTGACCTAATTATTTTGTTTAGCATATAATTGGTATTGAGTTACTTTTGATTTGTATGGTCCACTTATGGTGGCGGTGTTTAATTGTTATAATTGTTATATACATGCCCTTGTTGGCATTAATGTGTGAGTTATGGTATTAGCATGATATGGTATATGTGATGGTATGAAGTGAAGGTGCTCATGTGATGTCTATATGATCTTGTGTTGGTGCTATAATGATATTATTGGATATTCTTCCTCTCTAGTTGTTGATAAATGATGATGAAGGACTAAGAAGAGTCTTTATAGAATGATATTGTATCTTGTTTTTGTAGACTAGACGTGGTACTTGTATTGTGTTGAATAAGTGCTTGAACGAAAATCTAGGATCATTAGACCTAGAGTAGGTGCCCTTCCTTGAATGACTAAATGAGGTATTCAGAGCATGTCTTGAACCGGTAAACCTAAGTATGGTGCCCCTTCTTGATGAATCTAGAACCCTAAATGAATATAGAACCTTGAATAATGAAAAGAAGGTTAAGAATGTGAAACACTGAATATGAAAAGAAGGTTAATAAGAATCCTTGAAGGAATGGACCTATGTGTTGCCTCCTTCTTGAGTTGAATGATGGACTTAGAGATAGGTTGTCCGGAACGGCATGAGACTATCTTTAAGAAAGTCATAAGAGATATACTAATAGACCTTTGTTGGCAGACCTAGAGGACCCATCCTTGGTAGAAAAAGTATTATGAGTTGGTAGAATTTAGTGGTGGCACCTTCTCTAATACACCTAGTGAATGATTTACTCTATGAGAAACAACACAAAGCACCGAATGAATATTCGTGTGGTAGTAGATCCACTTTAGATGAGACTATATTATAAAGAAGCCCTTGATATTCCTTAACCATGTGCCAACATGGAATTATTACTAGTTCAACTTTTGCCAAGTGGATCACCTTCCACGGTGTGAGGTCTTATGACACAGGATTCCATACCTAGCTAGTCTGGTCTATGTCGGTTAATATCTATTCTCATCATGTGTGATGTGCACTCTAGTTATTGGATAGGTTCTACAATGTGTGGGTAGTGGAATGAGACGCTATCGATGCATAACACGAGTAGACTTTAAAGATGCTAGAATGAGTTCCCTAGGTCTTCCAAGACCCTTATGTGAAGTCCTCTAGTTGATTGCTTGTCTCTTAAATCACCCTAATGAATAATGTTCACCTAGTAAAGTAAAGATGGATTGAAAGGTTCTTATCTAGATTAGCTTTGAGGATCACTTAGGTGTTCTTAAAGAGGGTGTATGGGCGGTCTCTTCATCTCTTACTCAAGTGAGTCTTAGAGTAACTTTATGTAGAGAGTCTAAAGTGATAAAAAGGTTACTTTATAAATATGGAATATGCCTTATATGTGATTTTTGACTTGTATTATGTTTATTAAACTCATATGATGAAGATTTCCATCAAAATAGCATGAAAGCATATCTTGAAGTAAATGTCCCTTTTTGCATGATTTTCTTGCATGTTCACCATTCTTAGTGCATTCAATGTGTTAATTCCATATCTTTTCTCTATTTCTACAAGTGGAAGTGGCAAATAAAAAATCTCTTAGAAGTTGAAGCTTGGGAAGTAGCATTCTCTCAAGATTGGTATGTCCTCATATGTTCGAGGACATAGAATATTTTTTAGTTTTCCTTTTCTAAAAGACTTTGTAATAGACTATGATTTCTTTTCAATCTGTGTCTAAGTTTGCTATGATGAGACTTAGTTTTCTTAATAAGTTGAAAAGCTACTTTTCATACATATGCAACAAATGATATATAAGAGTTTGTATAAGACCTCCAACAGGTCAAGTACATTACGTAACGACTTGGGGGTGCTCCTGGGTCATTACAAAAAGTTTGATTTCTTAAAGCATCATATGTTTCAACCCCAGAATCCCACAACAATTTTAATGTAAGGACTCAAAAATGCAATAGGTAAAAATAGATACTAACATGTGTTTCATGAGCTTATGAGGTCTTAAAATGACTAATATTAGTGTTTAGAGGAAGTATGTAGAGTTTGAGAGATTTTGTAGGTGAAATGTCCAAGACCTTCAAAAGTTAGCCTTGAAACGTGCTTGCATACCTTAGTATGTTTCATGAGGTTTTAAGTAGTGTTTGAGCTCAAATTGATACAGAAGGTTCCTAGCATGTATTTGGGGTGGAAATGTTTGGGCATGACTCTCCAAGGACTACCCAAGCGTCCTTGAGGAGGACCCAAAAGTAGGCAGCACACTGCCTTGGCAGTGTCAATCTACGACTTGCCATCGACCCCCGTAAGGCAGGCTATGCCTCTTCAATAAGGGGTGTCACTCCACACTTAGACGTGGGAGTTGATCCCCAAAATTAAAGGTCTCATTCACCAATGAAGGAACTATAGTACGGTGTCGTCGTTCCATCGACGGTTCATCGACTGTAGGCATCGTTTGGACCTGCAGATTCTACCTATATTCTGCCAAGTGAAGGGGTGAATTGGGAAATCCACCCACGTCCAAATAAATACATTGGTGGTTTTTTTAGGTATTTTTGCTATTTTAGGAGTATTTAAACAATAAGATCCCCTTTATACATTACACTCGAAGATCAAAACTCTCTCACCAAAGAACTCTCATGAACACCATAGAAGAAGAAGAAGAGAAGTTGAACGCTGCTCTTAGGAAGAATTTCACCAAGTATTAAAGCTTGGCTAAAGGCTCTAATCAAAGGGGTGTGAAGATTATTCATCCACTGATTCTTCCATTCATGGAGTCCCCTAGTTATTCCTCAATTGTGAATCCAAAAGACCCTAATCTAGGATGGGTTGTGATTGCATTGTGGGTAAGGCTTAATTGTGATCTCAATCTAGTGGGTAGAATTCAATTATGTTCATATGATTATTATGATGTTTTCATGAGGTTTTCATGGTGAATTGTAGTAATTGATGTTGAAGGTGATCATAGAGATTTTAGAGAAGATGAAGGTTCTAAGTTGATCTTCTTAATTGTATTGTATTGTATGATATTTGATTATGATTGAATCACCTAGATATGTATTAAACTAGGATTAATTGATCTAGGTAGGTCTTGACTTGTAAGGTTTGAATAGAACATATGTGATCATGTATTCCTAGACTTACCTTCTAATGATCCAATTGAATGAAGTAAGCATGAAATTGAACATAGATCATAATGAATTGAAGGTAATGATCGACTATGGGTTGTTATTCTATTGATGTTAGGGCTTTAAGGGTAAATTCATTATGAAGGGATTGTGATGATGTTTTTTTCACAGTTAGACATGAACATGATAGGAGAAGAAAGTTCTCTCATATAGATGAATTATAGGTTGACCTAAGAACCTAAAATGAATCAAGACATGATGAACTAGATTAGTTTGAAGATGGATTGTATGATCAATTCATGTATAATAGACTTGGTGAGATGAGACTAAGGCATGATAGTTTGAGATGTGAATCTCATGATAGCTTGAGATGTGAATTCTCCTGATAGATTTAGATGATGGATCTCATGATAGCTTGAGATGGAAGGTCTCAAGAGTAGCTTGGGATAGTAAATCTCAAGGAGGCTTGAGTTGAAATACTCATGGTAGTTTGAAATGTTGAGTCTCATGGAAGATTGGCTTGAATTACTACTGGTAGCTTGAGGTGATGAATTTCATCGTAGCTTGGGATGGAGGAAGTAAGCTCTCTCATATTTAGCTTGGTCATGTGTTGCAAGGATGCTTGATCATGGTAGCTCGGGGATTGTGGTTCTCATGTTAGCTTGGGATGGAGGAAGCAATCCCTCCCATGATTAGTTTGATCTTGTGTTGTAAGGATACTTGATCATGTCAGCTTGACTTGTTTAGGCCAAAACCATTTCATAGTAGCTTCAAGGGAAAGGCCTATACTCTCATAATGTTATCTTCACTTGCATGCAAGGTTCATGTCATGGTAGCTTGATTTCCATGCAAGGTGAATTTCATGTAATAACTTGAGATTAGTTTCTCATGGTAGCTTAGGTCTGAGGATTCATGCTCCCCTATGATTAGCTTACATCTACATGATTTGTTGCGTGGCGGTTAAAATGGTTGTATCCTTCCTTTAGTTACATTGGTTGGTATGTTGAGATGATTTCCATGGTAGTAGGTCTATTATGATAGTATGTTGAGTTTAATAGAAAATGATGCAAGATAAGTTAGCTTGGAGTAGGATAGTCTAGAGGAGTACTTAGTGTGGATGGTAGTATGGGATGCTATTCGTACATGGCACAAGTATGATTTAAAGCTACCTATGACATGAGCACTACATGATGTATGCTTAGATTGGATAGTGTTACAGTTTCCTTCCATGACATGATTGACTTAAGATGATTGTTACTTGTCAATATGAAATAGGTCTACTAGAAATTCCTAAACTAAAACGAAAGAGAATATGGTGAATTCAAGACATACTTAGTGTGTGAGGTAGAATAGGATGCTTCACATGCATTGCACAAGTGTGTTATGAGGTAGCCTAGGGGCATAGTGCTCATATGATATGATGAACCTAAGAATTAATTATGAAAGTGGATTATGATCAAGAATGACCAAATAGAGGTACTTAGCTTTGGTAGTAGTATGGGATGCTACCTTAGCCTTGCACAAGTATACTTGGAGGTGGCTTGTGAAGTAGTTTACTTGAATAAGAAAGACAATGAGTTAAGTAGAAACTCTTATATGATTTATGATGTTCTATTATGCTTTATTATGCTTATATTATTCATTTTATGCATGTCTTTGGATCTTATGATTATGTCTATTGTTGACTAACCCTTTGAGATATCTTTTGTTTGGTATTATAGTTTTCATACTTGGTACATTTCGAACTAAAACATATTTTCCCTACATTCTAATTCAATGTAAGGTCTTGAGGAGATTGAGTTGCTTTGAAGGGTAGAGTTTCCAAGGCTTTCAAGAAGTCAAGATTAGTGAGTCCTCAATAGCTTTCGAGGACACCACCACCACGTTGTCTTTTATGTTCTTTTCTATGTTTAGACTTTTATGGGTTGTGACCCAAGACTATTGTGTTTATGGTGTCATAGATGGTTTTAGAGACATATGTTAGAAGTTTTATGAAATGATTCCGCATTATGTTTTTGAAGAAAAAGTTTTAATTCTATGCTAATTTTCATATGTTTATGTTATGAATGATGTCTAAGGGCTTGTACAAGACCTTCGAGAGGTCAAGCACGCTGTGTGGCAACTCAAGTGTGACATAACTTCTAGGGTGTACTTGCGGGTCGTGACAGTTAACTCATCTATCAATAGTTGCAAGTAAATAGCAATGTAATTTCCAGGTGATCGTGGCCTAGGTATAAGTAAAGAATGTTAAGAATATTCAGATTTCATCCACATCCAAGGCGGAAAATTATATGTCGTCAACATAAATAGCCATGTTCTATGAGATATGCTCGTGGTTATAAATAGATTGAACCCATCACTTGCTAATCCAAGTCTCACATTGTGAGAATCTAGTGTGAAATCTGGATGCAGCCTAAAAATCTTTCCATGCTTGATGTAATACATCGAAAATGACTTAGGTGAATCTAGAGACTAACATGTATGTCATGAGGGTCTAAGTCCCTAAGATGGTTTATAATGTGGTATTGAGGCAGTGTATAGATTTTTAGGTGATTTGAAAGTGAAACGTCAAGGGATGACTAAGACGTTCGACGACAAAGTCAGCTATGTGCCTCATGTGTGGTTATGTGTGTTTAAGTGTGTTTTATGAGCTTATGAGGTCTTTATATGAGTTACAGTAGTGTTTATAGGCAGACTGTTGATTTTCATGAAGATCGGACGTCAAACGTCCAAGAATGTCCATGACGTTTGAAAGTTTTGCCCTGAAACAACCTTGTGTGTCTTGGCATGTTTCGTCGAGTTTTACGTGTTCTTTTTGGATGAAATTGATGTTGGAGGTCCTAAACTCGTATACGAGCATATTAGGATTGGAAACGTACAGGTGAAAGTCCCCAAGGACCAACCAAGAGTCCTTGAGGATGGACCCTTTCTTTGAGCCAAGACTGCCCAAACAGTCCCAAATGACGGAGGCAGAAGATGGCTCGTTGGCCAGTCGACGCCCCGTCGATGGTATTCGTTGGTCAGGACATAGGTGTGGGAGAAGGACATTCCAAGGAACAGCCTCTGTCCCGAACCACGGACTAACAGGACCCCCCGTTAGTTGGGAAATGGCAAGTCGTTTTGGCAACCGTCTGTGGGTTGTGTTCCTGTGCAGTTCACTGCTTAGTGAAAGAGGTGAAATGGTAATTTCACCACACATCCAAATAAGACTTTGGGCGGTTACTTAGGGGTACTTTGGGTATTTTAAACATGTTTATATGCCTTAAACACTTGGGAGAATTCATTCTTCAAAATCAAAACCCAAAATATCCTAGAAATTCTCTAGAACTCCAGAAGCCAAAACTCAAGGAAGAGCTTGTATTGGAGATTTGAGTGGTGATTTATCATTAAATTGGTGGATTAACATCATTAATGTATGGTTTTTTATCCTTTAAACTCTACTCATCAAGGAGCCAATCTTCGAAGTGATTTTCAAATAATTCTATAAAGATGAGTTTTCTAATCTATCCATGGGTTCTTGCATTAAAGGTTTTAAATCATTGATAATTGATTGAATTGTTGTTAATTAGATGATTTTAACTCAATTAACCTATGAACCCATGTAATTGATTGTAACATTTCGAAAATCCAAGATGATTCTTAAATCCTAACGTAGGTGTCTTGAGTTCTAGACACTGTTTTTAGGACTATAATAATGAATATAAGTCATTTAGAAGATTTAGAAACCAAAACGTTCAAGAACGTCCATGACGTTCGAAAACTAGTTCTAAGGGGTACTAGCGTGCCTTAGCCTATTTGACTAACTTTTACGAGTCAAAATTCATAAAATTAGGTGGAAGGGTGTATAACATGTGTTTAAGGTGATTCGTGGTCGAAAAGTTTCGCTATGAGTCCCCATGGACCAACCAAGGGCTCTTGAGGAGGACCCTAGCACGTAGGAGGCAACACTGCCTGGGCAGTGTTGCAAACCACAAAAGCCAAGGAACGGGTCGTGTGTGGATCGATGGGGCATCGATGCGAACCGTCGTCTCATACTTAGAAAAAATAGGGATATACCTCGCCTACACAAGTCTCTGACCAAAACGACGGTTGTGCAGGAGGAAGGGGGGTCCAACCGTCGACTCACAGACGGCCCGTCAATGGGGTTCCGTTTGTGAGGGTCAAATTCCCTCGACATTTTAATTTCATTTCATTAAAATAATTAAGGTGGTTTAGGGGTTATTTAGAGATTAAAGGAAGATTAATTAACGAATTTAACCCCCCATAAAAAGACCCCAACCCTAATTATCCTAAACACAACTCACAAAATAACTCTCTTCCTTCTCTCTTCTTTCTCTCTCTATTGGAAGACACCATTGAAGAAAAGCTAAGGGGAGGTTTTGGGGGCTGGAAAGGGACTATTTCACCATCAAATCTTCATCAAACGTTAAGCTATGGGATCTAATTCACCTTTTAGACTTCTTTCCTCAAAGGGCTCCTTACAAGTATTTCTAGAAGTTGGGGTTTTAAGTGGGTTTCATCCAATTACGAATTTGATGTTACGAATTGAGTTGTTTATGGTTTATATAGTATATAATGGATATATTAACATGTATTTTAACTTTATTATGATAATTTGTGATGGTTTAGTCTAAATTGAAAAGCATGATCCTTAACCCTTAACCTTAGATTTGATCTTGATGTAAATTGGGTTGTGATTGATTCAATTGACTTGATTATTTATTGAATCACTATTAGATGATGTTGTTACACTAATTATGAACAAATTAAGATGAATTTTAGTCTTTGATACTAGTTCTTGAGAACTGATCTAGGTTATGAGAATTGACCTAAGTATCTTTGTTTAAGGTGTGATTTAGTGTTGAATTATGGTGTGGTGACTCATCTAGTATTGATATAATTTTGTATGGAATTCTGATGTGGTACATCCTAATTGGATCTAATTGAGGTTTATGATAAGGACTAATGATGAACTATGAAGGAGACTTGGTAAGTCTTATAATCTCTATCTTTACTTCCAATTGTGATTAATTGTGGTCAAGTCACGATGTAATATTGGAGTATGCTTTGTATTAGGATCAATAGGATGGTCTGATATTGAATTGAAATGTGTTAAATATGTTGTGAGGCTTATTAAGGTTTATGTGTTATAAGGATGGTGATGACTATCAATGTGCATTATTATGATATGAAATGCTAATGTGTTAACTCACTTATATGAATTGCAATGAAAGGACTTATACTCATACAATTCTTATTGAGCTATTGATGATAATGATTATACAATGGGTAGACCCTATTACCTAAACTAAGCTATGATTGATAATTAAAGGCTTAAGGACATTTCAAAAAAGGACTCTAGCTTAGCACCAAGTGAACTGAGGAGTGTCCCTTCCAACATAGGGAAGGTAAAATCACTAAGGTACTCTTGATATTGGTGACTACAATGCATAGAGCATAAAGAGGGTCCCAACTGATATGATAGTTAGTTCTCTTATGGATATGTATTGGTCTATATTATTAAAGTAAGATAAAATGTATATCTAAATGCCATGTTATGTGAAGTAGGGTGTTAGTCATGATTCTTGTTGGGTTACTTGATTGAGTAAGGTTATGGGGCTTTGCTCAGTCATTGCAATTGTTGACTTGATAGGGGTTCATGGGTAATTGTCTTGCTTTGCTATAATAGAATGTACTCTTATTCATGCTTATTGTTTAATATGACTTGGATATAGAGTTACTTGAATATGTATCTACTTGTATAGTGGGAATGTTTGGTTGTACTAGACTTGATGTTGTGGCATTGTGATGATCATGCCTATGACTTAATAAACGTGAAATATTGTTTGTATGATATTGTTGAATATGCATATGAGTTTTAAAGAAAAATGCATACTTATAGAAATGTCTTTTCTTAGAATGTTTTATAAATATATGTGCATATGGTCTCATACTTAATACATGTGGAGTACTAACCGCATTTCTTCCTTTTTCCCTAACATTTTAGGTTTCGGTAGTTGAAGGCTCATTCAAGACGACTTGAAGAAGACTTGGATCGCTACCATCCAAGTGGATAGGTCCTCACTTTCCGAGGGCGATGCTAATATATTGCTTATGAAGTTTCTTTGTTTCTAAGACCTTTATGTTCATTCCACTTTCATTTGAGTATGATTTGTATGAGCATATATGTGGCTTTTTTACGTTAATGTAGGCCTATGCCCAAATTGCTATGATCTTTAGATTGTATGAGATGAGACCATTCTTAAGACTATGTTCTATCTTTCTTATATATGTGTGTCCAATAAAAGTAGAAGGCTATGTAACCTTCCTATAAGAAGGGTCTATGTATACTCTATATATATATTATGTGCATGTATAAGTCTATGTAAACCTCAAAGTAGAAGTAATAAAAGTTTTACATTTTCCGCTAAATTCGACTTATGAATGCGATGATGTAAGCTAAGAGGCTATTCGTAGTCCTATGAGAGAACGACGACGGTTACGTCTAGAAGGTAAACCGAGATGTGACAAACTTGGTATCAGAGCACGAGGTTGAATTATCTTAGAGTCTTCTATGTCATTTCGTGTTTATAATTGTGAAGTGCACCACATTTATTAATGGGAACCTACATGATGCCTAGGAAACTCTCATTTTCTTGGAAATCTTATATCGTGTCATTAGAGTATACTTATGGTGTGCTTTTTTGAATTTAATCCTATTATTGTGCTTATAGGAAGAATGAACACTCGAAGGAATGCAGCACAAAGACTTGAAGAGGAAATTTCCAATGCGGGAGCTCCTCCCCGTGGTGAGCAAGTTCCTCCACTTGAAGAAGACGTTAATGTTGACCAAGCTCCGGTCAATCCTCAACCCTTGACGGATGGAGATATAAGGGCTTCCCTCATCTAATTGGCTCAAGCCGCCACTGTTCAAGCCCAAGTTATGACGGCCTAACCCAACCGGGAGCTTGTACCCCGTCCTCATCAATAAATCACTACTACGGCTTCTTTTCTAAGGGACTTCACTCGAATAAACCCTCCTACCTTCTACGGGTCTAAGGTTGATGAAGACCCCAAAGAATTCATCGATGAAGTCTATAAGATACTTTTGGCTATGGGGTTGTCCACAAGTGACAAGGCCGAGTTGGTCACTTATCAACTCAAGGACGTGGCTCAAGCATGGTTTGTGCAATGGAGGGATAATAGGCCTTTGAGAGGTGGTCCTTCGACTTGGGAGATTTTTAAGTAGTCTTTTCTTCATCGGTTCTTTCCTAGGGAGATGAGGGAGGCTAAAGTGGTGGAGTTCATCAACCTTAGCCAAGGAGGTATGAGTGTTCATGAATACTCCTTGAAATTTACAAAGTTGTCGAAATATGCTCCTTCTTTGGTTTCCGATCCTAGAGATGAAATAAGCCGCTTGATGACGGGGGTGTCAGATAATTTACAAGAGGAATGTCATTCGGCTATGCTACACGACAACATGAACATTTCTCGTCTTATGGTGCATCCCAAGCATGTGGAAGAGGCAAGGTCTAGGAGGAAGATTAGAGATGCTAAGAGGGCAAGATCTTTTGATCGAGATTCTTCAAAGAATAGGCTTGAGATACAAGACAAGCCTAGATTTAAGAAGCGGGTTTCAAGTCAAGTCCCTTCCAAGTTCCCAAAGCCTAGTGGGGATAGGGTATCTAACCCTAAGTTCAAGAAGGGAAAAGGTACTAATTCACCAACCGAGAAGCTGACTTATTGAAAGTGTGGCAAGAAGCACTATGGTGATTACCTTAAGGGGACGGATAATTGTTTTGGTCGTGGCAAGAGTGGGCACAAGGTTAGGGATTGCAATAATGTGAGGATTCAACACAAAGGTAGTGGTAAAGTTCAAGCAAGTGGTTCTAATGAGGCTCCAAAGAAGAACCGCTTTTATGCTCTCCGCTCTAGGGGTGAGCAAGAGACTTCTCTAGATGTGGTGACCGGTATGTTGAAAGTCTTCTCTATTGATGTATATGTCTTACTTGATCTCGCTGCTACTTTATCCTTTGTTACTCCTCTTGTAGCTAAAAAGTTTGATATTTTACCCGATATTTTGCATGAACCTTTTATAGTGTCTACTCAGGTGGGTGAGTCGATTGTTGCAAGAAGGGTGTATAAAAATTGTCCTATAATGTTGCTCAATAGAGTTTCTTATGTTGAACTAGTAGAACGCGATATGCTTGATTTTGAAGTTATATTGAGTATGGATTTGTTGCAAGCTTTCTTTTCTTCTATTGATTGTAGGACAAGGGTGGTGAAGTTTAACTTTCCAAATGAACCGCTTATAGAGTTGAAAGGGGGAAAATCTATTCCTAGAGGTCATATCATCTCTTGTCTAAAAGCATGCAAAACTATCTGTAAAGGTTTTCTATACCATATTGTAAGATTCCAAGATCTAGACTCCAAAATTCCTCCCATTGAGTCTGTCCCCGTAGTGAGTGAAGTTGCAAAGGTTTTTCCTAATAACATCAGTGTTATGTGCTTTACTTGCAATTGATGTGGTCTCGTTAACGTTACTTTATATATCATGATGATCATGTCCTTGTCGGCAAATTACATGAAGTATTATGATGATTTGTGTAGTGATTATGTGAAGTATGATCATATCTACTTACATGTTAGCAATGTGAAAGTATGTGTTCTAATGATGTTGTTAGGTGATCATGTTAGACTATGACTATGTCTTTATGTGTGTAGTCTTAGAGTTTATGCATGGATATTCCTAATTGACTATATGATTCTATGATGGTTATAATGATGATGTTATAGTAGTGTATAGGATGACTTATAGATGATAATGTTTATTCCTAGGTATTTCTAGAGTGATATGCATTATGTGCTAAAGTGAAGTAATGTTGTGTCTTGTTTTGGTAGACTTGTTTCCCTTACTTGATACATGTATAAATGTGAATAAGACATGCCTTGACATAGGATGCTTGATATACCGTGGTTTCACAGTATTTTTAATGATTTTTCCTTAAGTTTAGTATGTGGCCAAAAGCCTTTTTGTATTGATTTTTATGTAAGTTTCTCCTTATTTGCAGGATATCTGTCCAAAGATGAACGGGGAAGTTTTTGACTTACAAATGCAGAAGAGACCACCTACGGAGCCCACGACGGTCCGTCAAGATTATGACGGTCCGTAGGTGGCATCGTAGTGAAGCTGCTGAAGGAATATGGGGAAGTCTGACCTAGTGTGGGATTACGGAAGTCCACAACGGACCGTCATAGCCACGACGGTCTGTCCTGCTGGTTCGTCGTGATGATCAGAGAGTAGTCCCAATACCCAAATTCCAAGAAGTTAAAGTATTTTGGAACGAAAACCCTCGACGAACTGTCGTGCTTGGAACGGTCCGTCATACCTGTTCGTCGAGGGTAATGAAGAAAGCAGCAGAAGAATTTGTGAAGTATGGGACGACAGAGGCCATGACGGCCCGTCGTGACCACGACAGTCCGTCACAAGGTCCGTCGACCCAGACGCGTTTTGATAGATTTTCAGTAATTAGAATCCTTCTTTTATTAGGTTTTGTTTTTATTATAAGTAGTTCGAAAAACCTCGTTTTTGGGGTTAGACTTTTGGAGAGTTGGACTTTTTGATAATCTTTAGTTCTCATGTTCAATTATTGAAGTATTAATCTCACTAATTGTTACACTTTTTCTGGAATTGATTGTTGGTGCTTTTATTGATTAATCAAGTGAATTTCTGGATTTTTTTCTTTCTCATTAAAGTAAGTGCATGAATTCTTACATTAAATATATGAATAGTGTGATTACGACTATGGGTCACTAAACTCCATAACTACGGTTGTGGGAACCATGGGTGAATAATGAGGTAAAATCTAACTAAAATAGCAATTCTAGAATAGTGTCTTGCATGTATTGATAATTCTTTTGTTTAGAAGTCTTTTTAACGGATGGCCAACGTTAGAACTCGCCTTAATACTACTTAACGGACCAAGGAGGTAGATGATAGGAAAAGAATTATCAACATAGATTTAGTGTATACTATTTAATAGGCTAGTGTCGATTGGTACGAACTAATAACTTAGTCAAATATCGAATACAATGCTTAAAATGAGGTAAAGGTAAGGGTTAGTATAGCAACACACGTAGCCGGACCAAGGTGCGGAGTGAGATTTTCTAGATGCCGGACCAAGGATTTAGAGATACATAACTTATCACTTTACGTGCAAGATACTAGGAAAGAATTGTTATAGTTAGGATTATCAAGTTAGGAACCTGTGGGGAACACTTAAGCCCTAGTTACTTTTATTAATTGATTAAGCTCCAAGATTTGAATCTGTTAGTTGTTTACTTTAATTTAGTTAATTATTTTCATTAATTTAGATCTAAAAACCCCCCTTTATTGTCTTTTGTTTTCTAGGAAAATAATTTACTAAATAATAGTAATAATAGAACAAAGTTAAGTCTAAACTATTTTCCTCGTGGGAATGATCCCAACCTCATTAGTTGGGTTCTTTACTTGATACGACCACTTTACTAATTATTTGAGATTTAAGTTTGAGCGTATCAATGCTAAAGCCTCTTAGTCTTGAAAGTATGAATGACATGTGACCTTGAATGTTGTTAAGAGGGTCCTCTATGTGAAACCTTGAACCTAGTGATAAGGTTAGGAACAAAGCCGTAAAGGTATCCTTCATGTAATGAATGATGGACTTAAGGTTGATTGGCTGGAAAGGCATCATATCATCCTTAGGAAAGTCATCATGAGCTATATTTGTCGCCATTGTAAGGTAGCCCTAGGGGGCCTCTTTGGTAGGGTGAATGTGATAAGGTTGTGAATAAGATATGAAACCCTTAGTATGAACCTTTAATGTCTATTACTCTATGAGAATAAAGGCTAGCACCGAGTGTGTACAGTAAGGGAAGTAGGTCTACTTAAGATTGAGTCTAGAGTATAAGTGTCACGCCCCGAGCTACCCCTGAGACGCAGACACGGAACCTAGGACCACAAGTGATCCCAAGCTAACCCTGCTGGCATGATCATGAGGATACTAAAGATAATAAACTAATGCGGAAGCTAAATCATAAATTATTTTGAGAAGATGGGGAATACCGATATGCTAAAACAGAGATTTATGAAAAAACCTATGAGTTTAATACAAAAGAAATATTAACTCAATACTAAGATGAAAATAACAATGTCTGATAATAGCCTCTAAACTGGACTAGGAATACTGGGACAAGCCCCAGCTAGATCTATCAAAAACTGAAACTAAATGACTAAAGACTATAATGAAACTCATGACTGTTGTCCTCGGAGAATGTGGACTCACCACTGAATCTGCTGAACTAGAGATCCCAAAATCGATCTATGCGTGATCTGGATGCTGAGAACCTGAACCTACATTACGAGAAGATGTAGCGCACGTATGCGTCAGTACTTGAAAGGTACTGGGCATGTTGGATAGAGTAAAGCTGAAATAAAACATAGCTGAACAAGCATAAAGGCAAGTATAATAATCTGAACATGATATGCTGGTTTCTGAGAAAACTAGATTCAATGACCAATTTATAACATCCTGAAACTGAATACTGAATATACTGATAAATGGTCAATGCAGAGAGTCTGACTGAACTATGGGAGCTACTAATAACCGATAATAAAACCACATGATCTAAATATGGAGGCCGATGTATACGCCCCATCGAGAGTACCCAATATACCCTGCCAAAGGCCTAAAGGCATGTTGGCGTGATCACTAAACTGATTGTCCACAGAGGGGACTTACAACCTACTCGGCTATTAGTTCTGGGACTAATTGGGTACACTGAACCCTAGTCCAACTCAATATTATGCTACTCCTAATGAATTCTATAAATTTACTGATTATGTCTGAATTTTTGTAAATACTTGATAGCTCGAAACTGAACATGTAAACTAAGAATGCAACAAATAATCTGGTAATTATGCATTTATAACTGAGGCATGTGTATCTGAAGTGTCTGAAATATCTGACCTAGCATGTGTTATTCAAGAACTAAAGAAATACAAAGCTACGGTTCTGAAATTCTTGTGATAATTCTGAGTAATAACATTATAATATAATTTGGAACATATATTTAATAAATTCATGAAGTTCTAACAAAGTTCTAGAAACCCTAGGTTTAATCATAATAAGAGAATCAAGAATCTGACTGAAAAACTAGGGACCCAATGGGTGAAAGGAACCCACTAGTGAAATCCCACATACCTGGTGATGAAATCCACGGAAAAATACTTAAGTTTCGGGGCTGGAATTGCTGGAGCTTGTGGCGTTGTTGAACTAGGGTTCTTGAGCTTTTTCTCCTCTCTTGCTTCTAATTTTGTTGGTTTTGATTTAATGATTTGACTTTAATATGTTTTAATTATGTTTCTAGGCTTAAACTTACTAAAATATGATGATTTAGGGTCAAAAAGACATAACTTAGGGTTCAAACGGAGTGGGAAAGGTCCAAAAGACCCCTGGGAAAGTTGTTGTCAGGCCAAACAATGGCCAGCATAGACGTTCCGTCGTCTGCCCTACGCCCCATCGTTGGGTCTGTCATCAAGGCCTGTTGGACAAGCCTTTACTGAAATAACCATAACTTTTCACTCGGAGATCTGATTTTAGCAAGATCTATGGATATAGAAAGATAATTCAATTATCTATCTGTGGGAATGTCATGGGACACCTAATTCACTTTGTGCTAATAGTTATGACCATTTGAAGTTGACCCAACTATATTTCCCCTTAACTATCTGCAAATTTCCACCTACGGTCAGACCTCCGTAGGTCCACCTACGGACCGTGCTGGTCATCCGTAGATCTTGTCAAAGAGTGGGTGAATGGGTTCTCGATCAACGGTCACAGACTACGGACCGTCGTCGGACTGTCCGTCGATCAAGACTTAGCCAATTTTTCCCGGCTGAATTTTTTGTAGTTTCTGATCCCATCGACGGTTGTCCAAGACGGACCGTCGTCTGTCCTATGGACCATCGATTCCACCGTTTGTTGCACCTGCATATTTTTCTGAAATAAAACTAAGTTTTGGTCTATTTTGTCTACGAGGTGTTATTATCTCCCCTTTTGGAACAATCGTCCTCGAATGAAGACTAAACTAGCTGAAATAGAGGGAGAGAGTTTCAAACCCCACTATTAAACACTGAGAACTGAGTTTCTGACTGAATTGACTTCCAAGTACATGCAAATATGCTGAAAATGCAAGTACAAACTGAGGGAACATGATTCTAAGACTGAATTTATGCATGAATGACTGGAAAACTTAAGAGGAACTATTACCTCAAGCTAGAGTGGAATTGGAAGGATAGAGGTGAGGATACTTGGCTTTCATGGCTGCTTCTGCTTCCCAAGTAGCTCCCTCCACGGACAGACTTCTCCACAAAACCTTCACTGAAGCGACTTCTTTGTTTCTCAACCTTCTGACCTTACGCTCAAGAATATTAACTGGTACATCCTCATAGGAAAGACTATCTTTCACCACCACACTCTCCAATGGCACTATAGAGGCTGGATCACCCACACACTTCTTCAAGAGTGAGATGTGGACGACTGGATGCACTGCTGCTAATTGTGCTGACAACTCTAACTCATATGCCAACTTGAAAACTCTTTTCAAGATCTTGTAAGGGCCTACATATCTAAGGATTAGCTTTCCTTTCTTTCCAAATCTCATCACCCCTTTCATAGGTGAGACTTTCAGAAAAACCCAATCATCAACTTGGAACTCTAGTTCCCTTCTCCTTACATCTGCATAAGATTTCTGACGACCTTGGGCTGTCTTAAGTGTATCTCTAATGATTTGCACTTTCTCCGTAACATAAAGGACTGAATCTGGCCCTATCAAAGCTGCTTCACTTTCTTCAAACCAACCAACAAGAGATCTACATCTACGCTCATATAAAGCCACATAAGGGGTCATCTGAATGTTGGAATGGTAGCTATCATTTTAGGCAAACTCAATAAGAGGAAGGTGATCATCCTAACTACCTTTGAAATTGATCACACAAGCTCTCAACATATCTTCTAAGGTATGAATGGTACGCTCTGCCTGCCCATCTCTCTGTGGATGAAATGTTGTACTAACGTTAACTTGAGTACCAAGACCTTTCTGAAATGACTTCCAGAAATGAGAGGTAAACTGAGGACCTCTATCTGAGATGATAGATAAAGGAACCCCATGAAACCTCACAATTTCATTGATGTAAATCTTGGCATAGTCCTCCGCCGAATTTGTAGTCTAGACCGCTAAAACGAGAGATGACTTAGTCATCCTATCAACTATCACCCAAATGGAGTCATGTTGTCTGCGAATACGAGGTAACCCTTTGATGAAATCCATGTTGATCACATCCCACTTCCAACTAGACATATCGATCTCTTGAGTCATACCTCCTGGTTTCAGAAGTTCTATCTTGACTTGCTGGCAATCGGGGCACTTTCTCACAAAATCTTCTATATCCCTCTCCATTCCATTCCACGAATAGATTTCTCGCAGATTGTGGTACATCTTAGTGGCACATGGATGAATAGAATACCTAGAGTTATAGGCTTCTGCAAGAATATGTTGTCTCAACTCGCCCACATCAGTAACACACAATCTACCCTAGTAGCGGAGTACACCATCTCCCCCTTGGGAGAAAACCTCCAATCTCTTATTATGGAATGCACCTTTAAGTTCAAGCAAGATTGGGTCACTGTCTTGCTTTTACTTAACCTCCACTACAAAAGACGATTCTGCCCCATTCTAAACTATTACACCGCTGTCTGATATGATCATAAGGTGAACTCCCAAGCGAGCAAGCCTGTGAACATCCTTCACTAGCTCCTTACTTTCTTCCTCAACATGGGCTACACCACCCATACATAATCTACTAAGAGCATCTGCTACTACATTCGCCTTACCGGGATGGTAATGCACATTCATATGATATTCCTTAAGGAACTCAAGCCATATCCTCTGGCAAAGATTTAACTCTGTTTGGGTGAACACATACCGAAGGCTCTTATGGTCAGTGAACACATATACGTGAACACCATACAAGTAGTGTCTCCAGATCTTGAGTGCAAACACCACTGTTGCAAGCTCGAGGACATGAGTTGGATAGTTCTTCTCATGAACCTTAAGTTGTCTAGAGGCATAAGTTATCACCTTACCTCGCTGCATCAACACACAACCTAGGCCAACTCTTGATGCATCACAATAGATCACATAACCATTTGAACCCTCTGGTAGAGTCAAGACAGGAGTTGTAGTCAATCTAGTTTTCAATTCTATAAAGCTTTTCTCACAATCATCTGACAATTGGAATTTGACCATCTTCTGAGTCAACTTAGTCAATGGTGAGGCTATGGATGAAAATCCTTCCACAAACCTTCGGCATTAACCCGCTAAACCTAAGAAACTTCTGATATCTGTAGAAGAGGTAGGTCTGGGCCATTGTTTCACTGCTCTCAAATGACTTGCATGTTCTTCCTCACTCCTAGAGTAAATGAGGATATGATCAATAAAGACGATAATGAACAAGTCCAAGTACTATTTGAACACTCTGTTCATCAAATCCATGAAAGTTGCAGGAGCATTAGTTAGTCCAAATGACATAACTACAAATTCATAATGACCATACCAAGTTCTGAAGGCTGTTTTCGAAATGTCACTATCTCTGAATCTGAGCTGATGATAATCCGATCTGAGGTCTATCTTTGAGAAATGGCTAGCATCCTGAAGTTGGTCAAAAAAGTCATCAATACTGGGGATGGGATACTTATTCTTGATTTTGACCTTGTTCAACTGTCTATAGTCAATGCACATTCTGAGAGAACTATTTTTCTTCCTTACGAACAACACTAGTGCACCCTATGATGAAATACTAGGTCAGATAAGACCCTTATATAGAAGGTCTTTCAACTGCTCTTTCAATTCCTTAAGCTCTGCTGGAGTCATGCTGTAGAATCCTTAACCCGAACTAGATGATAGAGATAACTCTTAGATATCATCTATCTGTCCATAAGGTAAGAAACAAATCGACCCATTGGAGCTAGCTACTACCCTTCCATTCTAGGATTGGTTCGTCTGGAAACTCAAAACGAACAATCCTAGTTCTACAATCGACTGAGGCATAACAGGAGTGTAACCAATCCATTCCTAGAATGACATCGAAGTCCACCATTTCTAACTCTACTATATCTGCTGAGGTGTCTTTCTAAGAGATTGTGACAGGGCAATTTCTGTATACCCGTCTAGCTATAAATGGGTCACTGACTAGAGTAGAGACTGAGAAGGTTAATAATGAGTTTCTGGACTAAAACTGAATTGAACTGCTATGTACGGAGATACAAAACACAAAGTCATGTCTGTTGTCTTTCCACTTAGTGAAAACAACCATATGTGAGTCACATTCTTGAGTGTGTAGGATGCCAATCTCACCTATCACTACCAGTTGCTGACGTCACACAAAATATTTTCTTGACCTCGTCAATGAACTTCTGTTGGTCCTTACCAACTTGCGACCCTAAAAACATAGGCGGATTCATCCTAACAAAATCACAAACTCTCGCTGCCACTAATCGGTCATTTCTATTAATAGGAACAAGAACCTGCTGATTGTTCTGGTTAGTCATACTCTTAGACAAAAGATGAATTGGCGTTCTGAAACTCTGCATTTGAACTTCCTTATCTGGTACTAGAGGATTTGTGTTAGCATTGCATGCATTAGCATTCCATGCCTAAGCTCTACGAGAAGGCATGATCTAAGCGCTCAATGTCGAGTTAGAATAGAATTAGATCTTACCTTACGCACTGTAAGAGTAACAAGAAAGTGATGTTTTCCTAAAACACTTTATAGCCTCCTTCTCATTAGATGTGGTGCACTTCATACCCATGAAAAGGACTCTACTTAGTGCGGCTTTCAACACAACATAGGACTCTTGAACCTAGTACTCTGATACCAAGTTTTATCACGCCCCGAGCTACCCCCAAGACGCAGACACGGAACCTAGGACCACAAGTGATCCCAAGCTAACCCTGCTAGCGTGATCATCCGCATACAAAAAATAATAAACTGATGCGAAAGCTAAATAATAAATTATAATGAAAATATGGGGAATACCCATATGCTAAAACTGAGATGTATGAAAAAACCGATGAGTTCAATAAAAAAGAAATATTAACTCAATACTAAACTGAAACTAACAATCTCTGAAAATAGCCTCTAGTATGGACTACAAATACTGGGACAAGCCCCAGCTAAATCTAGCAAAATCTAAAACTAAATGACTAAAGACTGAAATGAAACTCATGAATGTTGTCCTCGGAGAATGAGGACTAACCACTGAATCTGCTGAAGTGGGGATCGGGAAATTGATCTATGCGTGATCTGGATGCTGAGAACCTAAACCTACATCGTGAGAAGAAATAGCGCACGTATGCGTCAGTACTTGAAAGGTACTGAGCATGTACGATAGAGTAAAGATGAAATAAAACATAACTGAACAAGAATAAAAGCAAGTATAATAATTTGAACATGATATGCTGATTTCTGAGCTAACTGGATGCAATGACCAATTTATAAAATGCTGAAACTGAATACTGAATATACTGATAAATGGTCAATGCAAAGAGTCTGACTAAACTATGGGAGATACTAATGACCGATAATAAATCCACATGAGCCAAATATGGAGTCCGATGTATACGCCCCATAGAGAGGACCCAATATACCATGCAAAAGGCATAAAGGCATGTTGGCGTGATCACTAAACTGATTTCCCACAGAGGGGACTTACAACCTACTCGGCTAGTAGTTCTGGGACTAATTGGGTACGCTGAACTCTAGTCAAACTCGGTATTATGCTACTCCCAATGAATTCTATAAATTTACTGATTATGTCTGAGTTTCTGTAAATACTAGATATATCGAAACTGAACATGCAAACTGAGAATGCAACAATTAATCTGGTAATTATGCATTTATAACTGAGGCATGTATATCTAAAGTGTCTGAAATATATGACCTAGCATATGTAATTCAAGAACTAAAGAAATACAAAGCTAGCGTTCTGCAATTCATGCGATAATTCTGAGTAATAACATGATAATCTGATTTGGATTTAATAAATTCATGAAGTTCTAACAGAGTTCTAGAAACCCTAGGTTTAATCATGATAAGAGAATTAAGAATATGACTGAAAAACTAGGGACCCAATGGGTGAAAGGAACCCACCAGTGAAATCCCACATACCTGGTGATGAAACCATGGAAAAATACTTAAGTTTTAGGGCTGGAACTGCTGGAGCTTGTGGTGTTCTTGAACTAGCGTTCTTGAGCTTTTCTTCTCTCTTGCTTCAAATTTTCTAGTTTTTTATTTAATGATTTGACTTTGATATGTTTTAATTATGTTTCGAGGCTTAAACTGACTAAAATATGATGATTTAGGGTCAAAAAGATGTAACTTAGAATTTAAGCAGAGAGGGAAAGGTCCAAAAGACCCCTAGGAAAGTTTTTGTCGGGCCAAATGACGGCCAGCACTGACGGTCCATCGTCTGCCCAACGCTCCGTCGTTGGATCCGTCGTCCGGGCCTGTTGGACAAGACTCTACTAAAATGGTCATAACTTTTTACTCGGAAATCTGATTTTCGTAAGGTCGGTGGATATAGAAAGATAATTCAATTATCTATCTATGAATAAGTCATGGGACACCTATTTAACTTTGTGATAACAGTTATGACCATTTGAAGTTGACCCAACTGCATTTCCCCTTAACTTCTGCAAATTTTCCACCTACGGACCGTGCTAGTTATCCGTAGCTCTTGTCAGAGAGTGGGTGAATAGGGTCTCGATCGATGGTCACGGACTACGGACCGTCGTCTAACATACGGACCATCAGTCCGTCCGTCGATCAAGATTTAGCAAATTTTTCCCAACTGAATTTTTGGGAGTTTCTGATCCCACCGACGGTTGTGCAGGACGAACCATCGTCTGTCCTACGGACCGTCGATGTCACCGTTGGTTGCACCTACAGATTTTTCTGGAAAAAAAACCGTTTTTTGGTCTATTTTGACTACGGGGTGTTACATTATCTCCCCTTTGGGAACATTCGTCCTCGAATAAAGACTAAACTAGATGAAATAGAGTGAGAGACTTGCAAACCCCACTACTAAACACTGAGAACTGAGTTTCTGACTGAATTGAGTTCCGAGTTCATGCAAATATGCTGAAAATACAAATACAAACTAAGGGAACATAATTCTAAGACTGAATTTATGCATGAATGACTGGAAAACTTAAGAGGAACTATTACCTCAAGCTAGAGTGGAATCGGAAGGAAAGATGTGAGGATACTTGGCTTTCATGGCTGCTTCTACTTCCCAAGTAGCTCCCTCTACGGACTGACTTTTCCACAAAACCTTGACTGAAATGACTTCTTTGTTTCTCAACCTTCTGACCTAACGCTCAAGAATCTCAATTGGTACATCCTCATAAGAAACACTATCTTTCACCGCCACACTCTCCAATAGCATTATAGAGGCTGGATCACCCACACACTTCTTCAAGAGTGAGATGTGGAAGACTGGATACACTGCTACTAATTCTACTGGCAACTCTAACTCATATGCCACCTTGCCAACCCTTTTCAAGATCTTGTAAGGGCCTACATATCTAAGGATGAGATTTCCTTTATTTCCAAATCTCATCACCCCTTTCATAGGTGAGACATTCAGAAAAACCCAATCATCAACTTGGAACTCTAGTTCCCTTCTCCTTACATCTGCATAAGATTTCTGACGACCTTGGGCTGTCTTAAGTCTATCTCTAATGATTTGCACTTTCTCCGTAACATAAAGGACTGAATCTGGCCCTATCAAAGCTGCTTCACTTGCTTCAAACCAACCAATAAGAGATCTACATCTACGCTCAAATAAAGCCTCATAAGGGGTCATCTGAATGTTGGAATGGTAGTTATCATTTTAGGCAAACTCAATAAGAGGAAGGTGATCATCCCAACTACCTTTGAAATCGATCACACAAGCTCTCAACATATCCACTAAGTTCTGAATGGTACGCTCTGTCTGCCCATCTGTCTGTGGATGAAATGTTGTACTAAGGTTAACTTGAGTACCAAGACCTTTCTGAAATGACTTCCAGAAATGAGAGGTAAACTAAGGACCTCTATCTGAGATGATAGATAAAGGAACCCCATGGAACCTCACAATTTCATTGATGTAAATCTTGGCATAGTCCTCCGCCGAATCTGTAGTCTAGACCGCTAAAACAAGAGAAGACTTAGTCATCCTATCAACTATCACCCAAATGGAGTCATGCTGTCTGCGAATACGAGGTAACCCTTTGATGAAATCCATGGTGATCACATCCCACTTCCAAGTAGGAATATCAATCTCTTGAGTCATACCTCCTGGTTTCAGATGTTCTATCTTGACTTGCTGGCAATTGGGGCACTTTCTCACAAAATCTTCTATATCCCTCTTCATTCCATTCCACGAATAGATTTCTCGCAGATTGTGGTATATCTTAGTGGCACCTGGATGAATAGAATACCTAGAGTTATAGGCTTCTGCAAGAATATGTTGTCTCAACACGCCCACATCAGGAACACACAATCTACCCTAGTAGCGGAGTACACCATCTCGCTTGGGAGGAAACCTCCAATCTCTTATTATGGAATGCACCTTTAAGTTCAAGCAAGATTGGTCACTGTCTTGCTTTTCCTTAACCTCCACTACCAAAGACGATTCTGCCCCATTCGAGACTGTTACACCGCTGTCTGATATGATCATTAGGTGAACTCCCAAGCGAGCAAGACTCTGAACATCCTTCACTAGCTACTTCCTTTCTTCCTCAACATAGGCTACACCACCCATACATAATCTACTAAGAGCATCTGCTACTACATTCGCCTTACCAGGATGGTAATGCACATGCATGTGATATTCCATAAGGAACTCAAGCCATATCCTCTGGCAAAGATTTAACTCTTTTTGGGTGAACACATACTGAAGGCTCTTATGGTCAGTGAACACCATACAATTAGTGTCTCCAGATCTTGAGTGCAAACACCACTGTTGCAAGCTCGAGGACATGAGTTGGATAGTTCTTCTCATGAACCTTAAGTTGTCTAGAGGCATAAGTTATCACCTTACCTCGCTGCATCAACACACAACCTAGGCCAACTCTAGATGCATCACAATAGATCACATAACCATTTGAACCCTCTGGTAGAGTCAAGACAGGAGTTGTAGTCAATCTAGTTTTCAATTCTATAAAGCTTTTCTCACAATCATCTGACAATTGGAATTTGACCATCTTTTGAGTCAACTTAGTCAATGGTGAGGCTATGTATGAAAATCCTTCCACAAACCTTCGGCATTAACCCGCTAAACCTAAGAAACTTCTGATATCTATAGAAGAGGTAGGTCTGGGACATTGTTTCACTTCTCTTAGATGACTTGCATATTCTTCCTCACTCCTTGAGTAAATGAGGATATCATCAATAAAGACGATAATGAACAAGTCCAAGTACTATTTGAACACTCTGTTCATCAAATCCATGAAAGTTGCAGGAGCATTAGTTAGTCCAAATGACATAACTACAAATTCATGATGACCATACCAAGTTCTGAAGGTTGTTTTCAGAATATCACTATCTCTGACTCTGAGCTGATGATAATCCGATCTGAGGTCTATCTTTTAGAAATGGCTAGCATCGTGAAGTTGGTCAAACAAGTCATCAATCCTGGGGATGGGATACTTATTCTTGATTTTGACCTTGTTCAACTGTCTATAGTCAATGGACATTCTGAGAGAACTATTTTTCTTCCTTACGAACAACACTAGTGCACCCCATGGTGAAATACTAGGTCAGATTAAACCCTTATCTAGAAGGTCTTTCAACTGCTCTTTCAATTCCTTAAGCTCTGTTGGAGTCATGTTGTAGAATCCTTAACCCGAACTAGATGATAGAGATAACCCTTAGATATCATCTATCTGGCCTTAAGGTAAGAAATAAATCGACCCATAGGAGCTAGCTACTACCCTTCCATTCTAGGATTGGTTCGTCTGGAAACTGAAAACGAACAATCCTAGTTCTACAATCGACTGAGGCATAACAGGAGTGTAACCAATCCATTCCTAGAATGACATCAAAGTCTACCATTTCTAACTCTACTAGATCTGCTGAGGTGTCTTTCTAAGAGATTGTGACAGGGCAATTTCTGTATACCCTCTAGATATAAATGAGTCACTGACTAGAGTAGAGACTGAGAAGGGTTCTGAGTGAGTTTCTGTACTGACACTGAATTGGACTTTTATGTAAGGAGTTACAAAAAAAATTCATGTCTGTTGTCTTTCCACTTAATGAATACAACCATATGTGAGTCAAATTCTTGAGTTTGTAGGATCCCAATCTTACCTATCACTACCAGTTACTGACATCACACTAAATATTTTCTTGACCTCATCACTGAACTTTTGTGGGTCCTTACCAACTTGCGACCCTAAAAACTTAGGCGGATTCATCCTAACAAAATCACAAACTCTAGTTGCCACTAATCGGTCATTTCCATTAATAGGAACTAGAACCTGCTGATTGTTCTGGTTGGTCATACTCTAAGCCAAAAGCTGAATTGGCATTCTGAAACTCTGCATTTGAACTTCCTTATCTGGTACTAGAGGAACTGTGTTAGCATTGTGTGCATTAGCATTCCATGCCTAAGCTCTACGAGAGGCATGATCTAAAGCGCTCAATGTCAAGTTAGAATAGAATTAGATCATACCTTACGCAGGATAAGAGTTACAAGAAAGTGATGTTTTCCTAAAACACTTTATAGCCTCCCTCTCATTAGATGTGGTGCACTTCAAACCCACGAAACACTCTACTTAGTGCGGCTTTTCAGACATCCTAGGACTCTTGAACCTAGTGCTGTAATACCAAGTTTTATCATGCCCTGAGCTACCCCCGAGACGCGGACGGAACCTAGGACCACAAGTGGTCCCAATCTAACCCTACTGGCATGATCATGAGCATACTAAAGAAAATAAACTGATGCGCAAGCTAAATCATAAATTATAATGAAAAAATGGGGAATACCCATATGCTAAACTGAGATGCATGAAAAACCCGATGAGTTTAATACAAAAGAAATATTAACTCAATACTAAGATGAAACTAACTATGTCTGAAAATAGCCTCTAAACTGGACTAGAAATACTTGGACAAGCCCTAGCTAAATCTAGCAAAAACTAAAACTAAATGACTAAAGACTAAAATGAAACTCATGACTGCTGTCCTCGGAGAATGAGGACTCACCATTGAATCTGTTGAACTGGAGATTGGGAAATCGATCTATGCTTGATCTGGATGCTGAGAACCTGAACCTACATTACGAGAAGATGTAGCGCACGTATGCGTCAGTACTTGAAAGGTACTGGGCATGTTGGATAGAGTAAAGCTGAAATAAAACATAGCTTAACAAGCATAAAAGCAAGTATAATAATCTGGACATCATATGCTGATTTCTTAGCAAACTGGATGCAATGACCAATTTATAAAATGCTGAAACTGAATACTGAATATACTGATAAATGGGCAATGCAGAGAGTCTGACTAAACTATGGAAGCTACTAAGAACCGATAATAAAACCACATGAGATAAATATGTAGTCCGATGTATACGCCCTATCGAGAAGACCCAATATACCCTGCCAAAGGTATAAAAGAATGTTGGCATGATCACTAAACTGATTGCCCACAGAGGGGACTTATAACCTACTTGGCTGGTAGTTCTGGGACTAATTGGGTACACTGAACCCTAGTCCAACTCGGTATTATGCTACTCCCAATGAATTCTGTAAATTTACTGATTATGTCTGGGTTTCAGTAAATGCTGGATAGCTCGAAACTGAACATGCAAACTGAGGTATTTATGCATTTATAATTGAGGCATGTATATCCGAAGTGTCTGAAACATCTAACCTAGCATGTGTAATGCAATAACTGAAGAAATACAAAGCTAAGGTTCTGAAATTCATGCGATAATTTTGAGTAATAAAATAATAATATGATTTGGAACATATATTTAATAAACTCATGAAGTTCTAACAAAGTTCTAGAAACCCTAGGTTTAATCATGATAAGAGAATCAAGAATTTGACTGAAAAACTAGGGACCCAATGGGTGAAAGGAACACACTAGTGAAATCCCACATACCTGGTGATGAAATCCACGGAAAAATACTTAAGTTTCGGGGCTGGAACTGCTGGAGCTTGTGGCATTCTTTTTCTAGGGTCTTGAGCTTTTTCTCCTCTCTTGCTTCTAATTTTCTAGGTTTTGATTTAATGATTTGACTTGGATATGTTTTAATTATGTTTCTAGGCTTAAACTGACTAAAATATGATAATTTAAGGTCAAAAAGATGTAACTTAGGGCTTAAACGGAGTGGGAAAGGTCCAAAAGACCCCTGGGAAAGTTGATGTCAGGCCAAACGACGGCCAGGACTGACAGTTTGTTATCTGCCCAACGCCCCGTCGTTGGGTCCATTGTTAGGGCTTGTTCGACAAGCCTTTACTAAAATTGGCATAACTTTTTACTCGGATATTTAATTTTAGCAAGATCTGTGTCTATAGAAATATAATTCAATTATATATCTGTGGGTAGGTCATGGGACACCTATTTCACTTTTTGCTAAGAGTTATGACAATTTTAAGTTGACCCAACTGCATTTCCCCTTAACTGTCTGCAAATTTTCCACCTACGGATCGTAGGTACACCTACGGACCATGATGGTCATCCGTAGCTCTTGTCAGAGAGTGGGTGAATAGGGGTCTTGATCGACGGTCATGGACTACGGACCGTCGTCTGACCTACGGACCGTCGGTCCGTCTGTCGATCAAGACTTAGCTAATTTTTCCCGATTGAATTTTTGGGAGTTTCTGATCCCATCGATTATTGTGAAGGACAGACCGTCGTCTGTCCTACGGACCGTCGATGCCACCGTTGGTTGCACCTGCAGATTTTTTTGAAAAAAAAACTAATTTTTGGACTATTTTGGCTACGGCGTGTTACAGTAAGGAAAGCTCTTCATATTCTTTAACCATGTGTCTACATGGAATGTGTCCAAGTTCTACCATGGACAAATAGAACACCCTCCATAAGAGTAGGTTACAACTCGGATTACATGCTTTGCTATCATAGTCTATGTCGGTTATTTCCTATTCTCATCATATGGGATACCTACTAGCATTGGAGAAGTTCTATGAAATTTAGGTGGTGGTATGGGACGCTATTTAGACATTGGACAATAGGCTTTGAAGATGTTAGTGAGAGTCCCTAGGTCTTGTCTTAGACCATTACTTGAATTTCCTTTATGTGATGGATGTCTCTTAAATGAACTAAGGAATGCAATGAATTAAGTTAGAAAGCATTTTTGAATAAGTACTTATATAGAGTAGTTAAGGGTTGTCTAGTTAAGATGTGAAGGGGGCATAGGAATGGTCACTTAGTATCTTACCTAGATAAGTCTTAAGAATGACTCTAGTTAGGGAAGATGGCTGATTAAGTAGACATGATCTAACCTTAGGTAGACTTAAGGATTATTTAGGTAATCTTGAAGAGTTTAATCATGGACGTTGTCTTCTTGATTTACTTAAGTATGTCTTTTGATAACCTTTGGAAGGGAGAATGTCATATTATATGTCTGTTGTTGTATTAAGGTGAGATGATTCTATCCTAGGTAGTCTAAAGGATCTCTTAAGTGTGTGTGAAAGGGGTTGTATGGGTGGTCGCTTCACAACTCACTTAAGTGAAACTTGGAATCACCTTTGGAAGGAGGATCTCATGTTTATATGCTTGGTGTATATATCATTATAGGTGGTCTTAAGGATCATTTAGGTCTTCCTAGAGAGGGTGTATGGGCGGTCTCTCTTTGTCTTACTTAAGTGAGTCTTAGGATAGCTTTTAGTGAGAGGATTGCATGCTAGAAGGTGTTCCTTGTGAAGTTAGGAAACTTCACTGTAATATTGAATTAAGTCACTGTAACTTGACATGGTTTTACTGTAACATTTCATTAAAATGTGATAAATTTCTTAAGTGATTTCTTATGTGTTTCTAAGGTGCTATATGTTATTCTTATGCGTATGGTATGATGTTTTTATCAAAAAGAGTATGTTTCTAATAAATCTCCATTTTTATGATTTTATGCATCATGTCATACTTAGTACAAGTATTTATACTAATTCCACACATTTTGTTATATCTAAAGGTGTAGGTGGAAGGTGAGAAGGATCGTGAAGGAAAGCTTTGATTCTAGAGTCGTTCAAGCAAAGTTAAAGTATGTCCTCAATTGACTCGAGGGCATATATATATCTTTTATTTTAAAGTATTGTAATAGACTAAGTATTTCTATATTTGTATTGTATGGGCCGTGTCCCAAGTATTAGTCTAAGAATGGCATATGTTGAGACTTAGCATTTCTATGATTTTTAATATGAAAAGATATTTTATGATATTCGTGTGAAAAGTTTAATCCCGCACTACTTTTCTTATGTCTATATGTGATGAATGATACGGAAGGGCTTGTACAAGACCTCTGAGAGGTCAAGTACACCGGTCCACGATTCTATATTGACACTATCCTCTAGGGTGTGGTCTCGGGGTGTGACACTTGAACATCAACAGTATGCCTTAATTTTCCATCTTTTGAACGCTCTTTGTCATGCCAACTCAAAGAATATGCCGTCTTTGAGTACGTAAATAACCTTTTGAGCCTAGGAATTAATGGAAAGTGTCTCAAAGTCTTTGCTGAAACTCAATGTGATTTTTTTAGAAGGCTTAACCTCACCATCAACTTCAGGATTCTTAATATACCGTGAAGCTCTTGCAAGTATGAAAAAATTCATCATCCTTATGATCATTCCTAAATGAAATGCAATCATTTGGACAATGCAGAAATTTTCTCATAATCAACGCCGAGTCTCTTAACCATAGACTTGGTTTTATTGTAAGACGGAGGAATGTTAAACTTGGCCATCACCTCTTTTAATAACTCTAAAAGAGAAGTGAATGATTCATTGCTCCATTCGTGTGGACACTTCAACAAATATTAACGAAGTGTGAATGATAAAGCTTCTTACCTTTTTACCCTCTCTAGGAGCTCCCACCTTTTTCTCCTATGTTGACCCAAAATCACATTCTCGGGGTTGGAAAAGATACTTACCATCTAAGAAATTCTCTTATTACTGAATATTCATAAGTCACCTAAATTTTCAGGAACTCAATATGATTAAATCCTTTGATCGAGTAACAAGGAATCACTTAAGTTGAGGAGAGTGGAGCTAATGAATCTTCTCTGTTGGGGGCTTAATCTCCAAATCTTTACATAAAATGATGCAACGCCGAATGAAGTCTCTGGATGAAATGTGTGATATGTAAAATAGTTGAATTTTTAATGAAACTATGACTGATAAAGTTGGAAAACTAACCATGAATGTGCTATACATCAAGAGCATGAAATATCCAAGTACAAGAATGTATGAAACATTATGATTATCAACATCACTAAGTGAAACTAAATACCTTAATATAAACATACGACACTGAACAATCAAGAACTGAATAGAATGTTCCTTAGTTAAATATCGTTACGCCATGCATTTTTCAAAACTCTTTACAAATAGCGACCAAAATCTTATTTCATAAAATATCATACTTTTTAAGCTAACCTGACATAATCTACATGGGAACCCATGTAGTTTGATCACAATCCAATCTGCTAAGTGACCACATACCATGTCGGGGTATGAGGTATATACATATTTTGTGGATCCGTAATAAGCTTTTACCAAGGCATATAGAGTAGTCACCCAAACAAATGGTATGATCCTTAACCTACATTGTCATACATAGTTTCATACATTCATTATCTAAATATATGCCTTTTGGTGTTAACCATTACTCGAAAAATCATCATTAAACAGCTTTAAGCTCATATGTCATAATTTGGCATAACACCCATGAAAAAGCATGTTTGTCTTGGAAGCCCATGTGTCATAATACATATCTTGTAAAGATAATAAGAGATACATGTTTGACTTGAATTCCATAAGTCATAACGTAAATCATATGCATATATTGTAGAAATCATGCGAAAACATACTTCATAATTCATACTATGAAAATCATTAAAGAACGCATGAAATCATATATCATAGTTCATAATTTGAAATCATGTAATCATATCATAAATCACAGAGGATCACAGTTTTGGGCAAAACCTCATAATATTGATGCTTATATGAATATCATAAGAATCATAATATATGCTTTTAAAATCTCATGATGCAAAAAAAGAGACAGACTCTTGAAATAAGATTTTTTAGAGAATCAACAAAATCATAAGAATTCATGAATTCAGAGAGAAATGTCATGAGAAACATGAATCTATATTAATACATAACTTGATAGTTCGTAAATATTCTCCTAGTAATTTTTGTGGAAGATTTCACAAGGGCATCAAGAATCAAGGAAACATATGATAGCATCATCAAATTTACTTTTGGGGAATTTCACAGCTCATTATTCTAGTATTCATAGCAAAAGAAGAATTTCAAGAATTCATCAAGAAAACGTTAAGAAGTTATTGAGAATTCGTTATTAAATCATAAAACTTAAGTTTTCAAGCAAGAAATAGTTACTTTAATAGTTATTCATAATTTCAGGGAGAAAATCTTTTTAAAATGATGCTTTCATAGAGGATTCTTGGGGTTTCATAAAGAATCAAGATCAATTCAAGAACATAGAATTTCATTCTAACCATAATTCATATATGGAAGATATTTTGAAATATTGGAACATAGTTTGTGGGGAAGAACAAGTTGTTCCAACACGTGGAGACAGTCTTACAAGCCTTATGCACTCTAAATTCTAGTGAATGGCTGATCTTCGAAGGAAAAAGATACCAAGAATTCATTTCTTGAACCTTAGAAGTGGATTTTCTTGAATGGATTTCATGGTTAGGAGGTATTAATTTGTGATTAGATTAAGATATTATCAATATTCTATGGCCAAATATAATGGAAGAAATTTGGAGAAAATTGGATTCTTGAGTGCTTCTCTTTCTAGGATAAATTTTTGGACTAGGAAAGTGAATCCACATCTTTGGGGGTTAATAAGACGCTTCTAGCATTACTATTGCACAGAAAATGCCTTTGAGGCGCAACAAAGTAGCAGTCGCTACCTCAATGCGCTATCAAGCAGCTGGAGCACAACACGATAATGCCTAGTAAAATGAACATAACTTTGTGTATAAATATTGGGTTGACAAATAATTTGTTGAATCATCATAATTCTAAATTGATAAATTATGGTCCGCACAACTCATCATATTCTTTGAGATATTCCCAATTGAAGTTGATCCTATCAAAAACTTACATCGAAACTTAATTGGTAAAGGAGTGTTCAACTCAATTTTCTGCTAGAGGATTTTTATGACCTATCTCCAAAACTCTTATTATGCTAAAGAAATGACCTTAGAAAGTATCCATAATTAGAATTATTTAGTACATACCTATACGTATAAAAGAATCATTTTGATCTTAACTTAGAAATTTTTATGTGTTACCGTACTAAATCTAATTTTGCAATGTTGGTTTGTTTAATAATAAATTTAGTTGAATGATTTAATTGATATAGAATAAAGTTCAATAACTTTATTAGGAAAATTATAAAAGTCGAGTAATTTTGGAGATATTAACTTAACTTCTTGGATAATGAGCTTGTACCTCTTCACCAGACCCTCGACTATCAACTCCCATTCACATATAAATTTAAATGTTCCAACAAAAAGTCAAAACAATTTTTTTAAAAAAGAAGTTGAATAGAATATTACAAATGGCCAAAAAGAGGGTAAAAGGGACAAAATGGGGCAGCACTAAATCGATTAGGGTGGGGTGGGGTACATACTATTTCAAATATTAAACCAAGAAAGGTTATGGTGTTAGTGAAAAATACAAGATGATAAAATTATAAGATCACAATTGAAATTAAAATGAAGAAATAAAATATCTTCAGGTTGAGGCGCGAAGTTCTTGCTCTCTTTATGGAGATTCAATCTCATAGCAATAAATATTTTTATCGGTTCAGCAGTAATCATTCTTGACTTTTCCCCGCCAGGGTACAACAGCCTAATCACAGAAGTGTAATTCAACAAACCATGGACAAGAGCTGAGTCCAAAGCTCTACGAAAAAAACACCCCCCCTCAACAAATAAAAACTTCCTTTTTGACAAACTTTATCCATTCTATATTTTTTCTTGTATATGTTAAACAAATAAAGACCATCACTATTTATAATAGAAGAGATCTTTCTAACAATGAATAGGAAGATAATGGAATAGTAAATAATAAAGATAAATGACCTGAAAGTTATATAGATTACAAGTATAATGGAGTAATAAAAAGTAAGAATAAAATACAACTAATTTAGAGAAATAATGGCCATGGTCGACCAACTTCTGCCTCAAACAGTAACCTCCAAAGGAACCAACGAATAAAGGGCAATAATGCATATATGCATGCATCGATTAACAGGAAAATATTTAGGCACAAATGCCTAACCCTGCAACAATGATTTAGAGGACGTTGCACCAACGTATACAAAATATTATTAATGTGGAAATTCAATGATACAAGTTAATATAATATTAAAATGCCTACACTAACAATCTGCCACCCATTTAAGTATTAGATCAGAGAGTTCATCAGCTAAAGAAGATTACTATGCATAATGAAAATGTGCTCTGCATTGAACCATCATTTAGTGAAACAGTAACTTTACCTCTAGATCATAGTGATCTCATACTTGAATTATAACTGCTTAAGGGAAATAAAATATTACTGCTCAAACACAATAATCAAGGTGTTCACATGAGCTTTAAAGTCAGGACGTTACGGTCTTGTGTTATCCCAGTTTCATGACTGTCTTGGTGAATAAGCCCATTTCTCTTAGGAAGCAGCCTACATTCCACAATCACATAGGTTAAATTTGTCGATGGTCCTCCAGGTAAGCTTCACATTTCACCCATACGTGCTACAGATATTCATTGAGATATTTATCAACTCAACCTTCACAAATCGCTATAGGAAACAATGCACTCACATCATAGGGAGGAAATAAAAAATAGTGCATTTTTTCACCACAAGTCATCATATGATTAGTTTTTCCCTTTAAACCTGGTTACAGGATCTCTAGTCCTCAGGTTGAGTTTCCTGATACATGTCTCAAAGATTTATAGGATTCAATCTCATCCCCCTCGTTGAGCTCCAGAAATTATCTTTTGTCAAGGCCTTAGTTAGATGATCTACAAGATTATCACAAGATTTGGCATAATCAACATTACTGCTACCATTTGTCAAATACGATTTTGCATTATTGTGTTTCCTCCATATAGGTCTAGGTTTACTGTTGTAATAACAGTTTGAACTCTACCAATTGTAATAGTGTTATCACAATGATTTAAAATTAGGAGAAATTGATTTTTCAAAATAAGGTATTTAAAATAATAAATTTCTTAACAAATTCGCTTCCTAACTAGCCGAAGCGAAAGCAATTAGTTTAGCATCCATGGTACAGTTAACAGTTATAGTTTACTTTTATTAATCTCCAACAAATAGAAACACCACCAAATGTAAAGAAATAACCAGTGATAGAATATGAATCACCTGATAAGATATTCCAATCTACTTCAGAAAAGCCTCAAGTACAACAAATTATTTTTTTTATAAAACAAACCACATTTTTTTGTTCCACAATTAAATATCTCATAACTCTTGTTATAACATATCAATATTAATTACCTGGCTTGCTTGTAAATCTGCTAAGTACTCCTACTTCATAAGTAATATCAGGCATAGTGCAATCAGTCACGTACCTCAAATTTCCAATGCTAGCATATTCCTTTTGATTTATTACATCATTTTCACTTTCAATAGAAAATAAGTGAACGCTTGAATAAAAAGAAGTTACTAAATGTTGCAATCAAGAAAGTTATATTTTTTCATATCTTCTCAACATAACGTGACTGTCCAAGGAATATTCTATCACATGTTCGAGTTATTTTTATTCCAAGTATAAAATTTGTCTCACAAAGATCTTTCAGATCAAAATGGCTTGAACGAATATTTTTAACTTCATCAATAACATTCATGTTAGAGTCAAGATCAACTAATCATATATTGGCAAATTATAACATGTGAATTATTTCAAGACTTGTGATATATGCAATATCACACTCATTTGATTTAAACACATTTTCAATCATGCAGGAATCTAACTTTTAATTTAATTGCTTAGTCTGTTTCAAGTCATATAGGAATTTAGTAAGTTTACACACTTTTTTTTCTTGGCTTGCTTCAACAAAATATTCGGATTGTTCCATATAAATTTCCACATTTTGGTTTCTATTTTTAAAAAATTCTTTTTACATCAATTTGATGATTTGCAAATCAAAAATTGTGAATATAACAATAAAAAGTCTAATGGATGTAATTCGTGTTACCGGTGAGAAAGTATCAAAAAATATAGGTCTTCTAGTTGTTTAAAACCTTTTGCACTTAGTCTAACCTTGTATTTATCAATAGATCTATTCGGTTTTTAAAAAAATTATAAGATCCATTTGCAACCAATAGTTTTACAACACAATGGTAAATCAACTAACTTCAAAGTTTTATTAGAAATTAGTGATTCATTATATCATTTACAATCTCTTTCCAAAACATAGACATGTGAAGATAATGCTTCTTTCAAAGTAAGAGGGTCATCTCCAACATTAAACACATACAAAATAAGGAAAAAAACTCTTTTTTTACTCTAGTTTACTTCTTTTTAACTCAGAATCATTACTTTCTTTATTTTTCAAAGTAGAAGTAGAAGAACTAGGCAGTGACAGAATATTTTGTTCAAACCTTTGACCCCACTACTTTTAGAATCAAAAGGAAATTTATTCTCATGAAAAGTAGCATTACCCGATTCAATTATAATATTATCTTCATGATCAAGAAAATCTATAGGTTGTACTATTTGAAGCATAACCACGAAAAGTACAAAAAGTAACTTTCTTATCAAACTTCGTAATTTTTGAATCCATTAGCCTCACAAAGGCTAGACAACTCCAAACTCTTGATATCCCAAATTTGACTTGTAACCATTTCATAATTCAGAAGGTGTCAATTTAGACTTTTTTATGAGGCACACGATTCAATACACAATAAGCAGTTAAGATAGAACCACTCCATAAATTAAAGGTGCATGTGACTCAATAAGCATGTCGTTAATCTATTCAACCAAAGTTCTATTTCTCCTTCCCGCTACACCATTACATGAAGGAGAATAGGGAGATTAGTTTTATGATTTATTCTCAATGATTTAAAAATAATAATTAAACTCATTTGACTCATATTTACGACCTCTATCACTTCTAATTCTTTTTATTTTTACTCCGAACTGATTTTCAACATCATGGATTTATGTTTTAAAATTTTCAAAAGTATCACTTTTATTTTTCACCAAGAATACATATGTGAAATTTAAAAAAAAAATCATCAATTAAAGTGATAAAATACCCATTACTTCTAAAAGTTAAAATTTCACCACGTTCACAAATATCAGTATGAACAAATTCTAACAACTCAGTTTTTCTTGCTACTTGGAAATGAGGTCTTTTAGTGATTTTGGATTTATTACAAGTATCAAACTTTTAAAAATTCCTTTTAGCCATTGATATTAATTCTAAAATAGTCATAATTTCAAACTAACAATCATTAATATGACATATACAGGCATGCCAAAAATTGGTAGAAGAAAACATATAAACAAAAGTAGAAACTTTATTTATTTCAGCATTCAGTTTAAACATCACATCACAAGTACACCCCTTCCACACATAAATACCCTTCTTCACAATTACATATTGATCAGATTCAATAATTAGTTTAAAGTCTGCTTTATTAAGGAGAAAATTAGAGATCAAATTTTTTCTCACGGAGGAGTATAAAGTATATATTTCTAAGTTAATACCCTTGCAGAAGTAAAACACAATTCGACATCTCCCGTTTCAAACACTTGAGTTGTAGGAGAATCACCAAGCATGACGGTTTTGGGCTCCTTCAAATGAGTATATTTTTTAAATCAGTTTTTGTCATAGCAAACATGACAACCTGCACCAGAATTAGTCCACCATCCATCAACACTCTCAACTATGTTTGTGTCGGTAATCACCGCCACAAAAGGTTCTTCAGTAACATTTGCCTAAGGTTAGGACCAAATTTTTGTAATTTGCAAAATCGAGCAATATGTCCACTCTTGCCACAAATAAAGCACGGTCACTTATCTTGAACTTTTTGACTTTTATGTTTGCTTATTTTCACAATTATATTTCTCGAGAGGTCTACCATTATATTTTTCTTGATTTTTTTCTTCTTAGGCTTCTAAGAAGTATTTTTGTGATATTCAAGAGTAGCATTATTTAAAGTAATTAAATTTATCTTTGTTGTGATGTTGTTCTCTTCTGATTGTAAAAGTGTATCTTAGCCTTTTGCCTCTTCTTCCATCAGAATTTTCATTAACAAGGTTTTATTTTGTTTGTGTTACATAGTTTTTTAAAATTCATTTCAAGAAGGTGAAAGTTTATCTATCTACTATGTCACAAATAATAATGTTATCTCCAATTCTAACCTCCTCGGACCTAAGCCCTCCAAAAATCATTATAAAATCTTGAGCTCGGTCTATCACTGATTTATTGACAACCATTTGAAAACGAAAAAAATCTACAAAATCATATTTTTTTTGCTTCAGCCTCTTCGATATCATACTTACTCTGAAATTCTTTCCAAATTCTTTTTGCATTAGAGTATGTTCTATCATAATAATCATAAAAATAATCAGATAGACAATTAAGAATATAATATCCGACACTTATAGGAATCACCATCGTAATTTTCCACTTTCTCTAGATGAGAAATAGTTTCTTCATCATTCATAGAGGAGATGTCGACGTTATTAGGAAACTTTGCAGTTAACACATAAGATACATTGAGAAGACTTAAGTAGAAAAGTAGTTTACCATTCCATCTCTTGAATGATCACCATTAAATCGAAATGGCTTGTTAAGGTCTCCCGTCTTGACATCCGAAGATTTTTCAATTGTAACCATTGTGAATCTTCTTAAAATTGTTAGTGAAAAAAATAAGAAAACAAAATTACAAGATTACAATTGAAAAAAAATGAATAAATAAAATCTCTTTATAGAGATAATGTCGACGTTATTAGGATTCTTCACAATTAACACATAAGATACATTGAGAAGACTTAAGTAGAAAAGTAGTTTACCCTTTCATCTCTTGAATGATCACTATTAAACAGAAATGGCTTGTTAAGGTCTCGCATCTTGACATACGCAGATTTTTCAATTGTAACCATTGTGAATCTTCTTAAAATTGTTAGTGAAAAAAAATAAGATAACAAAATTACAAGATTACCAGATTACAATTGAAAATAAAATCTCTTCAAGGTGAGGTGCGAATATCTCACTCTCTTTAAAGAGATTCAAGTCCACTGCAACAAATGTTTTTCACCGGTCCAGCAGTAGTTCTTCTTGACTCGTTCCCTACAAGATACAACATCCTAATCACAAAAGTATAACTCAACAAACTCTAGACAAGAGTTGAGTCTAAAGCTCCACAAAAAGAACATCTGCATTCAACTAATAAAGACTCTCTTTTTTGACAAACTTTATGCAGTCTATGTTATTATTATTATTGTATGTTAGACAAATGAAGACCACCATTATTTATAATAGCAGAAGTCTTCTTAATAATGAATTTGCAAAGTATAACGGAGGAATAAAGAGTGAGAATAAAGGAGAAATAATAATTAAGAGAAGTAATGGTCGTGGTTGACCAACTTGTGCCTCAAACAGTAACCTACAACAGAACCAACAAATAAAGGGCAATAATGCCTATAGACATTGATTAACAGGTGAGTAATTAGGCAAAAATGCCTAACCCTGCAACAATGATTTAGAGGCAGGCTGCTCCAACGTATGCAGAATATTGTAAATGTGGTAAATTAAATAATATTAAAATGCCTACAATAACATAGGGTAGATCAAAATCTTAGCAGAGTGAAGGTTCATCCTTGTCATGCCGTGCCATGCCATCTCTACAAAGTTTCCTACTAAGAAAGTTGGTATTACAACTAGAGCCGTCAATATGGGCTAGGCCCGTTGGGCCGGCTTGGTCTAACTCGGGATTTAATAGGGTTGGGCTAAGATTTTTGAAGCCCATTTAAGAAAAGAGTTTTTTAGCCCGGCCTGAATAAGCCTGTTCATTTGGGGGGCTTGAGAAATATAGGTAGGGACGGCCCGTGAGCCAATAAAAATTAATTTAAAAATATAATATAATATTAAAATTTAAAAATAAAGAGAGTCAAAAATTAAAACAATTAGGTTAATATTTCTATTTAGATATTTATACTTTTAGTTTTAAAAAAAAACTTAATAAATATTAAGGAAAATGCACAAGTACCCCCTAGACTATGACCAAAATTCCAGAGACACACCTTAACTAAACTAAGGTCCTATTACCCCTGAACTTTTTTTTTTAAATCTTATACACCTTTTGTCTTATGTGGCACTCTATGTGACTCCACGCAATTGAGGCCACGTCAGCCAAAGAAGTACACAAAATTACAAAAAAAAAAAAAGTTCAGGGGGGTAATACGACCTTAGTAAGGTGTGTTTTTGGGATTTCGGTCATAGTCTAGGGGGTACTTGTGCATTTCCCCTAAATACTATAAAGATTATTATATTTGTGAATTTGATTAACAAGTAGTGACAATGCCTCATTTGTTTCCATTAAGATTAAGACGTTTGAATTTGAATACACATTTAAATATTAAGATGTGCATTAAGATCTATATGTGTAAATCTGAATAAACATCTGAATATTAAAATATTGTCTCTGAATCTGAACACTAAATTATTGGGACAGTTTGTTTTCAATATCTGAATGCACATATGAAATTAAACGTTATATCAATAAAATGTTATAAAAACCTTGTTAGTAAATTAGTTTTTTTTCATATAAAATAATATTTTGAACATTTTTACCGTAACAAGGTAATATGATTTATCTTTTAAGAACTCAACATCAAGTTACATCATTAATATGACTATTTTTTGCACTCAAATACTTTGAGAATCTCATATAATGCAATTTAAAATAGTTTATATAGAGTAGTAAATATATAGTTTAGGAAAATGTTTTATTTTATTTTATTTTATTATAGTTTTTTTTATTGTTATTGATCAAATAACTAATATTTTCTTATTTTTTAAAATCGTGCTAAATATTATATCATGGGAGTGCTTATCAATTCAAATATATTGATTCATTTAGAAAGTAAAAATGTATATTAAGTTAATATGAATAAAGGAAATTATAATGACAAGCATGTAATTAATATTAAATAAATAAGAAAACAATTTTTATGAGTTGTCGTGATTTAGTTGAATTAAGATAGGAGTTTTATTTTTTAGTCTGAATAGTATTAAGGGTGTGTTACTGATTTGATTCATTCAGATATATCCAGACCCATTAAGAGGCTTATAAGAAAATAAAACAAACGAATAATGAATTGAATCAGAATAATTAAGATCCAGTTATTAAAAATTTTTGTTTCGCATTTCTCATCAAAGGAGCTGAAAGCCACTTGACTGTAAGGAAAGGGGATTTTTTCATTACTTCAACTAACACACTTAATGAGGCAAATCTGAATGATTAAGATTCAAACCCCATTAAGTGCAAAAAAATAAGGCCTAACATAATGTAATATTGTTTTGCCGATATTTATGATAATATTTTTAAATTATAATTTATAATTTAATTTAATAATTAAAACAAAAATATAGTTTTTTAAAAAGTGGGCTGGCCCGGCAAGCCTGTAGGCCACGTATTTGTGGGCTGGGCCGACTATTTTCTGGCCAACACAAAAAATGGGCTAGCCCGGCCTGGCCCGTAAAATGTCAAAGCCTATATGGGTTAGCCCGAATGGAGTGGGCTAGCCCATATTGACAGCTCTAATTCCAACATGCTAATCAAATTTTGATGTTGTCAATTAGTAATTGAAAGTTGGTCCGATGGTGTTGTTTCTTTGGAAGCCTAGAGATTTGCCAAATGAGGATCTTACTTGCTTACTAAATGATTCTTTTATACGCATTTTACCCTTGTTGGATAAGACGACTTTAGATTATTCAATTTTCTTTTATTTCTTTTTTTCTTCTTCTACAATTTAAGCAAAAGAGTCTAGTACATCAATTATGGCATGTCAACTATCTTAAGATATTTATCCTTACAGCAAGAAATTTAGTAGCAGCTCCAGAAAAACAATAGAAATTTCTTGAAAGCAAAGAATTTTGTGCACATAATTGTATGTCATGGTTCCCATATTCTGGGGCCAGAATCTCCATACTTACAGTTTGATGTAATAGAGATAATTTAATCAAGTAATAAAAGTTGAATGTGGGTGGGTGATGTCTGACAATATAAAGAAAAAATAATCAATATTTTTAAGATAAAGAATTCTCTCTGTATCTAAGTAGGAGAGCTTTTCAACATGGCCTGCAATCCTGGCTTTTCTTCTCAATAAACATCTCCTATCACCAATGTCAAATGAAAAGTCTTCTCTCCCATGCACCAATATTGCCCCCTAAACAATACCGACATCTAAGAGGTGCAAAAGAATGTCCTTTTCCTCCCAATCAATACTATTATTATTTTCTTAAAAAAAAAGATGAACTTCTTACAGACGGAAAGAAATGAATCTCATAGCGATGCTAGTAATGCAGGTTCTCTTCATTGAATTGAGCCAAAAGCAGCAAATCTGAAAACCTGAATATACCTGATCAAATTCAGCCAATCTGAGAATCTCCTCTTCTATTCGATTATGGAGTTACATAGAATGAAGAAGTCCGCAACTTCTGGATTCCTACTTTGAGTTTCGTAGTTGGAGTGCAACCTATTGATTACTCCAATATGTGGCAATTCTTTATAAAATCGTTGGAGTAGTCTACATACTTTGTCCAATAAGGACGGAGATGCTCAAAGCCTAACTCCAACCAAGGTTTGGACTGGCCATTGTAATGAATTACAGCAGCCTTCTTCACTTTATCAATGTTGGACTTATTTTGATAGCCCAAGCCAAGCATGTGCCATGAGGGATCAATTGGGTGAACATGACCCTTGAATGCAATCAAAGCAGGAGGTAGTGTTCCAAGCTTCCACATTGTCAGTTTGGACTTCAGATTCTACAAAAGATCACAAAGGTCAAGAGTATTCATTTATAACACATGGCTTTCTATTCTAGAAATAAAGAGAGATATTTGTCAAAGACTAGTTATGAAGTCTCTTTTAACTTGAACCAGCACTATATCAGCCATCCGAAGTATTGAACTCTTTATGGATCTACAATAATTGATCAACTGTGCTGCTTGCTTAAAAGGATGGGATGCATAATAAAAGAGAATCCAATCACCTCAACTCTAAATGTACACAAACCCCATTTAGGGGGTGATATGTATATTAAAGATTACATGTCCTGCTTTCGTGGAGTTTGTACTTTCAATAGTGAAGACAGCAAAAAATCAACAGAATGAAACAGAAAAGTACAGCTTTAAAACTTCTTAATCACAACACTTCTGATGTCAAACAGAAAAGTACAATAGTAAATTTAATAGCACCCAAACCAAAAAGAGAAGGCTGAACAAGGACATGCTTATGTAATCTAGAAGAACATTGCAGAAAAAAAGGCTTGATAAGTCACACATTGGACAAAATACAGACATAAGCAAGAAGCATAGAAGAATCTCAGAAATCTTGCATGATTGAAAAATAATCCCATATATGTAGGAACATATAAAACTGAAAGATACGATAAAAATCATGAACCATGCGAACTCCGACTACCTCTTTAAGCCATGAATGGTAAGTATCTCTTATATTTGTCTTTCTCCACGTATGCAAGTCAAAAATATTCATCCCATAAGCCCATGCACACTCGTCAGGGTTCAAACTTTTTGCTATGAGAGGATGAGAAAAATTAAAGTAGTTTCTGAATCGCTTTGACATCACCCATTCATCTTCTCCTTTACAGGTCTGAACAGCTCCATTCACCTTTCCGTTAAGGTCAATGTCCCACAATGGAGACAAGTCACGCTGAATCACCACATCGTCATCCAAGAAAACCACTTTATGAAGGTTTGGGAAGAGCTGCATACAACACCATAGAATCTCAGATTAGTATAGAAGAGTATATCAAAACAGACAAGAGGTGAGTAAAGGTCACATAAAAGAACTAAGGATAAAACCTGTTAATAGCAGAGAGAAAAAGGAAAGATTGTAGTGTCAAGACACGGTCTGGAGATGCTGTTTTTGGAGGGATCTTTAGAGATGATCACAGAAAATTTAGGTACTCATAAAAAAAGGGCCAACTGTACTTGCTCAAAAAAAAAAGAAAAGAAAAAGGGCCACTGTATCTAAGTTAATGGGATACTTGTTGTCAGGCTGATTAAGGATGTAATCAACAAGAACTCTATCAAACACATCTCGAGAGAGGCAACCCAGTGTGTCAACTTTCTGGCGAACGAAGGGCACAAGCATGATGAAGATTTAACTATCTGGGGAAATGCATATAGAATATATACACTGGTGGATGCTAGCAATGTTGCTTTTGAAATATTGTAACAATTTGATCTTTCCAGTGTCCCAAAAATAAAAAGAAAGGAGAAAAAGGAAAACAAGAAAATGTTGTTCAAAGCTGCATAGAAGTGCATGTTTAGTTGAATAAAAAGAGCACTTGGACTGCAACACTTGAAGTCATAGTGGGATCATTTTTAAAATAGCACAATAAAAGTAGAGTAAAGAAAACGAAGGATGATAAAGAAAACAAGGCTGACCAACAAATTAAAATCTGGGGGTAATAGTGTTTGCTTATACTGCTTTGGGATTGAATGCTGACAGGAGCCTTGAAAATTGCTGGTTGTAGCTATGGCCTTATGAAGTTCTACACAAAACATGGAAATTACAATCCTAGTTTCATGCATGAAATGCAAATGATTTTGGGAGCACAAAGCCTGCATGCTTTAGCAATAGAATTGGGATTAGCATTAAACAAAATTCCTACTCGCTCCAGTTATCTATCTAGAACATATACTCCCTCCTTCCCATTTTATATGCCACCTTTTTAGTTTGCACTTGCATTAAGAAATAATGTAATTTTACCCTTCTACCCTTATTTAATTTTTTTTGGAACTCAAGTTTTCAAACAATAAATATGAATTAATTTATTTTAATTAATAATTTAACCAATGAACATGAATCATTTACTTAGCTTTTCTAAATTGATCAAATGTATATTTTTCAAGGCTAATCACTCACAAGGATAAAAAAGGAACAATATGATAATTTATGCATTGATTTTATGAATTGACAAGTATTATGGACCAACTATGTATAGAAAGGCATGACATATAAAATGGGACGGAAGGAGTATATAATAATAGAATAAACAGAACATTCAAATGTCAGATAACAACTGTAACTAAAATAAACAAGAAATTCTTAAAGGTCAGACAAAATTATCCAACCTAGTTTCTGTTAAACTGATCGAATTACAGCTAAGGTTGATCCATAGAACAAAGAACATATAAAAGACCTGTCCTAGGCACCATGCTTAAGCAACACAAACTTTGACTCTGTTTTCATACTTAGGCCTATCATTTCACTCTACTTATATCTTAGAAAATCTTTTTCTGGGTATATTGGACCAAAATCAGTGCATGTTCACCCAATAGAGTTAACATCTGCATGTGTCTATCAAAAACTGTAAAGCTTTATACATTACCCTTTTATCCAATAAATTTAATGCTAAAGTGGAAGGAATTATGTTATAAGTGCTACCTCTGGCAAATATATGCGAATGTGATTGAGCAAGGAAATGTATTTTGGGCTTCTAGCCTGCAGTTTTGAGGCAAAAGATCTTGGAGTAGTAGTATCACTGAGATTGGCGCCAGTTACATGGTTTCCATGGTAGTATTTCCGAATCCCATAATGACCCTCAACTGCTTCAAGCACTGGAATATTTTCTCTGGTTAACCAGTCAAACTGATGAATACCTCTAACTTCCACAATCGCTGGAGAGACAGGATTAAGAGCAAACCAGGAGTGCATCCCTGCATATGTTTTCTTGTCAGTGATGACATGGAAAACAGTTTTTTCAGGCCTCAAAAATGACTGCACGGCAGAATTGACCACAACTGAAGCAGCTAGGATGTTATCAGTTGACAATACAAAATGGTGCAACAAGTTCTCGGAAAGGAGAGGGAGTAGTTCTGGCGAAGGCAACTGTCTTCGTGCATGAGCATTAGAGGAGTACTCATCAGTCAGCCGCAGTGAAAGACAGTGAATGCCTTTAGGGACTGCACTAGCAGCAAAGTGCTTATTCATTAGCTCTGCAAATTTTGATTCCCTGATCTCCCTTTCAGATCTCTCCATCTGCAAAATAGGAAATGCAAACATCGTGAAGTAACGTGCAGCTACGAGGTACATGCACACTTTAACACAATGCATACACAGGTAATGAAGGAAGAAATGCTCTGTGACATACTGCTTTTGTACAAGTAAAATGGGGTACACACACGAAGACAAATCACAGGGTTTTGTACTGGTCAAACAAAAAGCAAAGCATGCAAAAGGTATATGAACATTATGAATCATTTTCCTCAATCACAAGACACATCAAGCCCATGAGTAACAAGAAAAACGGATTTTCTGCAAATACTGTGCTACTCCGTGCATTTTCACTCCTCATCCATGCTTTTCTTAACTGATATTCAAAGTGGGAAATGGGAATAACTCAGTTAAGCCCTCCAAGTGAAAATAATGCTCAAAAGAGTAGGCAAGTGTGACATAGAGGGAAATTGACAGACCAAGTTAATATGTCTAGCAATCAATTGTACACGAACAAAAGAGAATGGCTATTTGCACATACCATTCCCTTCAGCATCAAAGCAAATTCTTTTGCACTGTACTTGTAATTTTTCATTTCAGAAACAAGATGAGCATAAGACTCTGGGAGCTTCATAACAGATGGCAGTTCCTCAGAGTTCACTTGATTGAGGATCTTAACAAAATCCTTTACCAGTTTCTGCTGAAACAGAAACACTTTGATTAATAAAAGTACTCTGTATTATTGAATAAATGCTTAATACAAGATTGGAAAACAATGGCACGACAAAGCAGCAATAAATGATAAAGAGGAAGTTCATTTACTTTTGAATCATCAGTCCGTCCAAGAAGCTTTGGTCCCAATCGTCTACCTAAACAGTCTGAATATCGATTAAACGAGAGTAAAGTTAAGGTTTGACAGAATTTTAGTTATATTGTAACAAATCAAATGTAAAGTGTGATTTAACAATAGTCAGAAGTAAACTGAACAACGAAAAAGAAGCAGCTATTCAAGCATCATAACCAAATTCAACAATATTAATCAAACAGGATCCTTATACACACTGGTACTTTGAGGCAGGGTCCCAAACCCCAAAGAACCCAACCACGGAAGGGGTCTTCTTTTTTTCTACGGAACAGAAAGAAGATCAGTGAAAGACATCCAATAACAACAAAAAGACATGATCAGGAGTTATGATGCAATAGTCCTTGTGCTTCAAGATAGCACTGAGTTACATGTGCCAACAATTAACATTTTCTAGACTCCACAAAATGCAGATGGGTAGCACTTCTTACATATATAAGAAGACTGCCGTTCCCTACAAACATAAGCTGGTGTTTACTAGATACCACACGTGCAAACAACCCAAAATATTAACTAAGCATGCAACCCTCTCTCTTGCATGCATAGGCACCCATGAATTGAATTCAATCATGTTTCTGCTACCAAAGTTGAATCAAAGTATATCAAGGATTACAATAAGTTGTTACAACTCATTTATCAGTATCTTTATCCTTCCCTTTTTATGAGGGTACTTGCCATCAAGTTGAAGACATGACTACGCTCGGGAAAGAGAGAACTCAACTTTCCCCTTAATGTTACACAATCCAGATGTTAAATTAATCATCACAGCTTAAATAACATTGACAACAATATAAACTAATAAATAAAAACAGCTATACTGCATTGTCGATGAAGAAATAACAAGAAGAAGTGTGTCTCAATGCCAAACTAGACCGGTTCGATAACATAACTGATGAAAGTTAAAAAAAAAAAAAGGAATCGCAATATACAATATACGCTACAGAACAATAACAAGAAAAGGAAAACATGAACATCCACTGAAAATGAACGAGCAATGGTGTAAAATACATCAGAATTAGGAAGCTAATTGTATAAAGGAAAAGAGAGCTTGATTTTATGTACCAAATGAGGAGCACTTGTTGACGCCTTCAAGGGTAACAAGAGCAGCGAGAATGAAGACAAATGGCAACAAAAAAGCTAGGAGAAGTATTGTATGAAAGAGTCTTCTATAGTTGAAATGGCGAGGTGCGAGTTTGATCTTCATTAATTCACCAAACCCTCCATTGTTATTGCTGCTCGATATTGTTATACTTCTCATGCTAGGTGAGAAGTGCAGCTGCATCTTCCTCCTGTAACTCCAATCAGCACCCAATTCCAATCCTCCACAATCCCAGCACCCCAATTGATGCCACTACCCTTTTCTTGATTCCTTACACAATACGAACACAATGGTGTTTTTTTCACCATCAGATCCAACACGACACCAATCAAACAATCTTGATCGCTTCAAATCTCAAGCTTGGGGTCTTTTCCGAGACCAATGGCATTTGAATGGGAGACCCTTTATTCTTCCTTTTACCCTAATCACGAAAACCAGCTGAACTCTTAATAAATGAAAAACGTTTAGGGCTGCTTGAATAAGTTTCAAGATGAAAACACACACATAAGTGTGTGTAATGAATGCATCATATCTGTGTATGTGTGAATGAATGAATCAATGAAATTGGAAAAATGATAAACTTGAGGATGATAAAGTTTTAATGGAAGATGAATTTTGTTACTCCCTCCATTGGAGGATTGAACATAAAGAAAAACAAAGAAAGAAAGAAAGAGAGAGAGAGAGAGGGAGAAGTATTTTGGAATTTCCTATTTCTGTGTGTTCGTGTGTTCTTTCTATTTTGATTGGGTCCATGATAGTACTATTTCCTCTCAAGGTTTAAATAAATTTTAAAAACACAAAAAAAAAATCTTTCAATTTTTAATACTTTCTTCGTTTCACAAAGAATTACATGATTTAACTTAGCACGGAGTTTAAGAATATAAGAATACTTTTAAATCTTATGGTCCTAAATTAAAGTTAGGTTAAATATACAAGATTGTCCTTTGATCTTGTGGCCTTAAGCACGCCACGTAAAAAGTTGAAATTAAAATGTTACAAAAAAAAAGAAAGAGATCACTATTTTTATACAGACTAAAAAAGAAATGTCATTATTTTTTAAAAGGAGGGAGTAATATTTAGAATCTATTGTGTTGATTAATGAAAATTTGAATGGTTTACAACTTTTTTTTGGGTGGAGGTAATTCGTTGTCTTCTTTTATTGTGGTTAACTGGATGCATATTATGCATTAACTTAACAATAAGTATGTAACATAAGTACGATGAAAAACGAGGTATCATATAATGAATCTTATGTTACATGCATGGTCTATATATGGTGTTGTAAATATCATCCTAGTAAAAATTACGGATTACCTAAGTTGGCATAGTATAGGGAGGCTCGAGAATGGGAAGAGAAAACATTTGCCTAAATACCCATTGCAAAGGCAAGCAAGCAAGAGCCAAGGTGTATAGGAGGGAAAGTGCTGCAAATGTTTATCTTATTTGGCATGAGGGGGACTAACTATAACAATCCGAGAATTTCTAAGCTAAGACTCAAACCTTTCTTCATCTGCGGTAAGGTCGTATCGAGTGATTCTTAAATTATTCTTAGGTGTTAAGATTAATTCTTTAGTATGGGAATGCATTTGAATATAAATCAAGGTCACAAGAATCCTATGGCAGAAATTTGAGTTGAAAGCTTCCTTACCGATTAAGTTTTGATACAAAATGCTACTTAGTTCAAGTTCAAATGACTATATCTCAGGACATAATGAATTAGATGGACCATGACTTTCAAATTAAAGGTCTATGAGTCCTCTTTTCCATGCCATCAAGTTGGCCTTAAGTAAAAAGTTAAGACTATTTTATCAAACACTTCCATTACAAAGTTTTCTAAGTCAGTAACCTACAAACCACTTTTACGGTGTAATATCCCTAAAACGAACTAGGTGAAACTAGAGCCTAACATGTGTGACATGAGTTTATAAGGTCTTAAAATGGTTAATTATAGTGTTAGAAGGCAGTGTGTTGAGTTTGGAAGAGTTTGTAAGTGAAACGTCCAAGACGTACGAAAATTAGCCTTGAGACATACTTGTGTGTTCTAGTGTGCCTTTGCATGTTTTACGTGTTGGTTTGAGTTCAAATTGATGGGAGAGGTTCCTAACATCCATACGAGCGTGTTTAGGGTCAAAAGGTTCGGGCACGACTCCCCAAGGACCATTCTAAGGGTCCCTTAGGATGACCCAACATATGGCTAGAAATTGCCTAAAACAGTCTCTAACTACACTACCTAAACAACGCCTCATCGACTCACCTACACTCCGTCGTTGGGGGACGTCGCTCCACACTTAGGTGTTGGAGCTAAATCCCCAATTGAGAAGTCTCTGACCAGAATGACGACTTGCCTGTATGGCCCATCGTCTGGTCGACGCCCCGTAGGTGTGCCCGTCGTGTGGCACCTGCAGTTTTCTACAGGTGTCTCAGCCAAGTGAGGGTCAATATAGGGAATTCACCTAGCCTAAAAATAATATATTGAGAGGTTACATTGAGAGGTTACTTAAGGTGTTTTTGGGTATTTTGATTAATTTTATAAGTCTAGAACCTAAAGTTGAGTTCATTATTTAAAATAAAAACCCAAGACCCAAATATAATCCTCTAGAACTCCATTGAAGCTAGGAGCAAGGTTGAAGCTAGGAACTTGATTTCTCCATTGAATCTTCATCATTTTCGTGGCTTATCTTCTATTAAGGTATGTTGTTTCATCCTTGAATATTCTTTCTTCAAGGATCCAAGTTCCAAAGGCTTTCCAAAGACTTTTAAGACATAGATTTACCTAAATTGAATTCTAGCCATGGGTTCTTGCATAAAATGATTTGAATCAATGATTATGATTGAATTGATGGCAATCGAATGTTTTTAGATTTGAAAAAACTCAGTGAACCCTTACAATTCATGATTTCCTAATGTTGGCTCTAATATGGTGATTTGAACATGACTTAATAATATTGAATTCTTATGTAGATTTTATTGGGCTATTGATATATGTATAGATTTTATTAGAATTGAATGTAGGCTGCCTTAATTTGATGATTTTCATATTGTATCTTGTTAGATCATTGTATGGTTTGATTATTGGTTCGGAATGGTGTATATGGCTATTGGTAAGAGCCTTTGTGAATTGAAAATGGATAAGGATTGGTGGTGTTGATGATGGAATGGTGGTAAGGTGACCTAATCTCTCTATATATGTAGTATAGACATTGAATTGTGTTGTTTGGTATGGCCCACTTATGGTGGCGATGCTTATGTGTTATAATTGTGATAAACATGGCCTTGTCGGCATAATTGTTATTATTATTTGAATTGGGATGTTATCATTTTATAACTTATATAGTTGATCAATGTGAAGTATGATTATGTATATGTATATGTGTGAAGTGAAATTATGAGTTCTTTTATTGGTTATTGGTGATCATGATAGACTAGGGTGATGTCTCTAGTTGTGTTGCTAGTATATCTTGCAAGGTTGACTTAGTTGTTCCTACATGATACTTGCATTATCACATCCCGAGAGCACACCCTAGGAGTTAGGGCACTCTCGGAGTGCAACAAGGCGTACTTGACCTCTCGGAGGTCTTGTACAAGCCCTTTGACATCATTCATTGCATACATGTATGAAAAGTAGTGCGGAATTAAAAATTTTCACACGAAATATCTTAAAACATCTTTCATATTGAATCATAGAAACATTAAGTCTCACCATATGCCAATCTTATTGTCACACCCCTTTTTCGCGAAGCGGCTTAAGGGTTTTTTCAATTTAAGTGACATTTTAAAAAAGGATTATTTTATTTCAGAATCGCCACTTGAAATTGAGTTTTGGTGTTCCAAGTCACCTTATCTACATCCCTAATCAAAAGGAAGTTGACTCGTTATTTTATGGTCTGCGAAATCAAAAATCGGGTAAGGAATTCTGTTGACCGAAGGGAAGGTATTAGGCACCCCTCGCCCGTGGTTCTAGCACGGTCGCTTTATTGACTTTTATATGTCTTGACTTAATTTTAAATATATTATGTTTGTTATCTAACAATTTGCTTATGTCCCGCTTTCTTTGATTTATTTTAAATTACTTTGTAAAATTGTCATATTTCATTAGTGTGTGGTTTATTGGTAGAAGCTCTTTCCAACCTCACCACAAATTGTTTATTTGTTTGTATTTAAAGACTAAAAGTAATTTAATGTTTTTTGGATCTTAATATTTTATTAGTATTATCATTATCATAAGCCTAAATTATACATTATCTTAGTTTTATTTTTCTACAAAAATGAACAATATATTAATAAGAACATAAGATAAAAATAAATTAAAAGAATACACCTTTTCATATAAATTTTTTACTTTTTCTTATTTTAGTCATTAAAATGGAAAGAACCCAGTAGTTAAAATCAATTTTATTTATCTATTTATTTTACAAGTTTTGGGTCACTTTAATATTGTTTTTCTTTTTTTTTAAAAAAAAATTGTTTCTCTTTCTTCTTATACTTTACCTTATTTTTCTTTTATATTTTCTCCTTCTTATTTTTTTTAATTTTTTTTTACGTCTTTTCCTTTTATATAAATTTTTATTTTTTATTCTTTCAACATTAATAAATTTATTGATTTTTTTAAAAAATGTTTCGCATTAAAAGAAATCTAAAGATAGTGTAGGTTTGATTTATTTTATTTTTATTCTTCTCTTTTTAATAGATAAATAAATACAGTTTTATTAAATATACAAAGTGAAAAAGTAACTTAACAAATAAGAACTAAAATTCATCTAATTATTACTAACTGCATACTGTAGAATATTAAGCTTCGAATTTTAATGAAGAACAAGATAAAAGGAAACTTTAAAGCAAGCAAGAATAAATACACGTTATATAAATTTTACTCTAAATTTAATAATATAAAATCTCAATCGATTTCATATCATAATGTAAAAAATTAAACATGCATAAATTTAAAACACTTTATATCATTGAAATCATATCTTGCATGATTCTGAAACCAAATAATGTAATAAAGATCAAGTGTTACCTTTTGTGAAAATTATTTCACAAAGAAAATACATCGATAAGGACCACGAATTTGAAGCCTCGAATTCCACTATTCTTGAGTTTTTTTTTGTGCATGTGTTCCTTAGGAAAAAACAAGGTGAAAAGTTTTCTTTTTTGTTTTTCTTTTCCTCTCTTTTGCTGATTTTTTTTCTTTTTTGATTCCTCCCTTTTGCTGATTTTTCTTCTCTTTTTCTTTGTACCCTTTTTTCTTCTTCTTCCCTTTTTTCCCTCCCCTTATTAATGTGTATATATTTATGTATATGTGTGTACATGTGTATGGAAGAGTTGGATTAGTGGAGTGGAGTGTGGGGTGAGTGGAGAGAAATGGTGAAGTGGGGGTGGCATAATGGGTAGGTTAATTTCTTTTAATTATTTTTTTTGTTATAAAATAATAATAATATTAATTAAGAAAAATTAAATAGTTAGATAAAAAAATATATATAAAAAGTTAAAATCACTAATTTATTAAAACTTTGAATGAATAAATAAAAATACACCTTAAAGTGTTATTCAATTTTTTTTTGGTTTTCATATCTTTTAAAAAAATAAACTTAATAAAATAAGATAAAACTCAAAATATTTATAAAAAATATTTAAGCTCTAAAAAGGGTATAAAACTTAAATTCGGTCAAAATTACGTGTCTACAGTTTGCCCCTCTTTGACTGTAAACACGATGAGTTTTCAGACAAAGAAGTAGACAAAGTGACAAGTTCTGACCGAACTCTTATTTGAAAGACCAAAATTTATGCGATCGAGTCCTTGTTTTGGACAGCCTACATATCCCAGGTTATAAGGGAATCAGGTCACGTGTAGTTCAGGAAGATGAGGTGATGAGTTGGAGTTAAGTGAGGTTCCATCGAGGCTCTAGATCGCGACTCTTATCCTTACATAAAAATATAAAATTGAAAGCTAACAGTGAAAAGAAAAACAAATGTACAACCTTCTATCCATGCAGCTTTTCTTGAATCTTCACTTGAATTTTGACTTTAAGATATCACCTTGATTTTTGGGTGAATATCTTAACCTAGAATTGGAATGGAGGCTGAACTTGCCACTTAGGTGGAACTTTTGACATTCTTCAAAATGACAATTTGAAAAATGCTCTTGAATAGCTGCGTGTTTTCTTGATCAGAAGTTGACTAGTAAAAGATGTGAGGAAGTCAGGCTGCTACATGCATTGAAGAAGCTAATTCTAACCATCATTGAATTGATCATTCTAAAAAAAACTTTTTTCTTGAATTTCAAATTCATGTCTCGCTTGAGGAAACATGAAAACCACCACAAACAAAAAATAAACAAAATTTTTGCCCCAGTTTTCACTTAAGGAAGACAAAGAGAGACCGTCCATACAACCTCTCTAGGCACACCTAAATGATCCTTAAGACCACCTATAATGAGACAAATACACTTACAATACACCAACCACATTAACATGAGATCCTCCTAACAAAGGTGATTCTAAGATTCACTTGAGTGAGTTGTGAAGCGACCGCCCATACAATCGCTTCACACACACTTAAGAGATCCTTTAGACTACCTAAGATAGAATCATTCTCACCTTATACAATAATATATATGCTATTACGTTCTCCTCCCAAAGGTTATCAAAAGACTTACTTAAGTAAATCAAGAAGAGAATGTACTTGCTTGACCTCTCCAAGATTACCTAAATAACCCTTAAGACTACCTAAGTTTGGATCATGTCTAATGTATCAACCAACTTTCCTATCTAGAGTCTTTATTAAGACTTACCTAGGTAATATATTAAGTGACCATTCCTATAACCCCTTCACATCTTAACTAGACAACCCTTTAATGCAAGAATCCATGGATATATTACAAAATTGGACAAGTTCATCTTTAGAAAACTTTAGAAATGTCTTTGAATTTTGGGCTCCTTGATGAAGAAAGTTTCAAGGATCAAAACCATACCTCAATGAAGTTAAACCACTAAATTGATGAAGAATCACCAATCAAATTTTCAATCCAAGCTCTTCCTTGAGTTTTGGCTTCAATGGAGTTCTAGAGAATTTCTTAGAGATTTTGGGTTTTGATTTTTGAAGAATGAGTTTATATAAGTGTTTAGGACTTACAAACACACTTAAAATACCTATAATACCCTTACAAAATGCCCAAACTCTTATTTGGACGTTGGGTGAATTTACTAATTCACCCTTGCAACTTATAGTGAAGCTGCACAGGAGATAGTCCATCGATGCCTGCCCATCGATGGGCCGTTTGTCCACAAACGGACCATCCTGGCTGGCCATCGTTTGGTTCAGAGACTGGACATTGGGAGCTTAATCTCACTAGGGTAATTCTTGACCATGCCGTCGATTGCCTCAGTCGATTAGGGCTGGTCTTGACAGCCTTGTCCTCAAATGAAGGGTGCTTCCTCAAGGACCCTTGGTTGGTCATTGGGATGTTTGCACGGAAGTTTCTAACCCGAATATGATCGTATATGAGTTGAGGACGTCTCATTCAATTTCATCCAAAACGAACACATAAAACTCGACGAATCATGCCAAGACACACAAGGTCGTTTCAAGGCAAACCTTTCGAACTTCATCGACGTTCTTGGACGTTTGACCTTCAAACCTCATGAAACTTGACATTGCGTATAAACACTATAATAACTCATATAAGGACCTCATAAGCTCATGAAACACACATAAACACATAAATCACATAAGGCACATAGGTGACTTAGTCGTCGAACATCTTGGTCGTCCCTTGACGTTTTACTTCCAAATCACCTAAATCTTTAGACACTGCCTCCTTACCACCTTATACACCATTTTATGACATTAGACCCTAATGAAAAACATATTAGGCTCTAGTTTCACCTAAATTGTTTTAGAGGTATTACAATCTCCCTCACTTGGAGAACATTTGTCCTAGAATGACACTTGTCACTCTCCGAACACTTCCAAAGTATATACTCAGCTTAATAGATCATAACCATACCACATAATACATTATACAATACATAATCAAGATGAAACATCAATTTCACATAATCAAGATAATCACAACATGTAACGACCTGTTTAGTCGTTTTGAGCAGCAGATTTTATTTCTGGAAAAACTGGCTGAGACGACGGATCCCACGACGGACCGTCATGGGCACGACGGACCGTCGAGGGGGTCTCATTCCAAAACACTTAGAATTCTGAAATTTGGGTACTGAAATCGACTCTCTGAACTTCGTAACGGAATGGCAGGACGGGCCGTCGTGGGCACGACGGACCGTCACAGACCCTTTAGTGGAATTGAGTCTCTGAACTCTGTGACGGAGCAGCAGGACGGACCGTCGCAGGAGCGA